>NC_136876.1:5103998-5576498 GCF_949152265.1 Phoxinus phoxinus
TAGATTTTAATGATAATATCACGTTAGATTATCATGTCATTGATCACATTTATTTAATAGTTCTCACTACAGAAAGACAGGATGTGTGCCTATAATGTTTTAAAACTAATAATTGGAATATCAATGTACCTCATTCATGAAACGTTTCAGGGACGTATAATTAATTTACAAAAAGGCAAAAATACAAAATGTAAAAGTGATTATATCAGGGCTCACTTTTATGACCTTTAAGCAGGCATTATACCAACAAAGCACAATATAACTTAAAATAAATAAACTGTTAAACTAATCATATTTTTATTTGAGCTTATATTAGGCCTATAACTAACTGCTGACAAAATGTAACGTTTGTATGCTTACAACAAAAAAGTGCGTCTTTTGTTGTTTGATTAACATGAATATGACACACACAGGTGTTTAAGGCTGCTGTAATATTAAGACCAAATGCTTGGATCTACCGGTAATACAGTATACTGACGCATATCCGGTTTTCACCTAGCGGTAAAGCCGTAACCGACTGTATTTACGTGAGATACTCCACATGATGGGCAGTTTGGCTGACACCTGTGTGTCAGTATTTCACCATTCCGGCACAAAGAGAAGTGAATTCGGGATTGCGCGCTGTCGCTTCTGGTGGGCCTCATTCAACCCGACACCACATTAGAGTTATTTTTTCACAACTTACTGCGCATACTTTATAACTTGATACTCTTTTTGAAGATTCTTGTTAAACACACGCGCCTCTGAGTTGATCTCCGCGTTGACTTTACATTTACATTTATTCATTTAGCAGACGCTTTTATATGAGAACAATAGAAGCAATTAAGCTAGCAGTAGGACAACAGTATGTAAGTGCTATGACCCTTCGCAGTTCAATCCAACATTTTTATTTTTTATTTTTATTTTTTTAGATAAAATAGAGGAGAAAGTGTTAGTATTACTTGATCAAGTGCTGCTGAAAAAGATACGTCTTCAGCAATTTCTTAAAAATGGCTACGGACTCAGCAGCTCTGGCTGAGTTAGGCAGATCCTTCCACCAGCAGGGAACAGTCATGGTAAAGGTCCGAGAGAGAGATTTTGTGCCTCTTTGAGATGGCACCACAAGACGCCGCTCGCTTGCAGAGCGCAAGTTTCTGGATGGCACACAAGTCTGAAGTAATGAGTTCAGGTACAGGGGAGCAGTGCCAGTGGTTGTTCTGTAGGCAAACGTCAGTGACTTGAATTTGATGCGAGCGGCAACCGGCAACCAGTGCAATTCTTTGAGGAGGGGAGTGATGTGTGCTCTCTTCGGCTCGTTGAAGACCACTCTAGCTGCAGCATTCTGGATCAGTTGCAGAGGTTTGACAGTGCAAGCTGGGAGACCAGCCAGGAGAGCATTACAATAGTCCAGTCTGGATAGAACAAGCGCCTGAACAAGGAGTTGTGTAGCATGCTCTGATAGGAAGGGCCTGATCCTTCTGATGTTGTACAAGGCAAATCTACATGACCGGGCAGTGCTAGCAATGTGGTCTGTGAAATTCAATTTGTCACCAATTACAACTCCAAGGTTCCTGGCTGATCTTGATGGAGTTATGGATGACAAGCCTAGCTGAATGGTGAAGTTGTGATGAAGTGCTGGGTTAGCCGGGATTACAAGTAGCTCTGTCTTCGCAAGGTTTAGTTGAAGGTGGTGGTCCAGCCGGAAATGTCTGTCAGGCAGGCTGAGATGCGAGCGGCTACCGTCGGATCATCAGGCTGGAATGAGAGGTAGAGTTTTGTGTCATCAGCTTAGCAGTGATAGGAAAAGCCATGTTTCTGAATCACAGATCCTAGTAGATGGAGAAGAGAAGTGGTCCAAGCACTGAGCCCTGAGGCACTCCAGTAGCTAGATGTTGGGTCTTAGACACCACAGCCCTCCACGACACCCTAAAGGACCTACCCGAGAGATAAGACTTGAGCCAAAGGAGTGCAGTTCCCGAGATGTTCTGGAGACTAGAATTTCATTAAATAGTGCTGTAGCCTAAGTTTTTGCAGATGCACCCTTCAACAGTTCAGCAGAACAAGATCTGCAAACGGCCATTTTTGCGTCTTTCTCTGAGACTCTAAAACGCTTCCACACTGACGACATGTTTGCTGGATTCATAAAGCGTGAGCTGCGCGCCACTGCCTCTCACTCTATGCTGGTTGCCATTTGATCGCGTCATTGTTTGGTAAATTTTATTCTGTCTTTTCACTTCACAAGCACTTTCACAAGTGCTGTTGTTGATATTTTTGGCCAAATAATTTCAGTTGCTGAACATTCAGTGCATCCATAGAAAATGCACTCAAACTTTTCTCTCTGATTTCAGACCCGATGGAAGAGAGCGAGGAGAGTGAAGAACTGAGAGAAGTGGAGGAGGAACATCATGTCCAACCTGGAGGAAAACCTTTGAGTCGCTCAAAGACTAAACAGACATTTTTAAAGAAAAGACAAGCCAAGAAATCTTTCACCTGCACTCAGTGTGGGAAGAGTTTCACAAGCAAATGCAGTCTTGAGATTCACAAGAGAGTTCACACTGGAGAGAAGCCGTTCTCATGTGATCAGTGCGGGAAGAGTTTCACACAAAAACCAAATCTTAGAAAGCACATGATAATCCACACTGGAGAGAAACCACACACATGTGATCTGTGTGGAAAGAGATTCCCATGCAAACAAAGTCTTCAGATTCACATGAGAGTTCACACAGGAGATAAGCTGTTCACATGTGATCAATGCGGGAAGAGTTTCACACACAAACCTAATCTTAATTCGCATCGGAGAGTTCACACCGGAGAGAAGCCGTTCTCATGTGATCAATGCGGCAAAACATTTATTAGGGCATCAGAGCTGAAGAGACACCTGACAGTTCATATGAAGGAGAAGCCACATTCATGTTCTGTGTGTGGAAAGAGTTTTTCATGGCTGCCAACTTTACATAGACATGAGAAAATGCACACTGCTGTGAGAGAGTACATGTGCTTTGAGTGTGAGAAGACTTTTGCTACAGGGATAGATTTAAAACGGCACCAGAGAATCCACACTGGAGAAAAACCTTACAAGTGTTCACACTGTGACAAGAGATTCAGTCAGTCTTCATCTCTGAAAACACATGAGAGGATCCACACTGGAGAGAAGCCGCACACGTGTGATCAGTGCGGGAAGAGTTTCTCTATTAAAAGTGACCTGAAGCGACACATGAAGATCCATACAGTGGAGAAACCGTGATATCACACCTTTGAGTGATCAACTAGAAAAGTAGCTTTTAAACAAGGTTGATACGAATCCATTTCAGTGTCAGTAGTTTATTTTTCCTAATTGTCTTTATCCTTGCTATTTTAAAAAGTGTTTGTGTTTCTAAAATCTGTGTTATGATTTCAACCTGTGTTCCCCTGTCTTGTCCCATGTTTTGCAGTTCCCTGTCATGTTGATTAGTTTCCCCAGGTGTTTCAGATTAGCCCCGCCCCCTTGTTATCTTGTTTAGCTTTTTAGTCTCTGTATTTAAACCCTGTGTCTTGTTTCAGTGTTTGTGGGTTCTTGACTTTGTAATGTTGTTCTGTCTGTGAGTCTGGGTCCTGAGTCTATGTCCGCATCTGTGAGTTCATCTAATAAAGCAGCTGCACTTGGATCCTGCTTCCTCCCTTGATTCTACCTGAGCGTTACTGTGTGCTTTTGATGGCTTTTTCATCTCCATGGAAGAGAAGAGCTGGTCTAATAGCAGACTGTCACGATTCCTCGATTAAAGTGGAGTATTAGATTTTAAAAAAATCCTCGATTGCAATTTAACAGTGTCAAGTAACCGCCAAAATACCGGAAGTGTAATACTTGGAAGAATCCATGTACTGCATTATTACACCTTTTTCTAAGGCTACGCGATATATTAAAACCATTTACAATCATAATATGGCATAGTGCTATTGTGAAATCACAAAGGCTGTGATTCAGTTAACCCAATCAAGCGCCCCCCTTTTTTTAAATAGACATGAAAATGCACATTCCGAACTTGAATGGTTGTAATTCAAGAATGCTTTGGAATAAGATTGGTCTTGTTTTTAAGAAGACACTTGGCAGATTTTTGTAGAAGTGCAATAAATTAAGACAGTTAAACAGAAAAAAGTTATAGAAGTTTGAGTTTATGAAAATGTGCAACGTTAAAATTTTAATTATTCATATTTTATATAAAATATATATTTTCAAAACCTGGTGGACTCTAAAACTGCAAAAAAAAATCAAAGGCAAAAATCTGAACAAGTTGTGTTTCAAATTTTATGTTGATATCTCAAAAAATAAGCTTTCAGTGAGATTTTGTTTGGGCGCAATAGCACACTTCTCCACTAGTTGACATTACTACCCATATAAGAGCGCCTCCATTTCCATATGTTGTTTGAGTGATCTGAACCATTATTTTTACCATTTTCATACAATTTATGACATAGATATCCTATTCAGAAGTAGTATTGGAAGTTTGGCAGATTTTGAAATGAATTCAACCTCTAAGAAACATAAAAAGAGCACGTATGTGCATTATAGCTCGGTACCACGGATGGTGAATCACAAATGGTGTATCTATTTTCTCTATATTTAAAACATTTTCAGACCTTTTTTTCTAAAAGAATTGAATGGATGCTATCTTTTGACCTCTTGGCATGAAAACAAACTGAGGTTTCTACCATTCTTTCATGATTTTTCATGTTCATCACTATTTCAAAATAAAGGTCTGAACACACCTTAGGAGTATGAACATATTCTTGTTGCAAATTGATAAAATAACGGCTCCTCTGTAATGTATTTAAAAAAAATGAAAACTAGAGATTGTAAGCTTTCAAATGATATATAGTTTGTCAAGATTGGTTTAGGTTTAGTATAAGATATTATGGTTTAAAATATATAATGGCCGTGGGCCCGCCGATGCCAATATAAGGGGTTAAATAAATATGTACTCACATATGAGTGAGAGTGTTACCAGTGATCAATTAGACTGTAGATGCAGAGCTGGAGAGGATAAAATGTCCTATCGTGTTGAAAGGGCATGTGAGAGGGTCAAGAAGGTGTTGGAGCTAGACATACATGATCTGGGGAAGTCGATGGTTGATTCCCTTGCTAGACGCGATATCCAGTTTGACAGGAAGATAAACGCTTGTACACCCTCAACATCTACTCCAATTACATAAACGATGTGCAATTAAATCTCTTTTATAGTTACCTGCTGTCGCGCTGCCATGGATTTAACCTCAGATACTGTTCTTTTGGCACTCTGTGGAGACTCTAAAGGTGAAACCAACTTCGGTCACCACGACCAGCTCGGTGGACCTGGTGCATTGAATGTCAAACTTGCCTCCCTCGTTACCTTAACAACATACACTTAGTTAATATTTACACAATCTCGACAACTGTTTAAATTGCGTAAACATCAACAAATACTTACTGATGCGTCTCTTGATTCTCCTGAGCTTCACCGGACTCTTGTTTTTTTCGGCCTGGATAAAAGTTTTTTTTTTATTCGCTTCTCGACAGCGAAAACTACAACATGCCTAAACTCTTCTCGGCTTACTTGCACCAACGCATTAAAGTATTTTCTGCCATTGCGAACTGCTACCCTTACCGCACTCACATTGTATATGTACCCTGATATACAATTTTCATCGTCGGAAACGCCCGTTTTCAGCTTTTTTGCTTACGCTACCAATCCCATAAACACTTTCGGCGTTACGCTAGCCACATTACATACACAACTGCGCATGCTCGACCAAAATCAAAATGCATTACATAAATAAATTGATTTGCGTCCAGACATAATTCACGTATACACAATCAGAATTGTATGTCGACTAACTGTAAGACTATAACAATTACCAATTGAACTCAAAGCATAATAAAAGCCCAAGTAGCATAACAATAGAATATTTCGATAAGTTTCTTTTAATACTCATTTTATACTTGTTTGACTACTAAATAAACTTAAGAAATAACAGTATTATAACCTTTATTCTTATACAAATACAGATGTATGTTTATTACTGAACCTGAAGCTTTTAAATGAACCATTAAATAAACCAAAAATTTTCCCAATTGCCTTCGTTCTTTCATTAACATTAATGACAAGCATCACAATAACTATATTTTTATTCAGCTACCTTGAAAATCTGTCGCTGACACACATCTGACGCACTGTCACTTGTATCTCATTTTCTAACAGCTCTCGAAGTTCATTTAACACTGCGCAAATGATAAACGGGCATATCAACACAATTGTGCGTGTTAGTTCGTTCAAGTTCAAAAGACAACTGGACGGACTTCTGTCTGTCTGCGCGCATGACATTGACTAACATTTCTCTGCATCTTGCACGCTGTGTGCACGACATTCACAAACAGCGCGTGTCGCACTTCAATAGCTACTTTGAAACCATTTGAATGAAGATCGACGTCATCATACATGTAGATAAATGATGACAGAAAAATATATTCTACGTTAAATGCACTAATATTTGAATGATAACATCGCCATTTAAAAACTAAATTATTTTGTGGCTTAAAATAATTAACCCATCCCATTCCATTAGCCAGTCATTCTCATTAGAAACATCACTATGAGTTTCCTGAACCAGCATTACATCAATTTTCTTTTGATTAGTCAGTTCATAAAGCATTGCTCTTTTCTTGCTGTCTCGTGCACCATTTAAATTGAATGTGCCCAATCTTATCCTACTCATAAAAAGGTAAAATGAGCACACAAGTAACAAATACTTATAAAAAAGAGAGAAAAAAAGCTAGACTGGTTCAAATTAATCGTTCAATAAATTTAGTTTTAACTTCTGGACAATTTTCTTCAGCCTAAATACTTCTTCTTCAGTGAAAACTCCAGCCTCCATCATAAAAGCCCTGATTGAATCTATAAACAACTCACGATCTGGAAAGTAATCCTCTACATTTACACCTTTCATGCCTTTTGTTGCCTGAAGAAACGTTTTAATTTTGTCTGATGTGTAGGCACTGCGAACAGATCGCAACAGCTGTTCCATTAGCTTTTTTACTAGCCCTTTTTTCTTTTCCTTTTCCTTTGGTCTTAGTTTTCCTTTTTAATGTCGGTGTTTTAAAAATACTCTGATCTTCTGTCATGTCAACATCTTCTACTATTCCATCCACTTGCATATATTTGACACTCGGAATATCAGATATTTCATGCCATAGCTAAATATTTCATGAATATTTTGAATAAAAAAGTAAAAATGACAAAAGCAGATCATCATTCATTCAGCACTGTTGTGGCTGCGGTGTGTCACGTGACAAGCAATGACGCGTCACCATGGAAACCATAAAATGACACGTTCTAAATAACGGTCGCCTTGAAAAACCGATGCAGGAGTTAAGACCGCAGTTTGAGCCAGCGGCTGGAATTGATA
Source organism: Phoxinus phoxinus (assembly GCF_949152265.1). Classification (NCBI taxonomy): domain Eukaryota; kingdom Metazoa; phylum Chordata; class Actinopteri; order Cypriniformes; family Leuciscidae; genus Phoxinus; species Phoxinus phoxinus. The sequence goes on from NC_136876.1 coordinate 5,111,394, forward strand.
TGGCTCTGGCCCTGTGTCCACAGACAATTCAACTTCAGGTGAAGGTGGGGGAGAAAAGTCCTCGACTTCAAATGGCCGCAAAAGCTACTTGCGTCATTCCAGTCACTCTCCATTTTAGCGAGTTTGACAGCAGCTGTCAATCACTTTGTCACTGCGGGTAACGACCTAGTCGTCCGCTTCCTCAGAGGGGCCAGGAGGTTAAACCTTTCTCGATCACCTTCGGTTCCCATCTGGGACCTTTCCACGGTCCTAGAGGCCATGAAAGGTGACCCATTTGAACCTAAGCAGTCTGTAGATTTGAAATATCTCTCACTCAAAACCGTCTTTCTGATGGCTCTTGCCTCAGTAAAACGTGTAGGTGACCTGCATGCGTTGCCTTGAGTTTGGGCCTAATGACTCCAGAGCATCCTCAAACCTAAGCATGGTTATGTCCCTAAGGTACTTGCCACTCCGTTCAGAGCGCAAGTTATTTCCCTGTCTGCTCTCCCCGTATCTGATGACGAGACAGACGTAAATTTTCTCTGCCCTGTCAGGGCCCTGAGAATTTATGTAGACTGTTCTGCTGCCGACAGACAGTCAGAACAGCTCTTTGTATCCTTTGGTGGCCACTCTGAGGGGCTGGCTACCACAGTTGATGCTATTTAATTGGCTTATTCTTCCAAAGGCCTATGTTGCCCTCTGGGATTCAGAGCTCATTCGACTAGAGGCATGGCCTCGTCCTGGGCTTAGACCAGTGGAGTTTCACTTCAAGATATTTGTACGACGGTGAGCTGGGCCTCCCCGTCTACATTTATCAGGTTTTACATCCTGGAAGTTCCCGCCCTACAGGCTAGACTGTTTTCGGTTTAGCTATGCTATTTGCAGTCACCTCGCCTGACTGAGGTTTGGTAGGTCTGTGCTATATCGTGTACATTCATGTAGTGCATATGGGTAGTGCACCCTCATTTGTTCACATGTCACAGGTAGGTGACATATGGGTCATCAGTACAGCCCAGAAGATCATTGGCGACTCTCTGCCCTCACTGGAGCAATTATTCAACTTGCGTTGTCTGAGTAGAGCGGCTAACATCCTCAAAGATCCATCCCACCCTGAACATCATCCGTTTGTCCAGTTGCCCTCTGGTAGGCGTTTTAGGTCTATTGCATCACGGACTAACAGATTTAAGAATAGCTTTTATCCCAGAGCTGTAAGAGAACTTAACAACACGGCAAAAAAATAACCTGAACTTCTGACTACACCTTGGAAAATCATGATTCAGTTGCACCAATTATAATTACAGTTCAGGTCACTTTGTGACGACAAGGTGCAATATTATTACATGAATCTATCAAGTTTCTGTATTGTAGTGTGTTACATTTATGGTGTCTTAATTATTGTTGTTGTGTCATGTGTGGATGCACCGTAAGGTTTGCTAATTAATTTAATTGTATTTTACATGCAATGACAATAAAAGGAATTGAAATTGAAATGTGAACCAATGGTTGAACCTTCACCATAGGTTGCTGCAATTGCCGCAGAGCAGCCAATAAGTGTGCGAGCCATCTCGTTTAGGTCTGATTGCTACAGCAAATGCGTTTAAATTAAAGAAAAATTAAAGGATTATTTTTTGGCTTCAATCTTCTTAAGAAAAGGGTATTTCCCGATGCATAAGTCACTACGCATACGCAACACTCGTTCCCTCAGGTTACGTTAGTAACCGAGTCGTTTTACATTCAAAGGAATTTTAATGTTAAACATGTCTGACATACATTTTATAACCTCCTTCCAGAAGTTTTATATGTTTGGACATTCCCAGAGGTAATGGTATAATGTACCTTTATTAGCCAAGCATTTATAACACACATCCGGAATATTACCGGGCGTTTGATGAAGTTTAATAATAATAATAATTCATTACATTTATATAGCGCTTTTCTGGACACTCAAAGCGCTTTACATAGTAGGGGGGGAATCTCCTCAACCACCACCAATGTGCAGCATCCACCTGGATGATGCGACGGCAGCCATATTGCGCCAGAACGCCCACCACACACCAGCTTACTGGTGGAGAGGAGAAAGTGATGAAGCCAATCAGTATATATAGGAGGATGATTAGGAGGCCATGATGGACAGAGGCCACTGGGCAAATTTGGCCAGGATGCCGGGGTTACAACCCTACTCTTTCGAAAGACATCCTGGGATTTTTAGTGACCACAGAGAGTCAAGGACCTCGGTTTAACGTCTCATCCGAAGGACGGCGCTCTTTGTCAGTATAGTGTCCCCGTCACTTTACTGGGGTGTTAGGACCCACACAGACCACAGGGTGAGCGCCCCCTGCTGGCCTCACTAACACCTCTTCCAGCAGCAACCTGGTTTTCTCAGGAGGTCTCCCATCCAAGTACTAACCAGGCTCAGCCCCGCTTAGCTTCAGTGGGAAACCAGTCTTGGGCTACAGGGTGATATGGCTGCTGGTTTGACAGGTGTTATATAGGTTCTCATTAACCATTTATATTGAAGTAATTAAAACCTTGTATTTATTGTCTGTGTTTGTGCTTCTATCCAGTCTGCCTCATCTATATCTTCCTGTATATCCATTTTCCAGGCATTTAATTTGTCCAATGTTGATTCAGTACTGTGTTTGAAGTTATTTCTTCTAATTTTGATAAAGATGACATACAGATTATCCGTTCTTCTTTTGATAACATGTAACTTATCAACTGTAAATAGTTAAATATTGAATATTTCTGGCACAGCTGATCAAATTAAAGTAAAACTCCATCTTCATATAGATCTATAATTTTTTTAATGCCTCTTATATTCCATAACTTACATCCTCTATCTTTATTACCAGGTATAAATTGTTCGGTATCCCAAATAGAAGCAAATTGGGATAATTACGGCATATCACCAACATGTGTATGTGCAGCGTGCCAGATTGAAACTTTGAACAAAGATTGAACAGGTTTTTTTTGTTTTCTTCTTCAATTACTTAATATCTGAGGAGTTTTTTAAAGATATGGATGGATTTTTGTTCAATGTATACCCAAGCTGGAGGCGCTGCTGTACAGAAATAGTTTAATGCTGAAGTCAGCTGGGCAGCCATACTTTTCTAGCATTCCAAATAAATTTAGCAATTAGTTTGTTAAGTTTATCATAAGACATGTTTGGTAATGGCAATGCACTGTAAAAAATGATTCCGCATTTTAGTTTGTTCAATGTAATTTTGTAAGTTGATACAACTTGCGGTTTCTGAATTTGCTAATTCAACTTAACATGTTAAGTTTTCACTGTCTCAACTAGTCTGTAAATTGACTTAACTAGAGTATGTGCCGCCTCAACTTAAAAACAGCTTAAAAACTTGCTGAACCAGTAAGGTTAGTCTCATTATTTATCACGAGATCAGATCACGTGAATAACATCACTACGTGAAGCGCGAAACAGGTCTCCTTCATCGGCCACGCTGAGTTTATCGGCAGATGATTCTTCCCATTATCGTCAAATCTGGTAAGTCAATATTCTGTTCATATGGTGTAATAAGTTGTAAAATTGCATATACGAAGTAGGGCCTAATTATCCATTGTTCAGTATCAACGTTTCTAGATCACATTGGACCGTTGCTAATCCAGTTTCCAGTCTTCAAACTAAAGCTAAAATCTATACAACTAGCCAACTATTACTTATTTTTCTTTTATTTATTCAACGTAGGCTACATTATAAGTTCCCAAAAGGCGGGGATAGCTAACGTTAGACTCATTTCATATGGACTAACGTATATTTCGATCCTCCCATATTTAAAATAGCCTATTTATATCACAATATGCAAAGTAATGTTGAAATATCTTCACCGAATTCAGTGTTTTTTTTTTATGTGAGAGAGACTGAATGACAGAATACAGAGCGGGAAATTCGTGGTGTGAAAAATAACAAACTTTCATGTTCTCTCTCGTGTTCTTTGCACCAATATCAGCGAGTCTAATCACCATCATACAGCCTGTATGATACAGGACAAGCAGCGTCGACGCGTGAGTAGCTACGATACCAACAAGCTGACAAATATAATGTAATTTAATGTAAACTGTGAGTGGTGCGGCAGGATTATCAGAATCATCCGGTGTTCGAGCTGGATGCTCCGTATACTTAAAAGTTGTTGTCCAGCTGTCTAGTTTTACTAACGTTACTTAAATGTTGAACTTGTTTAAAAGACTGTGGTCAGTTATGTTCAGTTTATTGTGGGAGATTATGTAACTATTGCAACCGCTTCACCATCACAGTGTTTTTCCAAAAACTATAGTGAAATGCTTCCCATCCAGCACCAGACGTCATTTGGACGTTGTTTTTTGGGCTAAATCAAGTCGGCCCGTCATGGCCTTCATTTAGCCCAAAAATAGACGTTGAAATTTGGGCTTTGTTTGGTCGGTCTGATTTGGTCCAAATTTAGAGACGACTAAATGACTAAACGACTTAATGAAGAGACGACTCGACGCCGACGATATGTTATGCCTTAAATTAATACATGATTAACTAACTGTATTTTTTATTAAACTCATTTTATTGTATTTCTATGTACATTTCTGAAATGCACTTTCTGTAAAGCTGCTTTGAAACAATATGTATTGTGAAAAGTGCTATACAAATAAATTAGAATTGAATTGAAAAGTGGTGGAAGGCCACGATGCAGTTGGCTTCCTTAGAGCTAATCTTTCCAAGTGGATCCCTTCACTGAAAGGCTGCGACATAGAGATTGACCGTGCTCATCACGTGTATGACGGAAGGAAAAACTCCGATCGGCCGCGTACTCTCATCTTCCGTGCACTAAGATGGCATAACAGGTCGTTGATCCTGAAGGGTGTTTGGCAGGCGTACCCGGTGAAATTTACGCAGGACAATGTCACGTTATTCTTTTTTCCCGACTTTAGCCCAGCCACAACTACCAAGAGAACTAGCTTTAATCCAGTCTTGAAGAAGATGACTGCACTCGGTCTCCAGCCCTTCCTCATCTATATGGCAGCAATTAAACTACGGCACAAGGGTGAGCAGATGATGTTTGATTCGTGTGCAACACCATATGTTTCTGTGTTCACGCAGCTGATCAAATCACATGACCTGTAACATTAATTATTTTCTCCTGTATGTGTCACTATTGCCAAATTATAATGTAAATCAAATATACAATTCTCAAATAAGTAGTCGAGACAAAAATATTCAGCAAGAAAATACACTTTATACTCACACATGCGTGAGGCGGGGAAATGTGTACAATCAGAAAGATTAATTGCCAAGTAGATTTTACACACACAATCAATCGGTCTTGGTGACAGGAGCTTCCAGTAAAGACATACATGGTCAATTATCTGCTTCAAAAATACAAAACTGATGTGCACATCCCAAACACCCAGATTGGGCTCAGGCATAGCCCAACATAAACCACAAAAAGAGGCGTGAAAGTTGACTTTACTCTACATTGGTATTGTGCCTGATGAAGACCTAATGGTGAAATGTTGTGCTATTAATTATCTGCTTCTTCATTTAGAGGAGCAATCTCAAGTGCTTCTTTTTTTACTGATCATTTTCAAGGCACAAGTGTGAAGGAGTTTCTTTTCTCTTTCTCTAACCTTTTCTGGGACAGAATTATTCTGATTCTGATGTTTCCATGTTCCGCCTGTTAACATGGGATGATTGTCTTTAAACAGATCCCATGTTTTAAAGTTCTCCATCATGAGGAAGTTCAGGTAAAACACGTTATGATACCTGATAACTTCTGAGAATAAAACAGCACACAGTGCAGCGGCGTCTGCAGGGGCCTTTATAGAAGCATCAACTTTGGCATGATTACCCTTAATGAAGTTCCAGAGTATCTCAGAACAGTTTTTATTGAAACATTCTGATGTTTGCAATTTCGGATAAGAAAGATTTCTGAAATCAACATGTATCTCTTTGTCACCTTCTTTGATTGGACAGCAGTACAGATTGTCTGGTTGCATCCGTACCATACATTTACCAACTAAGAAGTCGATAGCCTGCCTATGTGGGTTTTTATGCCAAATTTCAGAAAGAAAATAAATTACTTCAGCATAGTGGGTAAAATCTGCTATTGTGATCAGTGCTCCCTCTATGATGTTAATGTCTGCGACATTACTAATAATGTCTTCTTGAATTTGTATAGGCATATGATAAGAATTTGAATCAGAATCAGAATGAAAATGAAAATGAAAAAAAAAAATGAAAATGAAAATAATCATAATCAAAATCATAATCATAATCATAGAATCAAAATTAAAATTAAAATTAAAATTAAAATTAAAATTAAAATCAGAACCAGAACATAAGTCCCAGTTAGTGTGCACTGGAAAGGGTTGGCCCAGCATTTTTGCAGAGAGGTCTTTTTCACCCTGTATTTGAAATATAGAGATTGTGTCTTTCAAAAACGTCTTCTCTTTCATCTTCTGTGGATCGAAGTTGAGATAGACTTGTAGCTTCTTGTCATTCTCCTCAAAATTAGACTACATAAACATAAAAAACAAGATTAACACAGAACATATAGACATTATTTATTTAATAAAACTAACAATTGTCTAACAGATGTAACTTACAGTGTTCCGTCTCTCCTCCAAACACGAGCCGGCTTCAGCATGCTGAGTAGAGTTTTGATTGTTGTCACTAAAATGTAAAAAGTAAAACATAAAATGAAAGTACACCGTTCAAATATGCAGTAATAATTAACTTAATCAAAATCTGAACACCTTTACCTTAATAGTTGAAATAAGTCAAGTCAAGTCAAGTCAAGTCAAGAATATTTGTATAGCACTTTTCACAATACAGATTGTATCAAAGCAGCTTCACAGTATTAAATTAAAATAATAATAAAACGTCCATGTTTGGTAATGCTAATCAATAGTATTATTCATTGATTAATTAAATTGAATATCCCCAACTGAGCAAGCCAAAGGCAACAGTGGCAAGGAAACGAAAAACTCCATCAGGTGACCCAATGGTGACCTAAAACTCCATCAGGTGACCCAATGGTGACCTAAAACTCCATCAGGTGACCTAATGGTGACCTAAAACTCCATCAGGTGACCTAATGGTGACCTAAAACTCCATCAGGTGACCTAATGGTGACCTAAAACTCCATCAGGTGACCCAATGGTGACCTAAAACTCCATCAGGTGACCCAATGGTGACCTAAAACTCCATCAGGTGACCTAATGGTGACCTAAAACTCCATCAGGTGACCCAATGGTGACCTAAAACTCCATCAGGTGACCCAATGGTGACCTAAAACTCCATCAGGTGACCCAATGGTGACCTAAAACTCCATCAGGTGACCCAATGGTGACCTAAAACTCCATCAGGTGACCCAATGGTGACCTAAAACTCCATCAGGTGACCCAATGGTGACCTAAAACTCCATCAGGTGACCCAATGGTGACCTAAAACTCCATCAGGTGACCCAATGGTGACCTAAAACTCCATCAGGTGACCCAATGGTGACCTAAAACTCCATCAGGTGACCCAATGGTGACCTAAAACTCCATCAGGTGACCTAATGGTGACCTAAAACTCCATCAGGTGACCCAATGGTGACCTAAAACTCCATCAGGTGACCCAATGGTGACCTAAAACTCCATCAGGTGACCCAATGGTGACCTAAAACTCCATCAGGTGACCCAATGGTGACCTAAAACTCCATCAGGTGACCTAATGGTGACCTAAAACTCCATCAGGTGACCCAATGGTGACCTAAAACTCCATCAGGTGACCCAATGGTGACCTAAAACTCCATCAGGTGACCCAATGGTGACCTAAAACTCCATCAGGTGACCTAATGGTGTCCTAAAATTCCATCAGGTCTATGGTGACCTAAAACTCAATCAGGTGACCTAATGGTGACCTAAAACTCCATCAGGTGACCTAATGGTGACCTAAAACTCCATCAGGTGACCTAATGGTGACCTAAAACTCCATCAGGTGACCCAATGGTGACCTAAAACTCCATCAGGTGACCTAATGGTGACCTAAAACTCCATCAGGTGACCTAATGGTGACCTAAAACTCCATCAGGTGACCTAATGGTGACCTAAAACTCCATCAGGTGACCTAATGGTGTCCTAAAACTCCATCAGGTGACCTAATGGTGACCTAAAACTCCATCAGGTGACCTAATGGTGACCTAAAACTCCATCAGGTGACCTAATGGTGACCTAAAACTCCATCAGGTGACCTAATGGTGACCTAAAACTCCATCAGGTGACCCAATGGTGACCTAAAACTCCATCAGGTGACCTAATGGTGACCTAAAACTCCATCAGGTGACCTAATGGTGACCTAAAACTCCATCAGGTGACCTAATGATGACCTAAAACTCCATCAGGTGACCTAATGGATAAAAAAAAAACCTTGGGAGAACCCAGGCTCAGTCGGGGGCCAGTTCTCCTCTGGCGGTTATGAACTAGAGGCCGGATTTAACTGTAAGATAAAAAAAATTATATGAATGCCTGGCTGATGAGATGTGTCTTTAATCTAGTTTTGAACTGGGAGAGCGAGTCTGAGCAACGAAGAGTATCAGGAAGGCTATTCCAGAGTTTTGGAGCTAAATGTGAAAATGCTCTCCCTCCTTTGGTGGACCTAGATATGCTAGGTACGACCAGAAGCCTCGAATTTAGCGATCTTATAGAGCGCGCTGGATTATAGGGCGATAGAAGATCCGTTAAATAGACTGGAGCTAAGCCGTTTAGGGCTTTATAAGTCAGTAACAATACCTTATAATTAATACGGAACTTTATAGGTAACCAATGTAGTGATGATAAGATCGGTGTTATATGATCATATTTTGATAAAATATTGATCATATATGATCAAATAGTGATGAAAAGTTACTCTTCTCCTTCATGTTGTGTGAGGAGCACACTTGAGGCAAAAATAAATAAATAAATCGAGGTGGATTGAAACAATTAAGACTTAAAAACTATTTTTTGAAAGAAAAAGGCTGAAAAATAGAGTAAAAACACCAATATTATGAAGTATTACTTTCTAAACTGTTTAGCATTTTGAAATATTTTAAAATGTAATTTATTCCTGTGATCAAAACTGAATATGATGATGTTTAATTAGTATTAGTTATTATCAATAATGTTTTTTAATTATAATTATGAATGCTAATTATTTATTTATTTTGCATATTAATGTTTTTGTGGAAACCAACTGATACTTTTATTTTTCAGGATTCTTTGATGAAAGTTCAAAATAACAGCATTTATTTTAAATAGGTAGGCCTATGTATTTGTAAAAAAATAAATAAATAAATATATATATTCATTTCTATATTATATTTATGTGTTTATTCTTTTAATAGTTTGAAATTTGCATTAATTCGTTCATTTATTCATTCAGATCATCATATTATACTGATTTCTGAAGAATCATGTGACACTGAAGACTGGAGTAATGATGCTGAAAATTCAGCTTTGATCACAGGAATAAATTACACTGTACTATATATTCACATAGAAAACAGCTGATTTAAACTACTGTTTTTTCGCCATCATAAGAATTGTTCCACTCTTTTCCACAATTGGAGCTATATTATATTCCATAAAATGACAGATGTCAAGCTCCTGAAAGGACAAATACTAGAAAGGCACCATAAAACAGTCCACATTCTGAACAACTTTCTAGGTAGACCAGAGGCTCTCACACTTTTCTGGCTTTAGTACCCCCTTTCTATGATTTTTCAAGCCAAGTCTAACCAGACAACAACATATTGCTTTAAAATACAGTGTAATGATAGGGAGAAAAAGCATGTGCCAATTGAGTACTGAGTACGAATAACATTGAGACAGTTATTTATTTCTTATGAACATTTCTGTATGTAGCTTTACACAACTCCAGTTTTATGTAGGCCTACATCTCTTAGGCATAACAGTAAAAGGTAAATCAGTGTTTTTCAGTTCAATCAAAAACAGGTCATTGTGATAGTCTCTTTTTTTTTCAGCTAAGTTTCAGTGTGTTTTAACTAACAGTTCAATATATGCACAGTGCAGATGCACTTCCATGAAACCGTGTTGCGTCACACACACCCAAAACTCTGTCAGGGAATTTTTTTTTTTTAAGTATCTGACACGCACGTGTCTGGCCAATTGCTCATCCCTGTGGTGAATAGGCAGGGCTAGAGTATGAGAAAACTTCAGGAAACTGGCAGTATTTTTGAGGCTCTGGTTTGTTATGTTTTTAGATCGAAAAGCAGAGCATTAGTCATCAGTTTATAGTCGAAAAGATTTATACAGTGATGGAATCAGACTAGAAATAATCAAAATTACTATTAAACTAACAACTACTAAACTAAATAAACTTGTATTGCCTTTATATTTTATTGACTTTATACGTTTTATTGGATGCCGTAATAATGAAGAATATATCAAGAACAAGAGTTATCATAGCAATCTCTGGCCAAATCTCTATTTCTGGCCAGAGACACGACGGACCATGTTTGCTGAATCTCCTTCGAATGGGTTCAGTATTAGGTTTACATTTTGTTACATAGCCTATTTCTCTTTCTTTTTTTTCTTCTTCTTTTTTACTTGTTAGTCGGGCTATTTTATTAATGTGTTCCTTTCTTCTTTTAATAGTTTGAAATAGAGATTTTTCATTCATTCATCCATTCATTCGAAATTAGTATTGTATGACCTACCTGTTCATTTTGTTGTTCTTCTGAGCCGGCTAGGTTCCTTTGTGAGTAAGAGATGTCACAAAGGCAATTAGTCATCAGATTTCCGAGATGTCAGAAAGGCAGTCTTCAGATTTAGGCTTTCTATCTCACCTGTAATGACTCCACCCAGGGCACGAGCTGAACACTGGGCGTTTCTTAAACTAGGGCACTTTTAGCCTTGTGAAGTTGAATAAAAACAACTTGTTCAAAAGTCACATAACACAGTCTCATAAGTTTAAATAATTTGTCTAGTTTTAAGGTCTGTAAGATGACAAACTTAGATTATAAGATTGTTAATAGTACTATTTTAAAAGATTTTCCAATCTGCAATGAACAAATGTTTGCATTGCATTGATCTGAGATCATTTTTGTAACTAGTTTTACCAGTTTTTCCACAATGTAAGGGGAGAACCGGGGTAAAAGTAATGACGTGCTGTCATTCCAAGCTATTATGGCACGTTCAGGACGCAACCCTTGACGGAGCTGCCAAATATCTTTATTTTAAACTCCCCCTGGCTCTGCTCCCACGCATTTTACGTTCTATTTTTGACTTTTTTGGCGACGATGTTTTCTTCTCCTGTGGCATGGCATATGTATGGTCCATAATAACAATGCAATCCAGACTTTTAAACTTGCCGGTGCAGTTTCACGCGCCTCTCACTGCTCTGCACCTGCGTTTCTGCTGGTTTCGGCTGGCTCTGAACGAAAACGCGGTGTGGAAACGCGTTGGCTTAGTACTTTTTGTCCCTCTCTGCTATTATAGTTTTGCAAGATGGCGGAACTACATGGAAGCCTCCGTGGACCTACCCGTCCCATGTATATAAAGATAATAAATACTTAATTTATAAGGATAAGTCAGATAATTGGCCGAGGTATTTGTACACCATTGAGGACATATTTATGAATAAAAATATTGATTTTAGATAATAAAATACCTAAAAAGATACTTAGTGTCCCTTTAAGTATATTTATAGTGTAGCAACATTGACTGACATCTGGTCAAATTAGTGAATCGCGATTCTCGCGAACACTTCATTAATTTGCCTGAACAGAGAAGAGGTCTGTGTCTCGTTTCTCCATTACAACACACACACAAAGAGACACGTGACACCCAAAATTCCTCACACTAAGGAACACACGTAACCGGACACCCACGTCTCCAGAGAGATAAGCACGCACACACCAAGAGACTTTATTCAACAGAATCATATTTAAGACCTCAACAAATGGACTTGATATTTTTGTGTTGCCATTTATGTGTTACGACCGATGTGGAATTGATTTCAATTTTAATGTGTACTAATCAAACTCTAAATGCTTCTAATCTGTATATTTTATGTAACTTTGTTATCATATAATCTGAACATGAGGTGTTTCATACCATTTTGAATCTGGAGACCTAACGGAGTTGAATCTCGATAATAGACTGCAATGGTATGATTATTTCGATATGAATTCTTTCCAGTCATAGGAATTACTAAAAGCCCTGTCATAAATTATACAGCAGGGGGTCCCACTTATTGCGCTCCAAGGCCAGGGAAAACTTGAAAACAACATGGCGATGTAGTCACTAAGTGGCTACAATTCATATAACTATACCACAGAAGTATAGTCCGAGCCTTGTGCTTTGTTCGCGCCATTTTGAAGACGATTGCTTTACCAACTTAAATGCAATCAAACTTGGATTCGCGAGCCGGTTCCAAGTGTATTTGCATCAGCTTCCTCCTCCGTATCACAACCTGTAAGTGTTATTAATAATTGTTGCTTTTATGTTTTATGTAGCATGCTTAATAATTATTATTATTAAGTTTGTTGTGTAAGCACCGTTTAGCTTCTAGGTCTTCAATGACAATTGTATTGAGATATGTGAAGTGTTTGTCGTTGTTTTCGGAATTGTCTTAAAGAATAGAGTAATACCTCGTTGTAACGTAACTGCATTTTTGCGTAACTAACGTAACTGAAACGTTTAAAAAAAAACGTTATGTTTTTAAACGTTATGTTTATGCATCGGGCTAATGCAAACAAAGACTGATTGTGCTTTTACAATATGAACTCTGGGCTATGCTCGCTAACATAACATTAAATTCTTTATCTTATTTTTAATTTTTTACTACAAACTACAAAGCAGTGGACTATAATCATTATTATAACACAATTGAATTGATAAAAGCATCATTGTACTCCGTTTTAAACAATAAGTATTATCTCTGTAAACACTGCTGGTCATCTGACCAATCAACGCAGATTAGCGTCGCGCAAAGGAGGGGTTTGGAAAATGAGTCGTTGAACGAATCATTTGGGAGTCGGTGAGCAAATCAGGTAAAAATAAATGCATATTATACGACAACAAAAGTGTTTTTTGTCATTGCATGCATGTAAAACTGTTGTTGGGGACTCCCCACACAACATTAGGAACATTTTAAATGTCATAATAGGTGCCCTTTAAAGAATTTTCTGCCATTGCGAACTGCTACCCTTACCGCACTCACATTGTATATGTACCCTGATATGAAATTTTCAGCGTCGGAAACGCCCGTTTTCAGCTTTTTTGCTGCACTTGCCATGATGTCGCTTCTTGCTTCGTTGTCTTGGCTGATTACGCTACCAATCCCATAAACACTTTCGGCGTTACGCAAGCCACATTACATACACAACTGCGCATCCTCGACCAAAATCAAAATGCATTACATAAATAAATTGATTTGCGTCCAGACATAATTCACGTATACACAATCAGAATTGTATGTAAGTATGTAACTGTAAGACTATAACAATTACCAATTGAACTCAAAGCATAATAAAAGGCCAAGTAGCATAACAATAGAATATTTCGATAAGTTTCTTTTAATACTCATTTTATACTTGTTTGACTACTAAATAAACTTATTATAACAGTAGTAACAGTATTATAACCTTTATTCTTATACAAATACAGATGTATGTTTATTACTGAACCTGAAGCTTTTAAATGAACCATTAAATAAACCAAAAAATTTCCCAATTGCCTTCGTTCTTTCATTAACATTAATGACAAGCATCACAACAACTATATTTTTATTCAGCTACCTTGAAAATCTGTCGCTGACACACATGCCGGGAATCTGACGCACTGTCACTTGTATCTCATTTTCTAACAGCTCTCGAAGTTCATTTAACACTGCGCAAATGATAAACGGGCATATCAACACAATTGTGCGTGTTAGTTCGTTCAAGTTTAAAAGACAACTGGACGGACTTCTGTCTGTCTGCGCGCATGACATTGACTAACATTTCTCTGCATCTTGCACGCTGTGTGCACGACATTCACAAACAGCGCGTGTCGCACTTCAATAGCTACTTTGAAACCATTTGAACGAAGAACAAAGTCATCATACATGTAGCTAAATGATGACAGAAAAATATATTCTACGTTAAATGCACTAATATTTGAATGATAACATCGCCATTTAAAAACTAAATTATTTTGTGGCTTAAAATAATTAACCCATCCCATTCCATTAGCCAGTCATTCTCATTAGAAACATCACTATGAGTTTCCTGAACCAGCATTACATCAATTTTCTTTTGATTAGTCAGTTCATAAAGCATTGCTCTTTTCTTGCTGTCTCGTGCACCATTTAAATTGAATGTGCCCAATCTTATCCTACTCATAAAAAGGTAAAATGAGCACACAAGTAACAAATACTTAAAAAAAAGAGAGAAAACAAGCTAGACTGGTTCAAATTCATCGTTCAATAAATTTAGTTTTAACTTCTGGACAATTTTCTTCAGCCTAAAGACTTCTTGTTCAGTGAAAACTCCAGCATCCATCATAAAAGCCCTGATTGAATCTATAAACAACTCACGATCTGGAAAGTAATCCTCTACATTTACACCTTTCATGCCTTTTGTTGCCTGAAGAAACGTTTTAATTTTGTCTGATGTGTAGGCACTGCGAACAGATCGCTTCTGTGAAGCTGAGCTCACAGAATCTGACGATTCACCATCACTATCCACAGCAGACTCCTCAACATAACTTGACTCTGAGTCCACCTCCCTTGCATCACCAACAGCTGTTCCATTAGCTTTTTTACTAGCCCTTTTTTCTTTTCCTTTTCCTTTGGTCTTAGTTTTCCTTTTTAATGTCGGTGTTTTAAAAATACTCTGATCTTCTGTCATGTCAACATCTTCTACTATGACCTTCTCACTGACCTCAGAAACACCAGAAACTCAGTGATTCTGAGCTGCCCTCTTCTCAGAGATACTGTATCACTCGTTTGTGCATGATCTGTATTACTAAGCGTTTCGCCTGTATTGTGATTCTGAGCTGCACTCTTCTCAGGGCACACACGTATCACGTGACCCTCTTGTCCACAACCAAAACACTTCATCGAATCTGAGGTGGCAAAGATAACATAAAGAAGATCCTCAATCTTAAACTTCATGGCTAGATTAAGCTCTTCATTTTGGTTATTTAGGATCATGTTTACCTGTCTCCTAAAAGATACAACATGTTTCAACTGTGGCGATTTGCAACCGAGTGAGATTTCCTTTATTTTTGACACAAACTTTCCGTGTCTGGACAGTTCCCTTTCAATTACTTCATTTTTAATAAACGGCGGGACATTTGACAGTATTACTCTTTTCGCTGGTTGTACTAACGGCATGACTGGAGTAAGAGAATCATTCACAACAATCCCAGCTTCTACGACGTCATTCACTTTGTTAACATTGTTCAAGAACATTGTGCAAAAGGACACTTGATAAATTAATGTCAGAGCATTGTTGCGCTACTTTAGTTGGGACTCTTATTATGAAAACATGTAGCGTACGCGGCCGGAAGAGACACTGCCAGTTCAGCACAGCACAAATGGCAGATTGCATCAGCCGCTGCTAGTGTAACGGAGGCCAGCTAGTAGTCGCTGTGCAAGTAAACCTCACTCCTCTGATCTCAATAGGCGCTCTAGCGACAGACGCTAGAGGCTGCAGTCTTTAGACTCCTTGTTAGAAGACCTGACTCTCATGCCGGAGACCCGGGTTCGAGACCCGCACGGAGCGGGGTGAGAAGGACCCGGGTGGAGGGGTTACATTGGTGCCGTGACTCGGATGGGAGTGAGGTTTAGGGGGGTGAGTGTAATGGAGGCCAGCTAGTAGTCGCTGTGAGAGTAAACCTCACTCCTCTGATCTCAATAGGCGCTCTAGCGACAGACGCTAGAGGCTGCAGTCTTTAGCCTCCTTGTTAGAACGCCTGACTCTCATGCCGGAGACCCGGGTTCGAGACCCGCACGGAGCTGGGTGAGAAGGACCCGGGTGAAGGGGTTACACAATCAGGTTGCCGCACCTACAAACAGCTGAAGACGAGCATCAGAGACATTATCAGCCTCCGATTGGATGCATCTTGTGTTTGTGTGCGTAATAGTGAGTACTTTAATCCTCCAATGTTCGCTGATTGATGCTCGTTATTAGTAATGACGCAGTTATCAGCTGTATAATGTTACACGACGATGTTAATTGATCTGTGCCAGCTATTAATAACTTATTCATCGATCTTCAAAGTTCAGAGTTATGTTTATAATGCTATAGTAAATAATGTAGATAAATAATGAAAGTAAATGTTATATCAAGTGTTTATGCATCATTGTCATTGTATGAGGGGAGCAGCCTATAGTCAGTTTGTGAATGATGATCATTTGTAATGTTGCTGTTATTTGAGTGCTGCTCTTTGTATTTTGCAGAGAAACCACACATACACACAAACATACATCCTCAACTACAGTCATGCCAACCAAGTCTACAGCAGCTGATATGCATTCAGCCCACTTATGAGCCAAACTCACATAAGTTAAGGCAGGACTTACTGACTGTACATCAGGTCTCCACTAAATCTGCTCTCTCTCATTGGGTCATTGTCAAAAATCCTCACATGCGCATCAGCAATCGTCCTAAGGCTCAAACAAAGCTAAGGAGATCCATTCCGTCTGGAGGCCAGCCCTCCACTTTCCAACTCAAAATCTGCACCATGTTAATGCTCATGTAAAGGCTGACTCCACCCTCTGATGTTGATATCTTGATACCTGATAATAAACAGTTCAAGTTGATTCTTCACTCTGTGTTGTTCTGACCGACACACCTGGTTCACTGCGATCAATACTAGCCCTAACAGTTTCAGGTAGCCCTTCGCTACAAACATCGCTGTTCATTCTTGATGCAGAAAGAATGCAATCATGACCAGCAACAGCGAGGACGCATGTCCTCCACTGAACAACGCTCCGCGGGTACGACCTTAACGCCGTGCCGCCGTTTTCTCTGTATTTCTTTGGTACTATTTGTTGATTTCATTAGAACAATGTTAAATATCTGTAGGGAATGTTTGTATGTTTTGTGAATGTTGTTTGAGTTTATTTTTGTTGTTTGAGTTTATTTTACTTTGATATTTATGTATTGTTTCTTTGTTTTCTTTGTAGTTTTACGGTGCCACCGTGCTGTGATTCGGTGATGCATGGAGAATGTTTGCAACAAAGAAAACTTCAGCAATGAAGTTTTATTGCATCTAAACAAAATAAATCGAAGGCACCCGTCAATACTCTGAAGGGTGCTGAAGGGCCGCTACATAAATAAATACAGCAGCATAATATGTCCAAATTAATCTAAATATTAGTTTAGAGCTAGTGTGATCTTATGATTCTACATTAATCACTATAAAGTAGTATCATTATAATAACATTTTATATGCGCAGAAACTGAAAATTATCATAAAACTTTTACAAATAAAGTGCACCACAAAGCACTATTGTTCTAAGAGTAAAACGCTATTCATATTTATTAATAGCCTATTGATTTAATATCTCACCTGGCTCATTATAGGCTCAATGTAAAGCATATCCGTTCCAGTATGGAAGCTTACGCTGCTATTTTGAACCAATAATCGGAACAAAAGGCATTTGAAGGATGACGTGTATAATAATTCAAATATTAATCTGACTCCATTAAAGTTTTTGTTATTCTTTAACCTCTTATTCTTTAAAGTTAAAGGTCTTTCTTAGAACTGATAGGGAAAAAACGTAGGATTTAACCTGAACGTTTAGATAACGAAAGTTATAATCATTTTAGCTTTCAACATCATCATTGATAAAAGGAAAGATTCTCAAAGCCTTTAATGCAGGAAAAGTTATTTATTAAGTTACATGTTTAAATATACAGACAATAGAATGGAACAACATACTGTATAGAAAACTTAGTTGTAAATAATGCACTGTTGTGCAAACAAGGCCGTAAAAAAGCCTTTCTCATAGTTTGAGGTTACGCACCAGTGTGCAGGAGTGGTGAGGTTAAAACCTTTCTCCAAGATCAAGTTACCTTTCCTTCTTATACCCTGAGCAAAGCATTGTTAAACATGAGTGAAATACCAACACCGAACATGACCGACAGGAAACCGAAAGATGAGGCAAATGGGTAGTGATCAAGAGCCCCCTTGATGGAACATTCACATATTCTCTTCAATGCATGATTAACCAAGATTGTACCTAGATAGTACCCAGATTGTACATTAGGATACTTTAATATCTCTGTTAAGTTCACCACCATTTAGTTCAGTTTATATGCTGTCAGATGAAATCAAACATGACATAGGTACATATTAGAACACACTAGTAAGTAAACCGTATGTAGTTGGAAGCATATGTCCTGTGAAGCAAATAGTACAGACGTGTCATTGAGGTGCAAAGGACTCTGTCTCTCCCGACAGAACTATCCTGTGCCTGGAGTGTCCCAGCAGTCCTCAATCAGCATAGTGGAGAAACCCTTGCACTAGATAGGCATTAGCATACTGTGATGATGAAGGCCATTGTGCCATGTTTAATCCACATGTATACCTTTAAAAGGATTTCTGAAGTACTAGGGCAGTAAAGAGTTCTGCCCATATTTGCTCAGCCCTACAAATCCCTCCTCGGGTACACTGGACCTCAGGAATTATGTGAGGTACATTTGTGACCTTAAAAATTAGGGCTGAGTGCATTGAAGAAGTGTCTCCATTGGCATAGTAGCACAGAGTAATGATGATTAATTGTCTTTATCAAGGATGCTGAGAAGATAGACACACAGAACACCTACTCCCATCAGGTGTAGGCTTAGTCAGATGCACAACAATGTGGAGACACTTGTCAGGAACTCTGTCCATATAGCAATTCTTCTTCTTTTATGTCCATCGTTGGCTTTGGCAAGCCGAACAAGATCTCTAGTGTCTGTGGTGGTCTGTTCCTTCTCATGGCATCTTCAACTCTCTGCTGTTCACGTCCCACAGTGAAGTTGCCTTTAAGTAGAAAATGACTTGCAGGGAATAGCAAGCCCTGAAAACTGAAAAAGGCATTAATTGGCAACACAGTCCAAGATGACAGAACAACAACAGAACACAACTTGATGAAAGGAAACTTATCATCTGCAAACCAAGTATGCAAAAGTTACAACTTTTAAGGGAGTATAAGCATGTAGTAGATAAATTGTGTCTCTGTAAATAAACTCGGTCTCTGATGACAACAGAGATGGCATATTTTGATTGAATAATGAGATGATTGCTCAGGATATAATGAAGGAAAGGTAGCATAAAAAATATCTCCCTCTTCACATAATGAATGTGACAAGGTGTAGAAAAAAGAAACAACATAAAAGAAAATGGGAAAAGAATGCGGTGGATGTGAAGTGACCAAATAAAATCAGTTGACTATCAGGAAACTGCAGAACATGATTTGAGATACGGGGTTCCCGTGTCTTTAAAAGGGCAAACATGGAAATGGTGTCAAACTGAAAACTTTTGGAATCTCTAGTACTGTTACATGAAACAAATAAATTGCCTTAAAGAAAATCAACAAGTGTTGTGTTCAAACCCTCCTCTGACAAAATATTTAGTGAAACCAAATTCAGAAACTTGATGAACTTCAATCAATTGTTGATGTAATTAACAGTAAAGACCTCAAAAAGACTAAAAATGTCTCAAATGAAAAGTAAATGAAATGCCCATGGTGTTACTGTAAGATGGCAACAACAAAAAAAAGATGCAAAAATAGACAAAGCAAAAATGAAATACTTGGTGGAATGCATGCATCTGATGTATACCGTTCCAATAAGGAAACAATTCAGTTTATGTGCCGTTACAGTAAGAAGAGGAATTTAACTTAACTCCGTGTGTAGAGAGACAAATGTGTGACTGTATTTAGCTGTGTGTTTGTGAGACCATGCTCCACCCTAAGGGGACAAAGGTTGCTGTTGACAATTGTGATGCAAATTTGGTCCTGTTGCTGCAACAGGGAGCCCATGAACATCTCCGTTTAGTGAGATGGGAAGTGAGACTTGTGATCAGGTTGTAATTGGGCTCAAATTACTTTTCATCTAGGTTTGTTACTAGAGCATGGCAAAAGACAAAGTTGTGAGGAAAAGGATCTACATGGTTAATGCAACTGTGAAACATATTGAAGCCGTGTGGCGTTTCTGTGCTCCTGTGTATGGTTTAACTCCAGCTATATGGGAAATAGCAGAGTGTGTCACTAAGGAGACAAACGCATTCAACACACGTAAAACATGTCAATTGAAACAGATTAACTATTCCAGTATTACAATTATTAATTTTTAACACAAGACATTTGGTCTAGTATGCATGTAGCATCTACAGTACAACCCCCAAACCCAAGTGTTTTATGGAATAAACTCAATTAATCTATGTGTATACATAATAACACAAACAACTATTGTGTGTTTTATGAAAACAACAATATGTTATGCACAATTACAATTTTGAAAATGCAGACAGGTTCAATGAATTTAGATGTTAAACTATTAAGCTATTTGCTATTGGGCTGCTACCCGACTAGCAAATGACGCTAATAGCTGAAGGCCTCGAGTAAGAGTTTTAGATGCATTTGAGCTTTGGTTACTTGCAGAGTGCTGGCTTGTGTCATTACAGTGTGATCGTCTGCGTTTTATGAAATAGGCTGGACGTCTGCCTCTGCCCAGTCACCAGCACTTTTCCTTTGTATGGCCTGTTTTGTGACAGGAATTACAGAATCTGTTCAGTTTGGCACAGTGTGGCTTTCTGAATAACACAGCTACCTCACCATGCATTTGTTTGCGTGACTCAATTGTTGTTGCCAGCTGACAAAACCTTCGGATGTATTTTGTGCTGAAGAAGCACCACACATGAGCGATTGCTGTACACACCCTGCATTTGTTGTGGATAACTCCTTTTATTCCAGAATACTCCTCAAAAAGTTCAAACATATTTTCTGCATATGTCTCAAACGATTCTTCAGTACTCTGTTTCCGATTGAAAATCAATTCCCATCCAACAGGACTACAACCCCGCAGATCACGAAGGCATTGTTTTAATCTATTAAAGATTTCACTCTCACACTAATTTTGATACATTGACTGCACAATGGAGCTGGTCATCAAAACCTGTAGTATCTTATAGATCAGAACATCTGGAATTAAGCTGATAACAATTTGCCAAAT
Source organism: Phoxinus phoxinus (assembly GCF_949152265.1). Lineage (NCBI taxonomy): Eukaryota > Metazoa > Chordata > Actinopteri > Cypriniformes > Leuciscidae > Phoxinus > Phoxinus phoxinus. Next base: position 5,132,558 of record NC_136876.1, read on the forward strand.
ACACATTAGTATAATCATATACTGTAGGTGATGAGATACGAAACGAGTGGGGATTTTCCCAGGATCTAGCGATCTCTTTATGAAGATCCGGGGAAAACAGTAAACCCCGGTCGCTGAGGTTGCGAACGGTGCTGCAGAAATCTCTCGTCTAGTTTGCTTTGACAAGGATCATCCTGCTTATTTTGTGGCCAGCTGATGTTGAGTCTGGCCAGAGCACACGTCACAACCTCCACCAGCTCCTCATAAGCGGGAACATGAGCCGGCGAGTGTGACTCATGTTCCTCGCTCCCGATGCTGAGCACATCCACTTCCTCAGAAGCATATAGCTCGAGCATCGGGCACTCGTCACGGGCAGAAGAAGCTGCAAGCGCGGGCTTCTGCACCGTGAGCGAGCGTTATAGAATCTGCGGATGAGTGCCTCGGCAGTCTCGTTCTCATCCGCAAGATCCTTCTGCGATCCCCACGATCTAAGCCGTCACGCCGCCTCAACGGACGCGGGACCCGAACCCGAACCGCGGGGATCGCGAGCTTGGCCGTCATCATTGAAGACAGCCAAGCGGGAGCGCAGCACTTTTAAAGGGAGTGCTTCACAGTGATCACAGGCAGCCCCCTAAAGAGCTGCCTGTGCGTGCTGCGGTCCCAAACAATATGTACACAACTGATGTGTCCCCACCCGTGATGAATCTAGGGCAGGGGTGCACACACTTCGTATACTGTTCACTTGCCATAATAATATATATACTGAGATCAGACAGACAACACCTAATAAGACCGACAACAACAGAGAGCGCTTGCTGAAGAGCGAAAGCTAATGTGTGTGTGTGCCGGCGTCACACTTATGCATCCAGTTATGCCGTCAAATGTTACGTCAGGATTGGATTACGTCCAATCAGGATTGGATTAGTTTCATTCATACTTCAGAGGCACACGGTAAGGGAGTGTCCCCAAAGAGTCGTTTTCAACGACGCAGTGTTGAGTTCCCTATGTAAGTAAGTAATTTTAATTTATAAAGCACATTTACACACAGCGCAAAACTGACCAAAGTGCTGTACAATGAATAACTATAAAAAACACATATAATCGATAATCATAATAATCTAAAACATGAATAAAAAGAAAACCTTCAATATCAGGGCACACGACACAGAAATACAGAAAACAAACAGAAATGCCAGGTTAGGGAACATGGAAGAACATGGAATATAAATGAGTTTTTAACCTGGATTTGAATACAGCAATGGAGGGGGCAGATCTAATATCCTGGGGGAGCTGGTTCCACAGACGTGGGGCAGCACCTGCAAAAGCTCTATCACCCCTCTGCTTGAGCCGTGAGCGCGGCACAAGCAGGAGCCCTTTGTTTAAGGATCTCAGTGACCTTCGAACTGAGTATAGCTGCACAAGGTCTGTGATATAGGGAACAGCATTTATTCAAAATAGAAATCTTTCCTAACAATATAAGTCATTACTATCACAAAACACATCCTTTCAAAAAAAGAAATAAAGGTAGTGTATACTGTTACAAAAGATTTTAATCAAATGCTGTTCTTTAATATTTTTTATTCATCAAAGAATCCTGAAAAAACTATCACAGGTTATAAAAAATGCAAAGCAACACAACTGTTTCCAACACTGATTTAAAAAAAAAAATCATATCAGAATGATTTCTGAAGGATCATGTGACACTGAAGACTGAAGTAATGATGAATCACAGTAATTAATAACATTTTAAAATATACAGTTAGGCTATTTTAAATTGTAATTCCATTTCACAATATTACTGTTTTTTTCTGTATTTTCTTATCAAATAAACACAGAGTTGATGAGCATAAGAGACTTCTTCTAAAAACATAAAAAATGTTTGCAAACTTTTGATGGATACCTATATAAAATTCTACATATACCTATATAACATATAACCAGGGCTTGACATTAACACCCGCTCATTTTGCTCGTGACGGGTAACACAGTCACTCCAACTAGCCACTTTGGCGGGTTGAATACCCCACTCTTCCTTCCTTTGCTTGAGCCGTGCAGAAGAAGCGCCACGCACAAAGGATGCCAGAGCGGATGGACACAAGCGATGTTCACGCCCGCGGCTAGCTCTCTTTCCGTTACACGAGAGCTACCACACCCCCGTTTTCGCACATTACGCGACCCAGGCGGACAGTGTGAGTTTTCAAAACTGCGTCACTCAAAGTTTTGAAATACACAGAATTTCCCATTGTGGCTCAATTAAGTAATTCTGAGTCTGATTCTGATATTTAAACGGACAGTGTTTCTAATGCTAAAGTTTTTTTCAGTTTATTTTTTTTTATCTTTTTTATTAATCTTCTACATCCATGCACCACTTTTATTACGCAATAAGAAGCTACTTTTATCTTAATACATGGTTTTATTTTAAAAAATTAGCTTTACACACAACCTTATCAGAGCTAATGATAATGACCTGTATTGTTTTACATTTATGTAGTCTTGATTTGGGTGTATACAGTGGTTTTATATTTAAAATGGTTGTAAATCTAGTTCAAGTACATTTTAGCACGCCATAGTCAACTTTTATCAGGTAATTTCACAACAACAAAAATGTGGCTAGTAAAAATGCTGTGTGGCTAGTAACTTTTGGAAAACCACTAGCCTCATTGGCTGGAGAGCAAAAAAAGTTAATGTCAAGCCCTGCATATAACCTATATAGACATAACCTATATATAACTGTATAAGCTGCTATATAACCTACACAACGTATAGGTCGACTGACTTATACTTTACAAAAATAAAACTTAAGACATATACTTGAATTTACACATGAAACAACATGTGGTGGTAAGGTCCATCCTGCGGGCAGGAATCGCGCAGTCTGTGGAACCGTGTCAACATCAGTCTCTGTTTTCCATGAAAGGGTGGACTTGCACTTGGACCTGTTGCTTGCCTGCTTGTTTGCATTGGAACATGGAAAAGTCTGAAGGTTCACATGAGAGTACACTGGAAAAAACTTTCATGTTCAGGGAGCTGAAGAAGAGGCCGTAACACTTTCAACAGAGACATGAATCTGATATTAATTTTAACGTGTTCATTGTTTGAGATCTGCCTCGTTCGTTTTCACTTTTAATTAAACTATTTATAATTTTATCAACAGCTTATTGTTATTGTCCAATTTGATTTGCATCAGGAATAATTGTATAATTTTCAGTTCTGAAAGCCAAGTATTACGTTTGCTTCTGGGGCTTCCCAGCAAACACAGAACGTTCCCCTAACGTTAGTATTTGGTTGGTATCTCTGACAACTATATTACCTTAGTGTTGTGTCAATTCATGATGACAAGTTGTACTGAGCACCCCAGCACAGTTTAACCCAGGACACTCAGAGCACTCCCAAACTGCAGGGGGCAACCATGCAACCGGAGGTGGTGGAACCAACTTTTGGGAAGTGCTCTTGGGACCATATTTGCCTGCGCACCCACAGGAAGGGCATGGCCTTGAAATGTTTGGTAAGCTCAGTTGGCCCTCTCACCTGTTCCTGGAAAAATATACTGTGACCACAGCTTCTAATCATCCAAAGACGCAACTGGTAGGACAGAATGTAATTGAATGTGTTTGAATGTGTTGAGTTCAGGCTTTTATATGATTTTGTTTGCTTGGTTGTAACGTGCAATTTAAATGAAACAGTGTGAACGTAGAACTTGATGAAAGTAACATTACTCTAAGCATGTGTATTGTTTAAATTATATAAGTTTAATTATTAGAGATCCTAGGGTAATCTGAATGACTTTGTTTGATTTGATTTGAGAATTCCGTATAATTTATTTATTATTACTTTGAGAAAGTGGTATTGAGATTTATTGTAACTAATTCATGGTTTTGTTTGTGTATCTTAAAGGTTATCAACCTAATCTGTTTCATCCCAAAACTATGAAACATCTGTAAGAAAATAAAAAATCATAAAGTGAACAGATTTGAGTTGTCCTTTGCGTTCATCGGAGATAAAGCTGTTTGTCAAGTTTGGGCAGAGCTGTGGTCAGCCAGAAAATACACAGAACTTGACAGTTGATAACCAGCGTGGCAGTGAGAATAAGGATCAAAGGCCTGAAGTCAAGCTGTCAACGCAAAGGAAGAATTGACTGGAAACTCTTCACCATGGCAAAGGAAACTCTTGGGAAAACAGTCAAGCAACTGAAGCAAGAGCGGACCTTAGCTAAATCTGCTTTCACCAAGCAAGCGAACTACCTGGGCAAAGCTGCAGATGGTATGATTAAGCATGAACTACAAGAGGAGTTCAGCAAACTCAGTACCCTGGCAAGGCATGTCAGCGACGCAAATGATGACTACAGGGCTGGCCTACTGGCTGAAGCAGGAACTGAGAAAGATGAAGAAGTCAAGCTCGACAAGCACCAGCAGGCTGAGCTTGAAAGGACAATGGAAGAGTGCGACATGAGACTGAGGGACATCCGTGAAGCAGTCCAATCCAACCTCTGGCCAAGATATGGTGAAGAGGAGGTAGACTTTGCAATCCAAGAAGCGGAAGAAGCCTGCGACAGAGCTCAAGCAAGCCCCATCACTGCTATCAATAGAGACGGCTATGAACTGCAGCTGGAAAGAGCGAGGAGGCTAATCCATGATACAACTGAAAGCCTGAAAGACTGGGAAAAATGGATCCCACATGATCAGATAGCACACCTGAAAGGCAGATTAAAAGACCTGCGAACATTCGGGAGCAACCTCGAGGCCAGAAGAGCAGATTTCCTCACTGCACAAAAAATTGCAGAAGAGGAAAGAAGAGGTCCAGAGCCTCAACCAACAGCAGTTCCACAGCCAGTGGTGAGAATAAAACCAACCAGTCTACCTAAATTCACTGGGTTTAGGAGGAATTTCCATAGATGGAGGAGAGACTGGGAAAGTCTGCAAAAGCAGGGAGAGCCGACTGGCTCAGTGGAAGTGAAGAAGTTCCAACTCCTTGACAGTGTGGACGAGAGAATATGTAGAGACCTGCGCCTGTCAACATACAACAGTGCTGAAGACATATTTAGAGTACTTCAAAACAGGCATGGAAACAAGTCAACAATTGCCTTGGAGATAATTGAGGACCTTTGACTTTGAAGGCTACTCTCTTTGAGAGAGCTCATGAGCTGATCTGTTATGGGTTGGATGAAATTGCAAAAGTTCATAGAGTAATCAAAGCACAGCAACTCAAGAAGTTCTTCCCCGACACCAACCTGGAAGATCTTCACAGACCAGAACATGTTGAGCTTCTCATAAGCCACCATGAAGGAAGACTGGCTCCTCAGAGAGTAAAAGTAGTAGGAGATCTTGTCCTGTGGGACAGCCCCTTAGGAAAGACCGTTGGCGGAGCACATCCAGACCTCTGTGAAGTAGTGGATATGGGCCTGCACAGTTCGGAAACTCACTTTGCACGATCGATGAGAGTCACAGCAGTGAAGTATCAAGAAATTGCTGAGATGCAAGAATCTAGAGCTGAAACCAAAACCACTGTTTTTGGCAAAGAGTTCTTGGAATGGTGGAAGTGGGACAGCATTGGTGCGGCCTGCGAACCCATGTGTGGAGGATGCCGGTGTGGTAACTGTCAACCAGGGGGCAAATACATGACTCTGAGTGAAGAAAGAGAACTTGAGATGATCAGGCAAGGCCTCAGCTATGTGAAGTCAGATGCGCATAGTCAGGAGCCTCATTGGGACACAAGATACCCCTGGATTGAAGATCCAAGTTCCCTGCCCAACAACAGAAGCGCAGTGGAAGCTACGTTTCTGAGGACAGAGAAACAGCTCAAGAAAGAGCTAGAGTGGCGTGCAGCATATACAACGCAAGTCCATGAGATGGTGGAAAGGAAAGCAGCAAAGAAACTCACTAGAGAGACCATTGCTGACTGGAAAGGTACAGTATGGTACGTCAGTGACTTGGTGGCACCAAACCCACACTCTGTAACAACACCTGTTCGACTGGTATGGAACAGCAGCCAGAAGTTTAGAGGAATCAGCATGAATGACCTCCTGCTGAAAGGGCCTGATGTACTTGATCCCATCCGAGCAGTGCTACTAAGGTTCAGGAGAGGAGTCCATGCTGCCCTCGGCGACATCAAGAAGATGTACAATTCTGTGTGGCTTGAAGACCTGAAGATGCACCTCCATAGATTTCTCTGGAGAAACAGTGAAGAGGAAGAGATTGAGGAATATGCCATCACCAGGGTCAACATTGGCGATCGACCAGCAGGGTGCATCGCACAATTGGCCATGAGAGAGACAGCAAAGCTGCCCATGTTCACTCATCTGGAAGAGGAACGAAGAGTCCTCGAAGAGGATTCCTATGTAGATGACATCCTGACATCCCATAATGACCTGGAAAAGCTAGACGAAACCACCAAAAAAGTCGAAGAAATTCTGAAGGCAGGTGGATTCTTCCTCAAGCCGTGGGTCCGATCAGGCCAAAGTGGGAGGGTGATGTCTACATCAGAACATCCAGCATCCGGATCGTCAGAGGAAGTCTTCATTCTCCCCAACCAAATGAGAGAAGGAGACAACAAAGCCCTTGGAGTTGGTTACCTGGTCGAACCAGACAGACTGTACCTCATGACCTCGATAAACTTCTCAAAGAGAAAAAAGAAGATGAGAATCAGCCAAAATCTCGTTGAAGAAGAGGTGAGAAGAAAAACTCCAAACCCACTGACTAGAAGACAACTGCTTAGCCAAGTAGCTAGTTTGTATGACCCAATAGGCCTTGCAACACCTGCCAAACAGAAAGGAGCCATTCTAGTCAGAAAAGCATTTCAAGAAGCTGGAGGCAAAACTCTAACACGAGACACATGGGACACACCTCTGTCTGAAAGACTTAGAGAAGAAGCCATCCACCTGTTTGAGGAATACATACGCCTCAACCAAATTACCTTCTATAGAAGCCTCACACCAGTCAAAAGGATTGGAGAACCCTGGGGAATAACATTCTCAGATGGGAGCGACCATAGCTATGGAGCTGTTGCATACTTCAGGTGGGAGACCGAGCAAGGCATCCTGGTCCGGCTTGTTGAGTCCAAAGCCAAGCTCACACCACTTGACCAAAAGGGAGAACCAGTGAAGGCTGAGGTCTGTGGTGCTGTGTTCGCTGCAAGACTCAGAAAATACATTGAAAAGCACAGTCGAGTGCAAGTTGAACGTTGGCTCCATCTGTTGGACAGTCAAACCGTGTTGGGTGCAATCCAAAGGGACAGTTATGGGTACCAGACCTTTTTTTCAAACAGAGTGGGAGAGATCCAAAAGTCCACATCAGTTGAAGATTGGAGATGGATTCCAGGTGAGCAAAACATTGCTGACCTCACAACAAGAGGAGCAACCCCAGAAGACCTCAAAGAGAACTCTGTGTGGCAAAATGGTCCAGAGTTTCTGAAACGACCTGTGGAGGAATGGCCGACAAAGTCAGCCAAAGATATCGCTGCAGATGCTAAAGAAAGTATAAACAAACTCCAAAGGAAATGTTTTACAGCAGCACTGACCCGAGCACAGGTGGAAAAGAACCAACATGCTCCACCCGCCACTGCAATGCCAATGTCCCCAACCTCTAACCAAAACAAGGACCTGCAAAGCAGCCCTAGTGGAAGAGGGCAACAAATCCAAGTCCAAAGGCCACCTTCTGGTTCTTCAGTTATGAAAATCCTTGACATCAGTAAGTTCAGCAGTTTAACCAGGTTGATGAGAGTCATTGCCTGGGTGTGGAGAGCTGCCACAAGGTGGAAAGAAATGCTGGCCAAGACCTCAACCACGAGCAAGCCGGAGAGGATGGAGATTACTTCAGCTCTTGAGATCAAGTCCAGAGTCAAGGAAGCTACACTTACCATCATAGAGTGTGAAGATGCACTCAGGGATCTTTTCCTTGCGGCTCAAAAGAAGGGATCCTTGCGAGACACCACACTCAGCAGGCTTGCTGTGGTCAGAGAGGAAAGCACTGGACTTTTGCTCTGTGGAGGAAGATTCCAAATCTTTAATGAAGATAAGACGGCAGTACCAATCTTGCCTTGCACATCATGGGTATCCACTCTTCTAGCTCAAGAAGCCCACAAGGCAAATCATGAAGAAATTGCAGGCACACTCCTCCGGATGAGAAGGAAAGCATGGGTGGTAAGAGGCCGGAAACTAGCTCAGAAGATCGTTGATAACTGTGTAACATGCAGGAGACTTAAGGCCCGAAGGTGCCAACAGATCATGAGTGATGTAGCAACATTGACTGCCATCTGGTCAAATTAGGGAATCGCGATCCTCGCGAACACTTCATTAATTTGCCTGAAGACAAGAGGTCTTTGTCTCTTTCTCCATTACAACACACAAAGAGACTTGTAACGTGACACCCCAAAATTCCTCACACCAACATCTGCCTTCCACACACACACCAAGACACCCACGTGAAAAGGAATGCTAAATAGTCACTCTTAAATGTAATAAATATATCCCTTGTTGTGTTAAGATGTGTTTATAAACCATAGGAAAGCATATATATGTCCTAGTGTAACATTAATCGAACTTTAAATGTCTATACTAATGCATAATAATATAACTTTGTATTCCTATTAATGTTAATATGATGTGTTTCGTATCTTTGTAATTCTCTAAATCTAACGGAGTTGAATCTTGACTGCAAGGTACAATAATATGCATTTATTCTAGGAAATACCATACTTCTAAATATGAATGTTAAATTCAATCTCTCACAAAACATAGTCGAAGTGGGCGTGTCTTTACAAACAAAGGAACATTTTCGCGCTCTAGATCAGAGGATCCGATTCGCTCTTGTCCCAGAAGAAGGCGTATCCTTACATTCCTTAAAAGCAAAAACGCTCTTCCTGCACGCTCTCTCTCGTCCCCTGCTCCCTCGTCTGCTCATCATGTGAAGTCCGCGATCGGACTCCTCTGGAGTCCGTCCTTTTTATTTCCTTTATAAAGTTTCTTTTGTTTCATTTTCAAATTCTCCTTTGTCGAACGAACGAAGCCTGAATTCCTTCAGCAACTTCACTTGCAACCAGCTTTCAAAGCTCCCGCGGAAACGTGCTCTGGCAACGAGCACGCGCCCTGCTTTCGAAGCTTCACGGAGAACGCGCCTCAGTCCGAGAACACGCGCAGGCTGGACACAGCTCGTGCACGCAAACGAACCTTTTGCAAGTATCAAGCTCTAACGAGTTTTAATGTTTTAAGGTGTTTGATTGATGTCTCTCTCAAAGGTCTGTGATGTTTGCTGTTCTATGGTCACACGTGACCATTCTCTCTCTCTCTCTCATCCTCTCTCTCTCTCTCTGTCCCGCAATCAAATCGAGCGCGGGCCCCAGAGCGCCCCTCCCCAACTCTCTATAACTCTCCTTCTCTCATCAGCTGTTACCCGTTTTTGTCTTGTCTGTTTAATGTAAGTAACTGTACATAGACGTATAAAACCTATAATCACTATGTGTAATCCGTTATACTCTGTAGTTTGCATTTATTAAAACAATGTATTCAAGACTGTGTCTGTGAAAAACGCTCGTAAAACCACAAACGTCAATGAGGTAGATTATAGCTACCGCGCTCCCTGTTCACTACATTAAGTAGTTTTAATTTCATAAACACCAGAAATATTAATGTTCACGGCCAGAAGGTTGGTGTTTCTTGGAGTTTATAAGGAAGGATAACTTTATTGAGAGATTAATCACTTAATCTAATCGGTGGTCGCTGGACGAACAACGATCTGATAATTACATTGATTTCCCTTAAAGATTATCTCGCAATCGAGGTTAAGTAGGATTATTGATATATGAATGAGGAATTATAATTCGTTGTGATTGATTATTCATATATTCATATAATCCACCTTCACTTTCGACAATTTAATGTAACTGAAGTATGCAAAATATTAATCATATTCATGATTAGTTATTAAAATTCCCTATGGATCATTTGAGCTAATTCATCCGGACCCAGAGTCCGAAGCATAAGGCATATAGTTTACAGTGACCTACCATCGGAACGAATAACGCCAGCCAATCCATTTGAGTACACGACAGTGGACTTATTTGGACCTTACGAAGTGAAGGATGAGGTGAAAAAGAAGGTGAGACTCAAAGTGTGGGGAATTGTTTTCTGTTGCATGGCGTCCAGAGCTATGCACACAGACCTTGTCAGTGACCAGTCAGCTGAAGGCTTCCTGTTAGCCTACCAAAGATTTACGGCACTAAGAGGACATCCGAGGAAATTGTGGTCGGATCCTGGAAAGAACTTTGTCGGAGCCAGACCTGCCCTCAAAGAGCTCTACATGTTTCTGGACCGACTGGAGAAATCAAAGCTGGAAGAGGAAGTCTCCAAGCATGGCACAGAATGGAGCTGGAAGATCCATCCAGCAGACTCACCTCACAGAAACGGAGCTGCTGAAGCTGCTGTCCGGACTGTGAAGCGGGCTTTGCACAATCTGGGGGGAAATGGAGTCTTCACATGGGGTGAGTTTCAAACTTTCCTTTATATGGCTTCCAACCTTGCCAATGAACGACCTGTTGATGCCAGGACTCAGAGCCGGGAGGACTGTGTAGAATACATTAGCCCAAATTCACTTCTGCTCGGAAGAACTGGACCCAGAGGAGATCCAGGGACCTTTGACTTTGAAGGCTACTCTTACAAGAGATTAAGAACCATCCAAACAGAAGTTGACCGGTTTTGGAGGAAATGGAGCCAGTTAGCCGGACCAAATCTGTTTGTCCGGACCAAGTGGCACACCGCTCACAGGAATGTGGCAGTTGGAGATGTCATCTGGCTGGCTGACCAGAACGCCTTGAGAGGTCAGTTCAGGCTTGCCAGAGTCATTGATGTCAACACTGACAGGAAGGGAATTGTGAGAGATGTATATCTCCGATCCTTCCCAAGCTACCCAGTCGCAACTGTGAAGCCCACTAAAAAGATGAAGAAACACGCAACCAAGATACCTGTAACAGTTCTTCACAGGGATGTCAGACGGATAGTTGTCCTGCTTCCTGTTGAAGAGCAGCAGCAATAGGATCAAAATGAAGTAACTAAATTCCGGCACATCACAGTACTGGTGTGACCTCCTTGGGTTGAATAACCAGGAGGTCAAGTGGGAGGTGTTGTGTCAATTCATGATGACAAGTTGTACTGAGCACCCCAGCACAGTTTAACCCAGGACACTCAGAGCACTCCCAAACTGCAGGGGGCAACCATGCAACCGGAGGTGGTGGAACCAACTTTTGGGAAGTGCTCTTGGGACCATATTTGCCTGCGCACCCACAGGAAGGGCATGGCCTTGAAATGTTTGGTAAGCTCAGTTGGCCCTCTCACCTGTTCCTGGAAAAATATACTGTGACCACAGCTTCTAATCATCCAAAGACGCAACTGGTAGGACAGAATGTAATTGAATGTGTTTGAATGTGTTGAGTTCAGGCTTTTATATGATTTTGTTTGCTTGGTTGTAACGTGTAATTTAAATGAAACAGTGTGAACGTAGAACTTGATGAAAGTAACATTACTCTAAGCATGTGTATTGTTTAAATTATATAAGTTTAATTATTAGAGATCCTAGGGTAATCTGAATGACTTTGTTTGATTTGATTTGAGAATTCCGTATAATTTATTTATTATTACTTTGAGAAAGTGGTATTGAGATTTATTGTAACTAATTCATGGTTTTGTTTGTGTATCTTAAAGGTTATCAACCTAATCTGTTTCATCCCAAAACTATGAAACATCTGTAAGAAAATAAAAAATCATAAAGTGAACAGATTTGAGTTGTCCTTTGCGTTCATCGGAGATAAAGCTGTTTGTCATGTTTGGGCAGAGCTGTGGTCAGCCAGAAAATACACAGAACTTGACACTTAGAAAACGGTTAATTGATAACGCAAAACAATCCCGTTATTTGCAAATAATGCAGTTACAATTCCAGTGTTAATAACATACACAGTTACTTCTCATATTTACACAACCATCAAACACACTTTATACAGTTTATTTAAGCGACAGGCTTAATTTCTCTATTGTTTTCATCGATCACAGCGATACTTGTGCGTCTTTTCTGGCGTCTTCTCACTGAAATAAACAAAAAGTGCAGCAGCACTTTTAAGTCAGTAAAAATGTTAATGCCGATTTAAAATGGGGGTTTAACAGGAATCTCACCAAAAGTGCCAAAAAGGCTAGAAACGGCCCTGGATGTTCTGACACCATCAAACACACTTTATACAGTTTGATTAACCGACAGACACATTTCTGTATAGTTTTCATCGATCACAGCAATACTTGAGCGTCTTTTCTGGCGTCTTCTCACTGAAATAAACATGTAGTGCAGCAGCAGCGAGCATGAGGAGAATATGTTGAGTTCATTCAGACCTGAGAGATTTTGTGTTTGTGTTCGTTTGTGTGATTGTCTCGGTTTTTGGAGTGAAAACTGTTCCTGAATGTCAAGTCATAGGTCAAAGTTTGAGATCTGTGAAGGGAATTGATGGGAATCGATCTCAAGTGTTGCTGCTGCCATTTTATTTCTACTATTTTCACATCTTTGACAGATCAAATTTGTTAGTTACTTTACATTATTAAAATATACTGGAACAGATACTGATTAATACCTTACATTGAGCCTATATGACATATTTTAAATCTATAAATGGTATTATTAGTATAGATAAATGTGAATAAAATGTTATATGTTTGATGTTTTTGTGTCAGATGGTGAGAAATAACAATATTGTCTTGCAATATAGCAGTTTTACAGGCTTTTATCATATATCCTGACTCAATGTGTTTCTAACAGCAAAAGTAAGATGATCTGCTGATGATCCTGAATGGCTTGTTGAATGAGTGTTGATAGTCTGAGGCTCATCAATATGAACAGATCTGCTGAAAACACTCTTTATTTCATGACAATAGTTCCTGTTTTCACCTCATTTATTATGCTGATGTCTCCAGATCTCCTGTAAATTGTCACTTAAAGCTTATTTCATTGGTGTCAGCAGACTGAGGGATTTGTTGGATACTATATGTACCTTTATGTACCTTTCTGAGTTTAACTGTTTTTCTTGTCATTATTTTATTTGGAAGAATTTACATTAAGATATTTATGTTTTTCTTTATTTCTGCATATTGTAGAATATTTGTATTGGTTATTAACGGGATTAAGTTAAATCTATGAGAATATTATCAAAGACATTATACTATTATATCTGACTCGGATATACCTTGATTACCTTTGAGGTGTATATATGTTCGATACTGGACTCGATTTTGCTTTGTTAGATAAAAAATAATTATTATTGGATAGTAAAGTTTATTCATCAAAACCCCAAGACTTTAATATTGATTTTTAATGAAGTGACAGACTCCACAACAATATTTGAATGAAGAAGGAGAATATTTTTTGGGTTCTGAGTTGAATGAGCATCATTAACTTTATGATAGACAAACAGACATGATGTACACGATTTTTACAGATGTGTCATTTAGTAAAAAAAAACCTCACTAACTGATTGTTTTTTATTTATTTTGGCAGATAAGCTCCTGCCACTGCAATCGCATCATCAGTGAAGCTCCTCCCACAGCAATCACATCATCAGTGAAGCTCCACCCACAGCAATCGCATCATCAGTGAAGCTCCTCCCACAGCAATCACATCATCAGTGAAGCTCCTCCCACTGTACTTCCCCAATAAATGCTGTAAATCCCCATCAGCTACAAGTGGAGACGAGCATGAAAGCATCAGGAAGAGCTGAAATCTGCAGAGACTGAGTTTATTAAAGAGGACAGTGAGAACACGAGTGATCCAGAACCCTGCAGAATGAAACACACTGAAGATCCTGAAGAACAAAGAGGTTGGTGTTTATTCTTCATTCATTCATGATGCTGGAGAACATTCATGTTAGAAACATTCAAGCACTTCTTCACATTTAGATAAACAGTTAAACTATGAAATGGTTACAGGTTTTCAACAAATGTTCAGTAGAGGGAGTTTGGAGAAACTTTCACATTGATTGTCAACATCAGGTCAAATTATCTCCCTTAATTTATACTTATTTTATATCTGGTTCACCTTTTTTTTAAATTATTAATAAATAAAATAATAAAATTTCATAACGTACTGATTTGAATAGCTGGGTATCGCGATACCTTTTTATATATATATATATATATATATATATCAAGTATACATCGTATATAAGGTATATCGTGCAACACTAATGTGATCAACACTGTACAATTTGTGTAAAAACTGAGAAAATGGATTGAGATTATTTTCTTGTCTTCCCATCATGCAGCAGAAAGAGCCCAGGTGATGTCACTTCCTGTGTGTGACAGTTTTTAATAATGCTCTGTCTTTAAAAGCAGGAAAATCATATCAGACGTAACAGCGTAAGGCTGATACTTTGATCTCCTGAGACACACATGGCATTTGCAGTGTTGGGGGAAACTCATTACAAGTAACTTGAGTTACATAATCAGATTACTTTTCAAGTAACTAGTAAAGTAACACATTACTTTTTCAATTTACAACATAATATCTAAGTTACTCTTTTTTACATTTTTGACTGACAGCTCTCCTGTCCCTATATGTTTAAAGGAAAAATAAAGTGAGGAGGTCAAGGGTGTAGTTTTGGTTGAACATTGTGGGGTTGAAGTGTGTTCCCGTTTAGCGGGGTCCCAGCGCATCTCATGAGATTTATTTATTTGAGTTTTTTTTTTTGTATCATCCACACATTCATTGATCACATAACTGCAATAAAGTAATAGCAGAGTTAGCATTTACTTGTTAAAATAGGATAATAATGTATTTTATTTTATTTATGCATCTATTGTTAAAAGCGCTATATAAATAAAAGTGACTTGACTTAACTAATGTATCAATAAAAAAATAAAAAAATAGACAAAGTGCCATGGTAGGTCAAACTAACTTTACTTAACATTTTCTTATATTGAAAACGCTTCAATTTCCTGTCATCTCTTTGAATATCTGAAAGCCAGGTTTTTGCTAATATGTGTCATTAATATTAGCAGAACACATTTTGGGGAAATTTTTATTGGTGAAGGATGTTTCCCCTCTTTTAATCAGTCTTTTTAGTTTATGTGGCAGTTTTACATCATGTTTGACATTCTCCATTGTGTTTTAAAGCAGTAAATTCTCATTAGAATTCAAATAGCACATTTTATCATCTGCGTCGCGATAGGAACGGCTCACGCAAACCTTATCACACTTTTCTGAGTAGCGGTGATTCACGCGCGTTACTTGTTTTGTTATTCGGTGGGGTTACCTCCCCCCATCACCCCCACAAACTACGCCCCTAGAGGAGGTGTTGCATGCGCTGTGTAAACAAACGGTTTAAATGGTTATTTTAGTCCTAAACTAAATTTGAACATTTACTCATCTCACTTGCAAAATAACATTCAGTATTCCTCAAAATGAATACAAACAGTAACATCCAATCGCAGAATTTTAGATTTTTAAAATTTAGATTTTATAATTCACTATATTAAATTACACCAATATACGTTATGTACTTAATCTCACTTTGTTAACCAACATCTTTGCTGCTGACCTTCAATGATCTAATTCAACCATACTAATAAGCAAAATTGCTTTAGATTAGATTTAGAAATAAGAGTGTTGAACCTCCTTCTCCTGTATCCTATTGTTCTTTAAAGGTACAATATGTAAGGATTTTGTAATAAAATATCGCAAAATCATTTGCACATTGTGATATATTTCCTGCAGTTATGTACTTGCAATATCCCAAAAGTCTCCAAAGATTTTTTATTTCAGAGAAATTCCAATTTTAAATATTGTCCGTCCTGGAAAAAATGTCGCCTGTCAATGACGCAATATCTGCACTATCCTCGGTTTCCGCTCGTACTGTCATAGCCATGACGTAACCATGGCAACAGACGTGGACGTAGTGTGTATCGTTTAGTGGCACGTTGTTCTTGTTTCGTTCAAACATTATGGACCATGGCAAGCAGACTTTAGGACAAAAAAGGAGAACTAAAATGAGGCTCAATATCAGCGTGGCGTTTTCGAGATGCCGAGAGTTAGCGTCCGCAACAAACTTGAACTTGACAGAGCTTAACGAGTCACGACTTGACAGCGACACCGCTCTTGCACATACTTTATTAGACGGGTGAGCAAATGTACATAAAAGAAATCAATGGTATATAGCTCAACATGATAAAATGTTAGAATATGATCTGTATGTTTTTCTAATGTTGATCTAGCTTACTAGTAAGCTGCTAGTTTCATATAGCAAACAAACTAACACATAGAATAACATTATAACTTTCAACATGCTGTTTAGCTGCGTTACCTCACAAGTTTAATCCGTCAAATAAACTGACCTGTGCGAGTAGTAATTCAGCACTTGCGGTAGTTCGGTAGAATTAGTCCTTTTTCACCGGGACTTAAGTATGAAATCAGTCTATTAGTAGCAATCGCGACCTGCTTCAGTTTTTCATACCATAGCAAGTCCCAGCATTCAGCTCGTCACTGCGTCATAAACCTACGCCTTTGTTATTGTAAGAGGTTAGCGACCCCTTGTGGCGAAAAAAAGTTACATATTGTAGCTTTAATCCAGAACGGCAGCAGCTGAAAGGTTTGTTTGAGCGTCGCCCTCTACTGTACATAAAGGAAATGCATATTTACTCCATTACAGTAATCTAGTCTAGAGGTCAGGAAAGCATGAGCTAACTTTTCTGCATTGGAAACGGATAGCATATTCCAGAGTTTAGCGATGTTTCTGAGGTGGAAAGATAAGTTGCTGTCTAATATAACGCCTATATGATATAATATAATAATGTCTAATATAATATAATCTTCAACACATTCTGTTAAGTTAGACAATTTAGAGAATTTATCCGGTCGTGATATTTAACTGAGTGTCATAACAGTGGAAAATTAATTCCATGTTTTCTTATAATATTACCAAGTAGCAGCATATATATTGAAAACAGCAGAGGGTCTAACACCGATCCTTGCGGCACTCCATAATTTACTAACGTTATCTGACATAATTTTTCCTCATTTATTTAAGTACACAAAATGGTAACGGTCTGATAGTTACGATCTAAACCAGCTTAATGCCTGTCCTTGAATACCAGTTTTGCAATCGATCTAAAAGTATTTTATGATCTATAGTGTCGAACGCAGCACAAAGATCAAATAAAACTAGTATTGAGATATAGCCTTGGTCAGAAGCTAGAAGTAAGTCATTTGTAATTGTAACGAGTGCAGTTTCTGTGCTGTGATGTGGCCTAAATCCAAACTGAAATATTTCATATATCATTATCATATATCATTTTCATATATCATTATCATTCATATATCATTATTTTGCAAAAAAAAGAGCCTAATTGAGCGGACACAACTTTTTCTAGTATTTTAGACATAAATGGAAGATTTGAAATGGGTCTGTAATTTGCTAGGTTATTTGGATCTAATTGTGGTTTCTTAATGAGTGGCTTTATAACTGCCAGCTTGAACGATCTTGGAACATGACCTAAAGATAGAGACGAGTTAATAATATTGAGAAGAGGCTCTTCCACTACAGGTAACACTTCTTTCAGTAGTTTAGTGGGTATTGAATCTAATAAACATGTTGTTGGTTTAGATGCAGAGATTAGTTTATTTAGCTCGTCCTCACCTATGGTTGTAAAGCAGTGCAATTTTTATTGAGGGGTGATAATTGAGGCTGAATCATAAGCCACTGTCAAAGGCAGTCCATTTACAATTGTATTTCTGATGCATTCAATTTCCTCATTGAAGAAATTCATTAAGTCGTTACTGCTAAACTGTAATGGAATAATTTGTTCAGGTTATGTCTGTTTATTTGTTATTCTCGCCACTGTACTAAATACAAATCTTGGATTGTTTTGGTTATTTTCTATTAGTTTGCGGAGATGCTCGGCCCTGGCTGCTTTTAAAGCCTTTTTAAATGGGAAGTGCTGTCTTTCCACGCGACTCTAAAAGACCTCTAGGTTAGTTTGTTTCCATTTGCGCTCTAGATTACGAGTTTCTCTCTTGATAGCGTGAGTAATACTGTTGCACCATGGTGCAGTAACCTTTTTAATCTGATCGGTGCAGCAGTTTCTAATGTACTAGAGAAAATGTCAATTTTTAGATAATCAGTTTCCTCAAATGAAATGAGTTAATTTGGGTTTTAATTCAGTGCATGGTATTACTAACATACTGTAAAGAACTATAAATTCACAGCTGCTCTTGTTCTGCTGGTTTTACAGTATAATAGTAGGTGGTGATTTACGGTAGTCTTGTGAAATGTACAGGCTTACTGGCAACCAAAATTGCCAGTAAGTTTCTGTAAATTTTACAACAATTTTTTACAGTGGGAACTCAATGGAAGGAGAAGTCTAGTGTGGCCGGCCCTTACTAAATTAAAAAGTTTAGTAACATAAATTAAATATCAGTATAAAAGTTTGTGTCAAAATATGGCAGTATTGTAGATTTTAATGATAATATCACGTTAGATTATCATGTCATTGATCACATTTATTTAATAGTTCTCACTACAGAAAGACAGGATGTGTGCCTATAATGTTTTAAAACTAATAATTGGAATATCAATGTTCCTCATTCATGAAACGTTTCAGGGGCGTATAATTAATTTACAAAAAGGCAAAAATACAAAATGTAAAAGTGATTATATCAGGGCTCACTTTTATGACCTTTAAGCACGCATTATACCAACAAAGCACAATATAACTTAAAATAAATAAACTTAAACTAATCATATTTTTATTTGAGCTTATATTAGGCCTATAACTAACTGCTGACAAAATGTAACGTTTGTATGCTTACAACAAAAAAGTGCGTCTTTTGTTGTTTGATTAACATGAATATGACACAGACAGGTGTTTAAGGCTGCTGTAATTTTAAGACCAAATGCTTGGATCTACCGGTAATACAGTATACTGATGCATATCCGGTTTTTACCTAGCGGTAAAGCCATAACCGACTGTATTTATGTGAGATCACTCCACATGATGGGCAGTTTGGCTGACACCTGTGTGTCAGTATTTCACCATTCCGGCGCAAAGAGAAGTGAATTCGGGATTGCGCGGTGTCGCTTCTGGTGGGCCTCATTCAACCCGACACCACATTAGAGTTATTTTTTCACAACTTACTGCGCATACTTTATAACTTGATACTCTTTTTGAAGATTCTTGTTAAACACACGCGCCTCTGACTTGATCACCTCGTTGACTTTACATTTACATTTATTAATTTAGCAGACGCTTTTATCCAAAGCGACTTACAAATGAGAACAATAGAAGCAATTAAGCTAGCAGTACGACAACAGTATGTAAGTGCTATGACCCTTCACAGTACAATCCAACATTTTTATTTTTTATTTTAATTTTTTTTAGATAGAATAGAGGTGAAAGTGTTAGTATTACTTGATCAAGTGCTGCTGAAAAAGATACGTCTTCAGCAATTTCTTAAAAATGGCTCCGGACTCAGCAGCTCTGGCTGAGTTAGGCAGATCCTTTCACCAGCAGGGAACAGTCATGGTAAAGGTCCGAAATAGAGATTTTGTGCCTCTTTGAGATGGCACCACAAGATGCCGCTCGCTTGCAGAGCGCAAGTTTCTGGATGGCACATAAGTCTGAAGTAATGAGTTCAGGTACAGGGGAGCAGTGCCAGTGGTTGTCCTGTAGGCAAACATCAGTGACTTGAATTTGATGCGAGCGGCAACCGGCAACCAGTGCAATTATTTGAGGAGGGGAGTGATGTGTGCTCTCTTCGGCTCGTTGAAGACCACTCTAGCTGCAGCATTCTGGATCAGTTGCAGAGGTTTGACAGTGCAAGCTGGGAGACCAGCCAGGAGAGCATTACAATAGTCCAGTCTGGATAGAACAAGCGCCTGAACAAGCAGTTGTGTAGCATGCTCTGATAGGAAGGGCCTGATCCTTCTGATGTTGTACAAGGCAAATCTGCATGACCGGGCAGTGCTAGCAATGTGGTCTGTTAAATTCAATCTGTCACCAATTACAACTCCAAGGTTCCTGGCTGATCTTGATGGAGTTATGGATGACGAGCCTAGCTGAATAGTGAAGTTGTGATGAAGTGCTGGGTTAGCCGGGATTACAAGTAGCTCTGTCTTCGCAAGGTTTAGTTGAAGGTGGTGGTCCTTCATCCAGCCGGAAATGTCTGTCAGGCAGGCTGAGATGCGAGCGGCTACCGTCGGATCATCAGGCTGGAATGAGAGGTAGAGTTTTGTGTCATCAGCGTAGCAGTGATAGGAAAAGCCATGTTTCTGAATCACAGATCCTAGTAGATGGAGAAGAGAAGTGGTCCAAGCACTCAGCCCTGAGGCACTCCAGTAGCTAGATGTTGGGTCTTAGACACCACAGCCCTCCACGACCACCTAAAGGACCTACCCGAGAGATAAGACTTGAGCCAAAGGAGTGCAGTTCCCGAGATGTTCTCGAGACTAGAATTTCACTAAATAGTGCTGTAGCCTAAGTTTTTGCAGATGCACCCTTCAACAGTTCAGCAGAACAGGATCTGCAAGCGGCCATTTTTGCGTCTTTCTCTGAGACTCTAAAACGCTTCCACACTGACGACATGTTTGCTGGATTCATAAAGCGTGAGCTGCGCGCCGCTGCCTCTCACTCTATGCTGGTTGCCATTTGATCGCGTCATTGTTTGGTAAATTGTATTCTGTCTTTTCACTTCACAAGCACTTTCACAAGTGCTGTTGTTGATATTTTTGGCCAAATAATTTCAGTTGCTGAACATTCAGTGCATCCCTAGAAAATGCAATCAAACTTTTCTCTCTGATTTCAGATCCGATGGAAGAGAGTGAGGAGAGTGAAGAACTGAGAGAAGTGGAGGAGGAACATCATGTCCAACCTGGAGGAAAACCTTTGAGTCGCTCAAAGACTAAACAGACATTTTTAAAGAAAAGACAAGCCAAGAAATCTTTCACCTGCACTCAGTGTGGGAAGAGTTTCACAAGCAAATGCAGTCTTGAGATTCACAAGAGAGTTCATACTGGAGAGAAGCCGTTCTCATGTGATCAGTGCGGGAAGAGTTTCACACAAAAACCAAATCTTAGACAGCACATGATAATCCACACTGGAGAGAAACCACACACATGTGATCTGTGTGGAAAGAGATTCCCATGCAAACAAAGTCTTCAGATTCACATGAGAGTTCACACAGGAGATAAGCTGTTCACATGTGATCAATGCGGGAAGAGTTTCACACACAAACCTAATCTTGATGCGCATCGGAGAGTTCATACCGGAGAGAAGCCGTTCTCATGTGATCAATGCGGCAAAACATTTATTAGGGCATCAGAGCTGAAGAGACACCTGACAGTTCATATGAAGGAGAAGCCGCATTCATGTTCTGTGTGTGGAAAGAGTTTTTCATGGCTGCCAACTTTACATAGACATGAGAAAATGCACACTGCTGTGAGAGAGTACATGTGCTTTGAGTGCGAGAAGACTTTTGCTACAGGGATAGATTTAAAACGGCACCAGAGAATTCACACTGGAGAAAAACCTTACAAGTGTTCACACTGTGACAAGAGATTCAGTCGCTCATCATCTCTGAAAACACATGAGATGATCCACACTGGAGAGAAGCCGCACACGTGTGATCAGTGCGGGAAGAGTTTCTCTATTAAAAGTGACCTGAAGCGACACATGAAGATCCATACAGTGGAGAAACCGTGATATCACACCTTTGAGTGATCAACTAGAAAAGTAGCTTTTAAACAAGGTTAATACGAATCCATTTCAGTGTCAGTAGTTTATTTTTCCTAATTGTCTTTATCCTTGCTATTTTAAAAAGTGTTTGTTTCTAAAATCTGTTATGATTTCAACCTGTGTTCCCGTGTCTTGTCCCATGTTTTGCAGTTCCCTGTCATGTTGATTAGTTTCCCCAGGTGTTTCAGATTAGCCCCGCCCCCTTGTTATCTTGTTTAGCTTTTTAGTCTCTGTATTTAAACCCTGTGTCTTGTTTCAGTGTTTGTGGGTTCTTGACTTTGTAATGTTGTTCTGTCTGTGAGTCTGGGTCCTGAGTCTATGTCCGCATCTGTGAGTTCATCTAATAAAGCAGCTGCACTTGGATCCTGCTTCCTCCCTTGATTCTACCTGAGCGTTACTGTGTGCTTTTGATGGCTTTTTCATCTCCATGGAAGAGAAGAGCTGGTCTAATAGCAGACTGTCACGATTCCTCGATTAAAGTGGAGTATTAGATTGAAAAAATCCTCGATTGCAATTTAACTGTGTCAAGTAACCGCCAAAATACCGGAAGTGTAATACTTGGAAGAATCCATGTACTGCATTATTACACCTTTTTCTAAGGCTACGCGATATATTAAAACCATTTACAATCATAATATGGCATAGTGCTATTGTGAAATCACAAAGGCTGTGATTCAGTTAACCCAATCAAGCGCCCCCCTTTTTTTAAATAGACATGAAAATGCACATTCCGAACTTGAATGGTTGTAATTCAAGAATGCTTTGGAATATAGATGTAAGATTGGTCTTGTTTTTAAGAAGACACTTGGCAGATTTTTGTAGAAGTGAAATAAATTAAGACAGTTAAACAGAAAAAAAGTTATAGAAGTTTGAGTTTATGAAAATGTGCAACGTTAAAAATTTTATTATTCATATTTTATATAAAATATATATTTTCAAAACCTGGTGGACTCTAAAACTGCAAAAAAAAATCAAAGGCCAAAATCTGAACAAGTTGTGTTTCAAATTTTATGTTGATATCTCAAAAAATAAGCTTTCAGTGAGATTTTGTTTGGGCGCAATACCACACTTTTCCACTAGTTGACATTACTACCCATATAAGAGCGCCTCCATTTCCATATGTTGTTTGAGTGATCTGAACCATTATTTTTACCATTTTCATACAATTTATGAAGTAGATATCCTATTCAGAAGTAGTATTGGAAGTTTGGCAGATTTTGAAATGAATTCAACCTCTAAGAAACATAAAAAGAGCACGTATGTGCATTATAGCTCGGTACCACGGATGGTGAATCACAAATGGTGTATCTATTTTCTCTATATTTAAAACATTTTCAGACCTTTTTTTCTAAAAGAATTGAATGGATGCTATCTTTTGACCTCTTGGCATGAAAACAAACTGAGGTTTCTACCATTCTTTCATGATTTTTCATGTTCATCACTATTTCAAAATAAAGGTCTGAACACACCTTAGGAGTATGAAAATATTCTTGTTGCAAATTGATAAAATAACGGCTCCTCTGTAATGTATTTAAAAAAATGAAAACTAGAGATTGTAAGCTTTCAAATGATATATAGTTTGTCAAGATTGGTTTAGGTTTAGTATAAGATATTACGGTTTAAAATATATAATGGCCGTGGGCCCGCCGATGCCAATATAAGGGGTTAAATAAATATGTACTCACATATGAGTGAGAGTGTTACCAGTGATCAATTAGACTGTAGATGCAGAGCTGGAGAGGATAAAATGTCCTATCGTGTTGAAAGGGCATGTGAGAGGGTCAAGAAGGTGTTGGAGCTAGACATACATGATCTGGGGAAGTCGATGGTTGATTCCCTTGCTAGACGCGATATCCAGTTTGACAGGAAGATAAACGCTTGTACACCCTCAACATCTACTCCAATTACATAAACGATGTGCAATTAAATCTCTTTTATAGTTACCTGCTGTCGCGCTGCCATGGATTTAACCTCAGATACTGTTCTTTTGGCACTCTGTGGAGACTCTAAAGGTGAAACCAACTTCGGTCACCACGACCAGCTCGGTGGACCTGGTGCATTGAATGTCAAACTTGCCTCCCTCGTTACCTTAACAACATACACTTAGTTAATATTTACACAATCTCGACAACTGTTTAAATTGCGTAAACATCAACAAATACTTACTGATGCGTCTCTTGATTCTCCTGAGCTTCACCGGACTCTTGTTTTTTCGGCCTGGATAAAAGTTTTTTTTTTATTCGCTTCTCGACAGCGAAAACTACAACATGCCGAAACTCTTCTCGGCTTACTTGCAGCAACGCGTTAAAGTATTTTCTGCCATTGCGAACTGCTACCCTTACCGCACTCACATTGTATATGTACCCTGATACATGTATACAATTTTCATTGTCGGAAACGCCCGTTTTCAGCTTTTTTGCTGCACTTGCCATGATGTCGCTTCTTGCTTCGTTGTCTTGGCTGATTACGCTACCAATCCCATAAACACTTTCGGCGTTACGCTAGCCACATTACATACACAACTGCGCATGCTCGACCAAAATCAAAATGCATTACATAAATAAATTGATTTGCGTCCAGACATAATTTACGTATGCACAATCAGAATTGTATGTCGACTAACTGTAAGACTATAACAATTACCAATTGAACTCAAAGCATAATAAAAGCCCAAGTAGCATAACAATAGAATATTTCGATAAGTTTCTTTTAATACTCATTTTATACTTGTTTGACTACTAAATAAACTTAAGAAATAACAGTATTATAACCTTTATTCTTATACAAATACAGATGTATGTTTATTACTGAACCTGAAGCTTTTAAATGAACCATTAAATAAACCAAAAATTTTCCCAATTGTCTTCGTTCTTTCATTAACATTAATGACAAGCATCACAACAACTATATTTTATTCAGCTACCTTGAAAATCTGTCGCTGACACACATGCCGTGAATCTGACGCACTGTCACTTGTATCTCATTTTCTAACAGCTCTCGAAGTTCATTTAACACTGCGCAAATGATAAACAGGCATATCAACACAATTGTGCGTGTTAGTTCGTTCAAGTTCAAAAGACAACTGTACAGACTTCTGTCTGTCTGCGCGCATGACATTGACTAACATTTCTCTGCATCTTGCACGCTGTGTGCACGACATTCACAAACAGCGCGTGTCGCACTTCAATAGCTACTTTGAAACCATTTGAACGAAGAACAACGTCATCATACATGTAGATAAAGGATGACAGAAAACTATATTCTACGTTAAATGCACTAATATTTGAATGATAACATCGCCATTTAAAAACTAAATTATTTTGTGGCTTAAAATAATTAACCCCTCCCATTCCATTAGCCAGTCATTCTCACTAGAAACATCACTATGAGTTTCCTGAACCAGCATTACATCAATTTTCTTTTGATTAGTCAGTTCATAAAGCATTGCTCTTTTCTTGCTGTCTCGTGCACCATTTAAATTGAATGTGCCCAATCTTATCCTACTCATAAAAAGGTAAAATGAGCACACAAGTAACAAATACTTAAAAAAAGAGAGAAAAAAGCTAGACTGGTTCAAATTCATCGTTCAATAAATTTAGTTTTAACTTCTGGACAATTTTATTCAGCCTAAAGACTTCTTGTTCAGTGAAAACTCCAGCATCCATCATAAAAGCCCTGATTGAATCTATAAACAACTCACGATCTGGAAAGTAATCCTCTACATTTACACCTTTCATGCCTTTTGTTGCCTGAAGAAACGTTTTAATTTTGTCTGATGTGTAGGCACTGCGAACAGATCGCTTCTGTGAAGCTGAGCTCACAGAATCTGACGATTCACCATCACTATCCACAGTAGACTCCTCAGCATTACTTGACTCTGAGTCCACCTCCCTTGCATCACCAACAGCTGTTCCATTAGCTTTTTTACTAGCCCTTTTTTCTTTTCCTTTTCCTTTGGTCTTAGTTTTCCTTTTTGATGTCGGTGTTTTAAAAATACTCTGATCTTCTGTCATGTCAACATCTTCTACTATGACCTTCTCACTGACCTCAGAAACACCACCTTCATGTACATTTTCGTTTGTGGCCACACTCTCATTTTTATTACTTTCATGATCATCAATTCCATTTTTTCCAACAAAAGATACTGTATCACTCGTTTGTGCATGATCTGTATTACTAAGCGTTTCGCCTGTATTGTGATTCTGAGCTGCACTCTTCTCAGGGCACACACGTATCACGTGACCCTCTTGTCCACAACCAAAACACTTCATCGAATCTGAGGTGGCAAAGATAACATAAAGAAGATCCTCAATCTTAAACTTCATGGCTAGATTAAGCTCTTCATTTTGGTTATTTAGGATCATGTTTACCTGTCTCCTAAAAGATACAACATGTTTCAACTGTGGCGATTTGCAACCGAGTGAGATTTCCTTTATTTTTGACACAAACTTTCCGTGTCTGGACAGTTCCCTTTCAATTACTTCATTTTTAATAAACGGCGGGACATTTGACAGTATTACTCTTTTCGCTGGTTGTACTAACGGCATGACTGGAGTAAGAGAATCATTCACAACAATCCCAGCTTCTACGACGTCATTCACTTTGTTAACATTGTTCAAGAACATTGTGCAAAAGGACACTTGATAAATTAATGTCAGAGCATTGTTGCGCTACTTTAGTTGGGACTCTTATTATGAAAACATGTAGCGTGCGCGGCCGGAAGAGACACTGCCAGTTCAGCACAGCACAAATGGCAGATTGCATCAGCCGCTGCTAGTGTAACGGAGGCCAGCTAGTAGTCGCTGTGCAAGTAAACCTCACTCCTCTGATCTCAATAGGCGCTCTAGCGACAGACGCTAGAGGCTGCAGTCTTTAGACTCCTTGTTAGAAGACCTGACTCTCATGCCGGAGACCCGGGTTCGAGACCCGCACGGAGCGGGGTGAGAAGGACCCGGGTGGAGGGGTTACATTGGTGCCGTGACCCGGATGGGAGTGAGGTTTAGGGGGGTGAGTGTAATGGAGGCCAGCTAGTAGTCGCTGTGCGAGTAAACCTCACTCCTCTGATCTCAATAGGCGCTCTAGCGACAGACGCTAGAGGCTGCAGTCTTTAGCCTCCTTGTTAGAACGCCTGACTCTCATGCCGGAGACCCGGGTTCGAGACCCGCACGGAGCTGGGTGAGAAGGACCCGGGTGAAGGGGTTACACAATCAGGTTGCCGCACCTACAAACAGCTGAAGACGAGCATCAGAGACATTATCAGCCTCCGATTGGATGCATCTTGTGTTTGTGTGCGTAATAGTGAGTACTTTAATCCTCCAATGTTCGCTGATTGATGCTCGTTATTAGTAATGACGCAGTTATCAGCTGTATAATGTTACACGACGATGTTAATTGATCTGTGCCAGCTATTAATAACTTATTCATCGATCTTCAAAGTTCAGAGTTATGTTTATAATGCTATAGTAAATAATGTAGATAAATAATGAAAGTAAATGTTATATCAAGTGTTTATGCATCATTGTCATTGTATGAGGGGAGCAGCCTATAGTCAGTTTGTGAATGATGATCATTTGTAATGTTGCTGTTATTTGAGTGCTGCTCTTTGTATTTTGCAGAGAAACCACACATACACACAAACATACATCCTCAACTACAGTCATGCCAACCAAGTCTACAGCAGCTGATATGCATTCAGCCCACTTATGGGCTGAATGAAATCGCTTGTCTGTGTTTGAAGTTGTGTTTGTGCTTCGAATTCGCTTGTTTGTGTTTGAAGTTTGTGTCTGTGGTCGAACTGCTTTGGTTGTGTTTGGAGTTTGTGTTTAAATCGCTTGTCTGTGTTTGAAATTTGTGTTTGTGCTTCGAATTCGCTTGTTTGTGTTTGAAGTTTGTGTCTGTGGTCGAACCGCTTTGGTTGTGTTTGGAGTTTGTGTTTCAAATCGCTTGTCTGTGTTTGAAGTTTGTGTTTGTGCTTCGAATTCGCTTGTTTGTGTTTGAAGTTTGGGTCTGTGGTCGAACCGCTTTGGTTGTGTTTGGAGTTTGTGTTTCAAATCGCTTGTCTGTGTTTGAAGTTTGTGTTTGTGCTTCGAATTCGCTTGTTTGTGTTTGAAGTTTGGGTCTGTGGTCGAACCGCTTTGGTTGTGTTTGGAGTTTGTGTTTAAATCGCTTGTCTGTGTTTGAAGTTGTGTTTGTGCTTCGAATTCGCTTGTTTGTGTTTGAAGTTTGTGTCTGTGGTCGAACTGCTTTGGTTGTGTTTGGAGTTTGTGTTTAAATCGCTTGTCTGTGTTTGAAATTTGTGTTTGTGCTTCGAATTCGCTTGTTTGTGTTTGAAGTTTGTGTCTGTGGTCGAACCGCTTTGGTTGTGTTTGGAGTTTGTGTTTCAAATCGCTTGTCTGTGTTTGAAGTTTGTGTTTGTGCTTCGAATTCGCTTGTTTGTGTTTGAAGTTTGTGTCTGTGGTCGAACCGCTTTGGTTGTGTTTGGAGTTTGTGTTTAAATCGCTTGTCTGTGTTTGAAGTTTGTGTTTGTGCTTCGAATTCGCTTGTTTGTGTTTGAAGTTTGTGTCTGTGGTCGAACCGCTTTGGTTGTGTTTGGAGTTCGTGTTTCAAATCGCTTGTTTTTGTGTTTGTGTTTCGAATCGCTTAACTGTTAACGTTAGTTTGTGAGCGTGTGAACATATCTCCGATACTACTCTCTATAAAAAATAAATAAAAAATAAAAACAATCAGATTGCTTTGATATCGCTAGTTATATCCAACTTTCCGATCTTCCGTTACTATCTCTAACGTTAAGTTAGCCCGCTAGCATTTGCACGCGTGGTCTCTCCTATCGACCGTCTTATTTACACTCGAATCACTGGAAGGATACGGGTTCTATCCATGATTTCAGTCCTAAATTAGTAGTGATATTGGTAGCATCACTGCTAATTTATTGTTCATCTGTCATAATGGCGAATACATCGTATGTGTGTCTACCTCTGAGTGCAGGTGAGGACACGTTTGAGCTGCATTCGGTGCGGTTGGAGCTGGAGTCCGTGGAGAAGCAGATCCGTGATCTGCTGGGGAGGCAGGCCGAGCTGCGAGACCGACGATCAGCGCTTGAAGCATCACGCGCCGATGCTCACAAGTCAGTGGTTAGTAACTTTTCGACTCCGGCCTCCTCTACTCCGTGTATTTCTCTGCACAGGACCCGAGCACCCCTGGTTTCGTTTACCCCGACACCGACACAGCACCATGGACCCTGGATGATGCCACAGCGGAAGACACGAGCCAGGACCAGAGCAAGGACCTCTCCGCCCCTCCCGGTCTTCGAGATCTCCACCCGGAACCGCTTCTCCCCTCTTCGCGAGACGGAACGCGACGACGCTGTGATCATCGGCAGTTCCATGGTCCGGCATGTCCGCGCTACCTCAGGTAAAGGTATGGTGCGCACTCACTGCTTTCCTGGTGCTCGTGTTCTCGATGTTGCTGCGCAGGTCCCCGAGATCCTGAACGGTGACGAGCGCGTCGGAGCTGTCGTGCTGCACGTGGGGGTGAACGACATCAGGCTGCGGCAGACGGAGGTTCTGAAGAGGGACTACAGGAGCCTGATCGAGACGGTACGCAGAACATCGCCTGAAGCAAAGATCGTCGTGTCTGGACCGCTTCCCACGTACCGACAAGGACAAGAAAGGTTCAGTAGATTGTTTGCACTAAATGAATGGTTGATGTCATGGTGTAATGAACAGAGACTGCTCTTTGTAAATAATTGGAATCTGTTTTGGGAGCGACCTAGGCTCTACCGTGCTGATGGCCTGCACCCCAGCAGAATCGGAGCGGCTGTTCTGTCGGACAACATCTCCAAGACGTTACACACCATATGACTAGTAAGTCAAAGTCCAAATCACATTCTTTGCTGTCCCAAATTAATTGATACAAGTACCAGTGTAGAACACTATATAGAAACAGTGTCTATTCCTCGTTTAGTGAGGCCAAACAACATATCTACTGTAGGATCTAAGAAAAATCTAATTGTGATTAAACCAGAAAATCTCAATATTAGTGAACAAAAACAATTTCTAAAGCTAGGTCTTCTAAACATTAGATCGCTTACACCTAAGGCGGTTATTGTAAATGAAATGGTCACTGATAATAGCTTCGATGTACTCTGCCTTACTGAAACCTGGCTTAAACCAAATGATTATTTCGGTCTTAATGAGTCCACTCCACCAGGATACGGTTATAAGCATGAGCCCCGTCTGATTGGTCGTGGCGGCGGTGTTGCAACAATCTATAGAGATATTCTTAATGTTACTCAGAAAACAGGTCACAGGTTTAATTCGTTTGAAGTACTTGTGCTAAATGTTACGCTCCTAGATGTAAGAAAGAAATCCCTATTATCTCTAGCCTTGGCTACCGTATATAGGCCGCCAGGGCCTTACGCTGATTTCCTAAAAGAGTTTGCAGATTTTCTCTCAGATCTATTGGTCAATGTCGATAAGGCAATAATTGTTGGAGATTTCAACATACACGTTGATAACACAAATGATGCGTTAGGAGCTGCGTTTACAGATTTATTAAACTCCTTTGGGGTCAAGCAAAACGTTAGTGGTCCCACTCATCGTCTTAATCATACTCTAGATTTAATTATATCATATGGAACCGATCCAACCGATATAGATATTATACCGCAAAGTGATGATGTCACTGATCATTACATGGTAACTTGCATACTACGTACGGCTGAAATGTGTCATGTTGCGCCACGTTATCGACCAGGCAGAACAATCCTTCCAACCACTATAGATAGATTCTTGAATAGCTTACCTGATCTATCTCCGCTCCTCAGTGAACCCAAACAAACAGATGAGCTAGAGGAAATGACTAGCAGTATGAGCACCATTTTCTCTAGTACATTAGAAACTGTTGCACCAATTAGACTAAAAAAGGTTAGAGAGAAAACTAAAGCACCATGGTACAACAGTGCTACGCATGTTATCAAGAGAGAAACTCGTAACTTAGAGCGCAAATGGAAACAAACTAATTTAGAGGTCTTTAGAATCGCGTGGAAAGACAGTATGTCACGTTATAAAAAGGCTCTAAAAGCAGCCAGGGCTGAGCATCTCCGCAAACTAATAGAAAATAACCAAAACAATCCAAGGTTTTTATTTAACACTGTGGCTAGATTAACAAATAAACAGACATCACCTGAACAAAATATTCCGTTACATCTTAATAGTAATGATTTCATGAATTTCTTCACTGAGAAAATAGAAAGCATCAGAAACACAATTGTAAATGTACAATCTTTGACAGCGTCTTATGATTCAGCCTCAATTATCGCCCCTCAAGAACAACTACAGCGCTTTACAACTATAGGACAGGAAGAGCTAAATAAACTTATCACTGCATCTAAACCAACAACATGTTTATTAGATCCAATACCCACTAAACTACTGAAAGAAGTGTTACCTGTAGTGGAAGAGCCTCTTCTCAATATTATTAACTCGTCTTTATCTTTAGGACATGTTCCAAAAACATTCAAGCTAGCAGTTATAAAACCTCTTATTAAGAAACCACAATTAGATCCAAATAACCTAGCAAATTACAGACCCATTTCAAATCTTCCATTTATGTCTAAAATACTTGAAAAAGTTGTGTCCGCTCAATTGTGCTCTTTCTTGCAAGAAAACGATATCTATGAAAAGTTTCAGTCTGGATTCAGGCCACATCATAGCACAGAAACTGCGCTGGTTAAAATTACAAATGATTTACTTTTAGCTTCTGACCAAGGCTGTATCTCAATACTAGTTTTACTCGATCTTAGCGCTGCGTTTGACACTATAGATCATAAAATACTCTTAGATCGACTTCAAAATTACACTGGTGTTCAGGGACAGGCATTAAGCTGGTTTAGATCGTACCTATCAGACCGTTACCATTTTGTCCATTTAAATGGGGAAAAATCAAAGATAACGTCAGTAAATTATGGAGTGCCGCAAGGATCTGTATTAGGCCCCCTGCTATTCTCAATTTATATGCTGCCACTTGGTAATATTATAAGAAAACATGGAATAAGTTTCCACTGTTATGCTGATGACACTCAATTATATATTTCATCTAGACCAGATGATAACACTAAATTATCTAAAATGACAGAGTGTGTTAAAGATATAAAATATTGGATGACGTGTAATTTTCTTCTATTAAATTCAGATAAAACGGAGGTATTACTGATTGGTCCAAAAAACTGCCCACAAAACCTCTTACAATACAACCTTAATCTAGATGGACGTCCTGTTACTTTATCCTCTACAGTAAAAGACCTGGGTGTTATACTAGACCGCAACTTGTCTTTTGAAAATCATATTTCAAATGTCACAAGAACAGCCTTTTTCCACCTTAGAAACATTGCTAAGCTACGTAACATGCTATCAGTTTCTGATGCAGAAAAGTTAGTTCATGCATTCATGACCTCGAGACTAGATTACTGTAATGCTCTATTAGCTGGTTGTCCTGCATCCTCAATAAACAAGCTACAGTTAGTCCAAAATGCAGCCGCTAGAGTTCTTACTAGGTCAAGAAAATATGATCATATAACACCAATTTTATCATCTCTACACTGGTTACCTATTAAGTTCCGTATCAATTACAAAGTATTGTTACTGACCTATAAAGCCCTAAATGGTTTAGCTCCTGTGTATTTAAGAGATCTTCTATCGCCATATAATCCATCGCGCTCTTTAAGATCACTAAATTCGAGGCTTCTGGTCGTACCTAGGATATCTAAGTCCACTAAAGGAGGGAGGGCGTTTTCACATCTAGCTCCTAAACTCTGGAATAGCCTTCCTGATATTGTCCGAGGCTCAGACTCGCTCTACCAGTTTAAAACTAGATTAAAGACGCATCTCTTTAGCCAAGCATTCACATGATGCATCTCATACCTTTTATACTACAGTTAAATCAGATCAAATGCATTCATATTATGAACAGCAGCTACGCTAATTATTTCCCATCTGCCTTTTTTGTTGTTATCTCGGGACGCCTGTCCCGAGATAACTCAAATAGAGTCCGTCAGCTCCAGTTATGTATCCAGCCTCTCATGGAGACTTCAGATGCCCCAACGCCTGTGATGAGACGACTCGACGCCTGTGAAGAGACGACCCAACGCCGGCGATATGTTATGCCCTAAATTTCATGATTAACTAACTGTATTTTTGTATGTATATTTTTGAAATGCATTTTCTGTAAAGCTGCTTTGAAACAATGTGTATTGTGAAAAGCGCTATACAAATAAACTTGAATTGAATTGAATTGAATTATGAGCCAAACTCACATAAGTTAAGGCAGGACTTACTGACTGTACATCAGGTCTCCACTAAATCTGCTCTCTCTCATTGGGTCATTGTCAAAAATCCTCACATGCGCATCAGCAATCGTCCTAAGGCTCAAACAAAGCTAAGGAGATCCATTCCGTCTGGAGGCCAGCCCTCCACAGTCCACTGCACTTTCCAACTCAAAATCTGCACCATGTTAATGCTCATGTAAAGGCTGACTCCACCCTCTGATGTTGATATCTTGATACCTGATAATAAACAGTTCAAGTTGATTCTTCACTCTGTGTTGTTCTGACCGACACACCTGGTTCACTGCGATCAATACTAGCCCTAACAGTTTCAGGTAGCCCTTCGCTACAAACATCGCTGTTCATTCTTGATGCAGAAAGAATGCAATCATGACCAGCAACACCGAGGACGCATGTCCTCCACTGAACAACGCTCCGCGGGTACGACCTTAACGCCGTGCCGCCGTTTTCTCTGTATTTCTTTGGTACTATTTGTTGATTTCATTAGAACAATGTTAAATATCTGTAGGGAATGTTTGTATGTTTTGTGAATGTTGTTTGAGTTTATTTTTGTTGTTTGAGTTTATTTTACTTTGATATTTATGTATTGTTTCTTTGTTTTCTTTGTAGTTTTACGGTGCCACCGTGCTGTGATTCGGTGATGCATGGAGAATGTTTGCAACAAAGAAAACTTCAGCAATGAAGTTTTATTGCATCTAAACAAAATAAATCGAAGGCACCCGTCAATACTCTGAAGGGTGCTGAAGGGCCGCTACATAAATAAATACAGCAGCATAATATGTCCAAATTAATCTAAATATTAGTTTAGAGCTAGTGTGATCTTATGATTCTACATTAATCACTATAAAGTAGTATCATTATAATAACATTTTATATGCGCAGAAACTGAAAATTATCATAAAACTTTTACAAATAAAGTGCACCACAAAGCACTATTGTTCTAAGAGTAAAACGCTATTCATATTTATTAATAGCCTATTGATTTAATATCTCACCTGGCTCATTATAGGCTCAATGTAAAGCATATCCGTTCCAGTATGGAAGCTTACGCTGCTATTTTGAACCAATAATCGGAACAAAAGGCATTTGAAGGATGACGTGTATAATAATTCAAATATTAATCTGACTCCATTAAAGTTTTTGTTATTCTTTAACCTCTTATTCTTTAAAGTTAAAGGTCTTTCTTAGAACTGATAGGGAAAAAACGTAGGATTTAACCTGAACGTTTAGATAACGAAAGTTATAATCATTTTAGCTTTCAACATCATCATTGATAAAAGGAAAGATTCTCAAAGCCTTTAATGCAGGAAAAGTTATTTATTAAGTTACATGTTTAAATATACAGACAATAGAATGGAACAACATACTGTATAGAAAACTTAGTTGTAAATAATGCACTGTTGTGCAAACAAGGCCGTAAAAAAGCCTTTCTCATAGTTTGAGGTTACGCACCAGTATGCAGGAGTGGTGAGGTTAAAACCTTTCTCCAAGATCAAGTTACCTTTCCTTCTTATACCCTGAGCAAAGCATTGTTAAACATGAGTGAAATACCAACACCGAACATGACCGACAGGAAACCGAAAGATGAGGCAAATGGGTAGTGATCAAGAGCCCCCTTGATGGAACATTCACATATTCTCTTCAATGCATGATTAACCAAGATTGTACCTAGATAGTACCCAGATTGTACATTAGGATACTTTAATATCTCTGTTAAGTTCACCACCATTTAGTTCAGTTTATATGCTGTCAGATGAAATAAACATGACATAGGTACATATTAGAACACACTAGTAAGTAAACCGTATGTAGTTGGAAGCATATGTCCTGTGAAGCAAATAGTACAGACGTGTCATTGAGGTGCAAAGGACTCTGTCTCTCCCGACAGAACTATCCTGTGCCTGGAGTGTCCCAGCAGTCCTCAATCAGCATAGTGATGAAACCCTTGCACTAGATAGGCATTAGCATACTGTGATGATGAAAGCCATTGTGCCATGTTTAATCCACATGTATACCTTTAAAAGGATTTCTGAAGTACTAGGGCAGTAAAGAGTTCTGCCCATATTTGCTCAGCCCTACAAA
This sequence comes from Phoxinus phoxinus, assembly GCF_949152265.1. Classification (NCBI taxonomy): domain Eukaryota; kingdom Metazoa; phylum Chordata; class Actinopteri; order Cypriniformes; family Leuciscidae; genus Phoxinus; species Phoxinus phoxinus. The sequence goes on from NC_136876.1 coordinate 5,167,702, forward strand.
TCCCTCCTCGGGTACACTGGACCTCAGGAATTATGTGAGGTACATTTGTGACCTTAAAAATTAGGGCTGAGTGCATTGAAGAAGTGTCTCCATTGGCATAGTAGCACAGAGTAATGATGATTAATTGTCTTTATCAAGGATGCTGAGAAGATAGACACACAGAACACCTACTCCCATCAGGTGTAGGCTTAGTCAGATGCACAACAATGTGGAGACACTTGTCAGGAACTCTGTCCATATAGCAATTCTTCTTCTTTTATGTCCATCGTTGGCTTTGGCAAGCCGAACAAGATCTCTAGTGTCTGTGGTGGTCTGTTCCTTCTCATGGCATCTTCAACTCTCTGCTGTTCACGTCCCACAGTGAAGTTGCCTTTAAGTAGAAAATGACTTGCAGGGAATAGCAAGCCCTGAAAACTGAAAAAGGCATTAATTGGCAACACAGTCCAAGATGACAGAACAACAACAGAACACAACTTGATGAAAGGAAACTTATCATCTGCAAACCAAGTATGCAAAAGTTACAACTTTTAAGGGAGTATAAGCATGTAGTAGATAAATTGTGTCTCTGTAAATAAACTCGGTCTCTGATGACAACAGAGATGGCATATTTTGATTGAATAATGAGATGATTGCTCAGGATATAATGAAGGAAAGGTAGCATAAAAAATATCTCCCTCTTCACATAATGACTGTGACAAGGTGTAGAAAAAAGAAACAACATAAAAGAAAATGGGAAAAGAATGCGGTGGATGTGAAGTGACCAAATAAAATCAGTTGACTATCAGGAACTGTAGTACATGATTTGAGATACGGGGTTCCCGTGTCTTTAAAAGGGCAAACATGGAAATGGTGTCAAACTGAAAACTTTTGGAATCTCTAGTACTGTTACATGAAACAAATAAATTGCCTTAAAGAAAATCAACAAGTGTTGTGTTCAAACCCTCCTCTGACAAAATATTTAGTGAAACCAAATTCAGAAACTTGATGAACTTCAATCAATTGTTGATGTAATTAACAGTAAAGACCTCAAAAAGACTAAAAATGTCTCAAATGAAAAGTAAATGAAATGCCCATGGTTTTACTGTAAGATGGCAACAACAAAAAAAAGATGCAAAAATAGACAAAGCAAAAATTAAATACTTGGTGGAATGCATGCATCTGATGTATACCGTTCCAATAAGGAAACAATTCAGTTTATGTGCCGTTACAGTAAGAAGAGGAATTTAACTTAACTCCGTGTGTAGAGAGACAAATGTGTGACTGTATTTAGCTGTGTGTTTGTGAGACCATGCTCCACCCTAAGGGGACAAAGGTTGCTGTTGACAATTGTGATGCAAATTTGGTCCTGTTGCTGCAACAGGGAGCCCATGAACATCTCCGTTTAGTGAGATGGGAAGTGAGACTTGTGATCAGGTTGTAATTGGGCTCAAATTACTTTTCATCTAGGTTTGTTACTAGAGCATGGCAAAAGACAAAGTTGTGAGGAAAAGGATCTACATGGTTAATGCAACTGTGAAACATATTGAAGCCGTGTGGCGTTTCTGTGCTCCTGTGTATGGTTTAACTCCAGCTATATGGGAAATAGCAGAGTGTGTCACTAAGGAGACAAACGCATTCAACACACGTAAAACATGTCAATTGAAACAGATTAACTATTCCAGTATTACAATTATTCATTTTTAACACAAAACATTTGGTCTAGTATGCATGTAGCATCTACAGTACAAACCCCTAACCCAAGTGTTTTATGGAATAAACTCAATTAATCTATGTGTATACATAATAACACAAACAACTATTGTGTGTTTTATGAAAACAACAATATGTTATGCACAATTACAATTTTGAAAATGCAGACAGGTTCAATGAATTTAGATGTTAAACTATTAAGCTATTTGCTATTGGGCTGCTACCCGACTAGCAAATGACGCTAATAGCTGAAGGCCTCGAGTAAGAGTTTTAGATGCATTTGAGCTTTGGTTACTTGCAGAGTGCTGGCTTGTGTCATTACAGTGTGATCGCCTGCGTTTTATGACATAGGTTAGAGGTCTGCCTCTGCCCAGTGACCAGCACTTTTCCTTTGTATGGCCTGTTTTGTGACAGGAATTACAGAATCTGTTCAGTTTGGCACTGTAAGAAAAAATGATGTGGATGTCGAAGATCTCAAAAAATGAAGTTTATTATCGTAAAGTAGTGGCAAGGTACACAAAAGCACCTTGGGTTCACCAGCGTCAGAATGAACCCAGAACATCCAAATCTCAAACCTTTTATCCTGTTAATGTAAATTAAGTTGCTCTCATTGTAACAGCTGTGGTCTGTATGTTAATACACCCATTCCCATTCTACAATTGATTACCATTTGTTCAGGATGCAATCAACCCAAATGGGCAACTCTTAATGTACATTAAATCAGAACAGCAAAAGGTTTAGGTGATACAATCTATCTGAAGTGATCACATCTTTGATCTTGTGTTGAAACAGAACGGTCAAATGTTTAAGGTGTCAAGAAGCTATTTGAAGTCCCTGTAATCAAAATGGTGGTTGGTTGCCCTCTGTGATATTTACATATTACTGAGATTGAATGTAGTTGTCTCTATATGATAATTAAGCTCTTTTAAGTGAAGGAACATTTTGATATAAATGTATATATTGGAGTGGAAGATGGATCGGGGCAGACTATAATTTCTTACAGCACAGTGTGGCTTTCTGAATAACACAGCTACCTCACCATGCATTTGTTTGCGTGACTCAATTGTTGTTGCCAGCTGACAAAACCTTTGAATGTATTTTGTGCTGAAGAAGCACCACACATGAGCGATTGCTGTACACACCCTGCATTTGTAAGCAGGAATTCAAGGAGAATTACACTGTTGTGGATAACTCCTTTTATTCCAGAATACTCCTCAAAAAGTTCAAACATATTTTCTGCATATGTCTCAAACGATTCTTCAGTACTCTGTTTCCGATTGAAAATCAATTCCCATCCAACAGGACTACAACCCCGCAGATCACGAAGGCATTGTTTTAGTCTATTAAAGATTTCACTCTCACACTAATTTTGATACATTGACTTGTTGTAAAGTTTTTCTTTCATCGAAGCAAGGACCAGTGAGACGTTTGGATCACGTTCAAGCAGAAGTTCTTCTTTATTGCACGCGGCTGCAATTCTTTCAAACAGTCTAAAACTAAACAGTTTGCATTGTAGTTATATACATTCCAAGGGGGAGGGATTACATAGAGGTGGAGACTTCTGGGGGGTGGAGACAAATTCAAACAAATCATATGAAAAACCTGTATTGCATCTGGATTGCTCCAGAGAAACCGAACCAATCAGCATATAACACTCTATTGTATTGCTAATCCAATCATCTTGATGCTTCAACGTCTGAGCTAGGAATCAGCATAACTATTCATATGCTGAAAATGGCCAGGAACTCCGGTTCCAAGGACCATCCCAGAGCCATTAAAGACAAAAGGTGTGAGTCTGAGTGATTCTGTTCATTTAACTTACAATGGAGAAAACAGGTCTGGCAGGAATCTCTTGCTGGCATTGCAGGAATCTCAATAATCATCTGAAATCAGTCTACTAAACTTTATCAGTTTATACACTATTGCAGTGGAAAAAACTAAATTAAACATTTAATAAATTTGTAATCCTTCAGACTGCACAATGGAGCTGGTCATCAAAACCTGTGGTATCTTTAGATCAGAACATCTGGAATTGAGCTGATAACAATTTTCCAAATATCTTTTGCTTCGAGCTGAAATGCATAGCACAGTCTAGATCCCTGTATAGTGCTGCATTTCTGCTTCACATGAGCGCCACCTACTGTCAGAGAGTGATTTTTTTTTTTTTTTGCATTGATCTGAACTGACAAATTACACATTCCTGTTGGTTGAACAAGTTAATAGATATCAATCAATCACACACCTGTACTTCCCACACACCGGCTATAGGTGAAGAGGAGAGATTTGGCTATAGGTTTGTGTGGCTAACTTACACAGAGAGACTTTGTTGCTCAGCACATGAAAATAAACTACTTACCGTGATCTCAGACTGTGTTTAAGTGGTTTCTCCACTGTATGGATCTTCATGTGTCGCTTCAGGTTACTTTTAATAGAGTAACTCGTCCCACACTGATCACACGTGTGCGGCTTCTCTCCAGTGTGGATCATCTCATGTGATCTCAGATGTGCTGAGCGACTGAATCTCTTGTCACAGTGTGAACACTTGTAAGGTTTTTCTCCAGTGTGGATCCTCTCATGTGTTTTCAGATCTGCTGATCGACTGAATCTCTCGTCACAGTGTGAACACTTGTAAGGTTTTTCTCCAGTGTGAATCATCTCATGTGTTTTCAGAGATATTAAGTGACTGAATCTCTCGTCACAGTGTGAACACTTGTAAGGTTTTTCTCCAGTGTGAATTCTCTGGTGCAGTTTTAAATTGCCCGCTGAAATAAAAGTCTTCTCACACTCAAAGCACATGTACTCTCTCACACCAGTGTGACTTTTCTCATGTCTATGTAAATATTGCAGCTGTGAAAAACTCTTTCCACACACAGAACATGAATGTGGCTTCTCCTTCATATGAACTCTCAGGTGTCTCTTCAGCTCTGATGATCTAAGAAATGTTTTGCCGCATTGATTACATATGAACGGCTTCACTCCGGTGTGGATCCGCATGTGATCATTAATGTGTGATGATTGACTGAAACTCCTCCCGCATTGATCACATGAGAACGGCTTCTCTCCGGTGTGGATCCTCATGTGAACATCAAGACTTTGTTTGGTTGTGAAATTGTTTCCACACTGATGGCATACATGTGGTTTTTCTCCAGTGTGAATCATCTCATGTGTTTTCAGAGATGATGACTGACTGAATCTCTTGTCACAGTGTGAACACTTGTAAGGTTTTTCTCCAGTGTGAATTCTCTGGTGCAGTTTTAAATTGTTCGCTCTAGTAAAAGTCTTCTCACACTCAAAGCACATGTACTCTCTCACACCAGTGTGAGTTTTCTCATGACTATGTAAATTGCACAGCAGTGAAAAACTCTTTCCACACACAGAACATGAATGCGGCTTCTCCTTCATATGAACTCTCAGGTGTGTCTTCAGGTGTGATGCCCAGAGAAATGTTTTGCCGCACTGATCACATGAGAACGGCTTCTCTCCGGTGTGGATCCTCATGTGAATCTCAAGATTTTGTTTGGCTGTGAAACTGTTTCCACACTGAGTGCAGGTGAAAGATTTCTTGGCTCTTCTTTTCTTTAAAAAATTATTTTTAGTCTTTGAGCGACTCAAGGGTTTTCCTCCAGGTTGGACATTATGTTCCTCCTCCACTTCTCTCAGTTCTTCACTCTCCTCCTTCACTTCTCTCAGTTCTTCACTCTCCTCCTTCACTTCTCTCAGTTCTTCACTCTCCTCCTTCACTTCTCTCAGTTCTTCACTCTCCTCCTCCACTTCTCTCAGTTCTTCACTCTCCGCCTTCACTTCTCTCAGTTCTTCACTCTCCTCCTTCACTTCACTCAGTTCTTCACTCTCTTCCATCGGGTCTGACATGAAAGAAACAAATATTAAATGTATTTTTCAGTACATCAAAATTATTCAAAGAGAGAAATATAAAGTGAAAGGCCAAGAAAGTGAGCCCTGATGTAATGGTAGAAAGTAGACAACTGCTATAATAATATGTCCTTGAAACTTTCCATGAATGAGGTCAATTCATCTTCCAATTATTATTTTTAAAACATTATAGGCACGAATCCCATGTTTCTTTAGCAATAACTATTAATTATCTAACATGATATTAACATTAAAATATACAATACTGCCATATTTTGACACCAACTTTGAGATTGATATTTATTTTACTAAAACGTTTTAATTATTAATGGACGTTCACACTAGACTTTTCCTTCATGGATGGCTCTATGAAGGAGCTCTTTCTACTGCATGATGGGAAGACAAGAGAATAATCTCAATCCATTGTCTCAGTTTTTACACAAACTGTAGCATTGACTGTATTCATCAAACCCGTTACCAAAGTTACTGTAAGAAGAATCTCTAGAACTATGAATAACTTGTATATTTGACAAATGCAACTTTATCAGTAACTTGGCGTTTACGGATTATTCCTAAAAAAATATTTTTTACCCATGTTGAAAATGACTAAAATTCTGGTAACGTTGTTGCAAAATGGGAACCAGATATAAAATAAATGTAAAATAAAACAGTTAAAATCGTATTGTTGAATGCTCTACTGGGTCCTGCACGCAGGGTTTAATAGTTTAGTTTAATACAGTTTTTCTCAGTCGCTTTGGTGCATTTCTCACATCACTATTTACATTTGCACAACAGTTAGTTCAACCTCCACAACATTTAGTCATTTGTGCACATCATAGTAGCAGTTTCTCATTCCTTTCAACAAATTGCAAATGCTTTTGGACATGCATCAATTGCTTTCATACAACTTTCTGCTGTTTTATAACATTATCATTTGCTTATGTCATGTCAGTCAAAGTTAACTATACTTGTGAATGCTGAATAGTCATTCCATATAAAACTAATAGTCCTCATTTCATTGCTTGAGTCATTACATACAAAAATGTTGAACTAGTTGTCCAAATCTGTCAAGAAAATTTTACACATTTTTTAAAATCTTTTTTTTTTTTCTGAAAATGTCTCCGAAATTGAACAATTTATCTCAGGTGAATCTCAACTTTCACTGATGCGAAGGGGTGTGTGAAGCATTAGTTGCAACCAATGATAAGCCACTTCTCTACAATCACTGTCAGAGCTGAATCCCATAAACCCCCACTTTACAAGCATATATGAACCAAGCAGGACATAGTGTGTACCGTTTCTACAATACTGTGACACAGAAATGGAAGGTCAGCCTCGTTGAAGAGGGGTGAGGGTGAGGGGAAGGGAATCACGGCCTCACAACGGCTGAAGCTGGTCAAAGGGTGCAGCCAAATGTTGGGAGGACCACTGTAAATTCAATTATTCAAACATTTTGTCGGGAGAACAGGTGTGTATAAATGGCATATCCCCGTCTTGCTCCATACAACACACAACATCTGCTGACTTTTTTAGACACTCTTTACAGGGACATAATCCCTGAGAATGAGAGGTGTCTAACTGGAGACCATCTGAGCAAGCATGTTGCTGTTTTGGATAATCTGCGTTTTTACCACTTTGCAGCACATAATAGGATGCTGGTGGAATATCTCCCTCCCTACTCACCATTCCTAAATCCAAAAGAGTTTATCTATTCCAGTAATGTGTAACTTGACTGTATTTTACGCTTTTGCAGGTTATAAACTAAGTTTTGCAGTTTGTACTAATTGTTTTGAGAACTGCATTAACTGTTGTGCAAATGTAAATAGTGATGTGAGAAATGCACCAAAGCGACTGAGAAAAACTGTAAACAAACTACAGCTAGTTCAAAACGCAGCAGCTCGAGCTCTTACCAGAACCAGGAAGTATGACCATATTAGCCCCGTTCTGTCAACACTGCATTGGCTGCCTATTAAACAAAACTCAAAACTCCGGCCAGTTAATAATACCTAGAATATCAAAATCGACTGCTGGCGGTAGATCCTTTTCCTATTTAGCACCAAAACTCTGGAACAGTCTTCCTAACATTGTCCGGGAAGCAGACTTACTCTGTCAGTTCAAAGCTAGATTAAAGACACATCTCTTTGGCCTAGCATTCACATAATGCATTATAGACTTCTGTAACTCAATGTTAGGCTGCATAGTTTAGGTCAGCCGGAACTGGGAGCGTTTCCCACAGGTTCGCGTTTAAAGTCTGTGTAGAGAGAACGGTGTCGTCTTAGTGGCCCCTAATTTAATAACTAATGATCCTTGAGACGGAAGTGAATCAATCAAAACTAACTTTAGCTGGAAAATAACATAATTCAAGAACCGCTATAAAGCCAAAACAATCTGTTACCTTAAATTATACGTTTATCTCTGCAAAGCTGCTTTGAAACGATCTACATTGTTAAAAGCGCTATATAAATGAAGATGACTTGACAAAAACCCTGAACATTCTGTACAATTTCACAGTCGATGTTATAAATTTCAGGATGAACCCAAGCGCAGACAGGATGCTTGACACACAGTTTATTAACAGACAGAAAACGGGGAAAACAAAACCCACAAGGGGACAAAGAGTGACTAAACTAGACTATGACTTGACATTAACCTACACAAAAACAAACAGCAAAAACAAAAGGCCAAACAAAAGGCCATGTGCTTGCACACAAAACATGGATCTGTCACAATCCTGCCTCAAGACTAGCAAAAATCGGGGACAAGAAGGCAGAATCATGACAGTTGACCTGTTTTTCTAAATCTGATAATGTGCTTGAATATTTCTATGTTGTTCAGCATCATGAATGAATGAAGAATAAACACCAACCTCTTTGTTCTTCAGGATCTTCAGTGTGTTTCATTCTGCAGGGTTCTGGATCACTCGTGTTCTCACTGTCCTCTTTAATAAACTCAGTCTCTGCAGATTTCAGCTTTTCCTGATGCTTTCATGCTGATGGGGATTTACAGCATTTATTGGTGAATTAATGTGGGAGGAGCTTCACTGATGACGTGATTGCAGTGGGAGGATCTTCACTGATGATGTGATTGCAGTGGGAGGAGCTTCACTGATGATGTGATTGCAGTGGGAGGAGCTTCACTGATGATGTGATTGCAGTGGGAGGATCTTCACTGATGATGTGATTGCAGTGGGAGGAGCTGATCTGCCAAAATCAAAAATATAAATTACTGAGTTTTGTTTTTATAAGAAATGACACTTCTAAGCATTTATGTCTGTCTATCTATTCATCGTACACAGTAACTGATGCCAATGAATTCATTATTTTTTATTGCTAATCCTAACATTATTCTGCTTCTTCATTAAAATACTGGTATCTAGAAATATGGTAAAGAATATAAATAATTTAAATTCTTCCAAATATAAATAATGGTAAGAAAAACAGTTAAAATCCGAGGTATATCAAGGTATATCCGAGTCAGGTATAATGTCTTTGATAATATTCTCATAGATTTCACTTAATCCAGTTAATAACCAATACAAATATTCTACAATATGCAGAAATAAAGAAAAACATAAATATCTTAATGTAAATTCTTCCAAATAAAATAATGACAAGAAAAACAGTTAAACTCAGAAATAAAGGTAGGCTACATATAGTAGGCAACAAATCCCCTCAGTCTGCTGACACCAATGAAATGAGCTTTAAGTGCCAATTTACAGGAGATCTGGAGACATCAGCATAATAAATGAGGTGAAAACAGGAACTATTGTCATGAAATAAAGAGTGTTTTCAGCAGATCTGTTAATATTGATGAGCCTCAGACTATAAACACTCATTCAACAAGCCATTCAGGATCATCAGCAGATCATCTCACTTTATTCTGAGTGTTTGCTGTTAGAAACACATTATTTGAGTCAGATATATGATAAAAGCCTATAAAACTGCTATACTGAAAGGCAATACTGTTTTTTCTCACAATATGACATGGATAAAACATCAATAATACAAAAACAATCACTAATTACACTCATCTTCATAAACCACTACAGATAAATAATTAAAGCAACATAATATGTCAAAATGAATCTAAGGGACCGTTCGGTATTTATGGAATGGACCACCGGAGCAGAATAGGGGAGGGTCATCTCTTTTTATTCTTTGCTGAGGGGAGGGTCATCCAACTTTTTTGTAGTCTAGGGGAGGGTCACCCAACTTTTGTATTCATGAAAACAGCTAAATTTCAAAGTGACTTGTTTGGTGCATATTTATCCATGTAGCTCCATAGCTCTCTCAGTCTCGGCCCCCCCATTGCTAGCAGATGGGTCACTCTGAGTCTGACCCAACAAAAATCAGACGCGAAAGATCAAGTCCAGTTTGGCGCTGTTTGACAGTGCGCGCGCTCAGAAAAAGTGCATCATGTCAGAACAGAACGCCAATGAAAAGTTTACCCGGCAAAGCTTTAAAGCACAAGCAAATAATGAACTTTTGTGATTGCGAATAAGTGAAGTGTCCTGTGAGTGTAACTCTACCGCTGCATGTGATATGTAGCCTACGTCGAGTTTACAGGGACTGAGGCGCCAGAACTGCGGCTGATAGAATGTGCGCTGTAACACGATTCTACCATATTTCTTCAAAAGCAGATCGTGGAGACATTAAATTATCCACGATTAAAAACTGTGATAAAACTGTGATAAGCACAAAACGACTGTTATCATGTCTGGAAACAAACACAAGTAACGCGTGCTACATTTGTACATTTAGGGGCTGTTTACACCTGGCCACTTAATGCGTTTTCTCAGATCTAATAGCTCTCTAAATTCTCAAAACGATTCCCTTTACAATGGTCACTTAAATGTGTTTTTGCAAAATGGATTTAAATCCGATCTTCAATTCCCGCGCTATAGCTATACAGATTTAATGCAGTGCACGTCACCGAAAACTGAGCTGCATTTTATCAGCTAAAATGTCAAAATCAAAGACCACAATAAGAGAGAGCGGCTAACAGCCTTGGTAAGATAATTTTGGTTCTTTACTTTTAATAAAGCTGATTGTGTGTTAAGCGTCTACGACTTACTTTCACTTTGATTTGCGATAGTTTGCACGTTGGCTTGATGAATCGATGCTCAGCTGCAGTGATGCGTGTTGCAGTAGCGTCGTCATATCTGGCTATAACATAACATATAGCCTATAACACGCTCTCACACGTTTATTTATTTTTTTAGCATTTTTTGGGAGGAGTAAAATTTACATATGTAGTTTCAACAACCAGATGCATTTACACTTGTCCAGATTTGTCTGGAATGTGGCTCCGACCTCCTCCTGAAGTGGTTTGAGCGACCGGATTTAAATTCGTGCCGAATGCGTTTCGGAGGGCAGTTACACCTGGTCTTTTCACGATCGGATAGCTATCAGATCACAGAACACGCATGAAGTGGCCAATATCGAGAAATTACTACTCAAGTGCCTTGCCGGTGTCCTTGCTCGGTGGAGTCGCACAGGTAGAGTCGTTGGTCTTTACACTCTTCGGTCTTCACGATGAGGGCTTCACACCGCCGCGACCGCTGCCGCGGAGCACTAAACCTATTTATACACGCCTAATACCTGATTGTTGAATACAGCAGGCCACGCCCTCCTGTTTAGCTAAGCTAAACTCAAAAGTCACGACACAAACAAAGGCCACGTGCGCTCGCTTTTTACCAGAGTAAAACACAGTAAACAACACAAAGTTTCCTAGCAACAAAGAACCACGCTAAAATCGACTGAGAAAAGTAAACACTCACAGACTGATGCTCTCTATGCATCAGTAATGATAATGAACCAAAACAGCACAGCTGTTGAATGAATAATGAACAAGACATATTTTGAAAATGGTTAAGAGGCCATAAACATTTTTATTGATAAAAGCTACAGGAAATGCAAGGTTTAAAATATCAATTAAAATGTAAATCTTTTTAGAGAAAAGATACAAATAAGAAATATGAGCGGTTCATAGTCAGATGTGTGTGTAGATGTGTGTATGTGTGTGTTTGACGGTGACTGCAGTTTATGTCTTGGTAAGTGTGAGTTTAGGGGAGCTAATCCGCCTGAATAGTGTGTATATTGTGTCATTAACCTCTGGAAAGAGTGTTTTATCAGTACAGATGGGTGAAATGATAAATTTGAGAGAAGTTTGATAATTCTGAATCAATCTGATCATCAAGCTTTGTCTGTTAGTCATTAATTTTGGTAATTTATGATGTACAGTAGACTTGGAACTACTTTCTGGATCAGTTTAAGTACTGATGGAAGTTGGAATTGTGAAGTTATAGATTGCTGTCCGTCATGGGCTGAGATAACCGACAAATTTATAGATTTGTGGCAACAATACAGTGGTACATTGACTAAGTCAATATCAAATTATCCAGAGAGCCATTTATGATTATTGTGAACAACGGACGAGAATGTTGTTTGACTGACATTGACCAAGTCTACAGCACGACTTGACTTGACCTGACCCTGAACAATTGATGACTTTAAAAATGTTTGAAGAAGATGAGATTGTGGTTTTAAGTAATATTTTTGTTTAATGGGCAGAGAAAGATGTCTGGAGAAAATTTGGCTGAAGGACAACGTTTGGGTTAGAAAACTTTATAAAAACAATACTATGTTAAATTGATGCCAAAATATGGCTTATTAGGGAGTTTGCTGAATAGATGTTGGGAGGACACTGAGTCTGTAAGTGTGCTAATAACAAGAATTGTTTTACCAGGAAAAACGCCAGGGCAGATGCGGCAACACAGCGCACAAACTATGTGACAATAACCTCAACATTTGTTTTTCTTTACAGAGAATGCAGACTTTCTTAATGGTCTGGGGCCGTATTCACAAAGAATTTTAAGGCTAAAAGTAGCTCCTAACTGGCGAATTTAGGAGCAACTCCTAAAAATAATGGGCGTGTCACTCCTAACTTTAGGACTCCACGAAACAGTAATTCACGAAGCATTTTAGCCCTAAAAGTAGCACCTAAGTCTGGGACAGCTTAAAAGAAGTCGAGAGGACTCCTAACTCACTAAGACCTATTCACAAAAGATCTTAAAATCGCCGCGCGACACAGTGTGTTGGAGACACGGAGTTATTACAAAGATACCGCCTTAACCGTGAGGGAATACTGATTGTTGTGGATCTTGTGAGGGATGCAATAACAGCGCCAACTAATCGCAACAACCCAATCAGTGCCGAATTGAAATGTTTGATAACACTTCGCTACCTGGCAACGGGGAAAATGCAATTGTGTAATGCCGACGATCTAGCGATAGGCTATCCCAGCCATCGGTAAGCAGATCCATCCACCAAATCATCAATGCACTCTGTAGACCCCATATTATTTGACAGTTCATAGGTTTTCCTTTGGACATTCGCCAACTCCAAAGAAACAAAGCCAGCTTTATGGATATTGCCGGTGTGCTTGGAGTGGTCGGTGCTATAGACGGGACACACATTAAAATAATTGCACCACGTCAGGATGAGGACGTGTTTGTGAATAGAAAGAAAACCCACTCCATCAATACCCAGATTGTGTTCGATGCAAACTTCACAATTCTCGATATTGTATCCCAATGCCGAATTTCCCTTTTATTATGTTTTTTTTTTTTCCAGCACCAACTGGGCTTTCTTTTCCGTTTTGGCGAGTTCATAATCCACCGTCATTCAACTATTACATTACTTCAATAGGAGCAACATTTCCTTGCTTTAAGTAGTCTATTTAGGCTAATAGGATGTCAATTAACCAAGCAAGTGTTAATGCAAGTGTCGTTTTTCATTATTAGACAAGTGGCGGTTTTCATTAGGGTATTAGGCTACCTTGATTTAATTTAATTTAATTCACAACTTTTCTCTCTCTCTCGCTGCCTTTTTAGAATTACACTTCACTGGGGCCTGCACAAACATGTCATTATATGCATTTCGATGACATTATTATTATTATTTTGTGTAGGACACAGACATATTTAGATGTCGTAATTCCATGATTTGGTGCGTCTGTGTTATGTTTCGCATGATGGCCCTGTCATCTAACAACCAATCACCGTGATCATTGCGAGGAAGCTCGTGCATGAGAATTGACGTCATCCATAGCAACAAAGATTCAATCTTAGTTTAGGAGTTGCCATTTTCCCTTACTAAGAGTAGGTCTGAAAGGCGTTGTGAATAACTTTTAAGAGAACCCTCCTAGCTAAAATCTTTTAGTGCGATTTAGGAGTACTCCTAGTGGTAAGATAAAATTCTTTGTGAATACGGCCCCTGATAAGAGCCTTTCACTCTTCAGGTTGGGTAATTTGCCTACAGAAAAAGCTCAGGGGGGTTAGAAGGACCATTTGTTTTAAAATCAGCTTGATCTTGTCATACAGGAGTGAAAAGGCAGGGATTATTATTGTGACAGAAAGAAAGGATGTCAGGATGGATTGCATCAAACAGAATTGATTCTGGTCCAAATGTATAAATATTGTTTCGTTAACACGAACAAAGTGGGTTGAGTGTTTTTCAGGGGAAAAGGACTCTGAGAGCAAGGAATTATCTGGTGATAATGTTTAAGGTTGCTGATTTCACAGGTCAACTCACAAGGAATGACCAGCTAGACAAGCTTAATATCAATTTGAAAGGTTGGAGATTATGACACCTGTATCAAAACATCTCACTTTAAACTACACCAACCAACATCAGCAACCCCACACGCGAACGCGAATAAAGTGAGGGATCAAAGGCTTGTGCTAGTAACAGCCTCCCTCGCCTACGAGGGAAAAGACCATTGCGACGGCACGCAAAGTGTCAAAATGGTGAAGACGGAACGTTGATGGGGCAACGAGATGATAACACACCTGGAAAAAGACGATTTGACCAACTAATGGTTTAAGTTTAGCAGAAGAATCTGATTTTGTGATGATTTTGATGATTTTATTTTGATTGAATCAAACTAGGTATTGATTTGATGGGTGCAAATGTAGTAAATCTATTTGATGTGTAATAAGCAAAAAAGACGGTCCGTAATGGAAATATTAGTTAATTTTGAACAACTACATTGGTTAGAAGAATGAACAAAATTATGCAGACGATTCAAGTGGCGGAAGTTACAGTGCAATGTATTAATTGAAGTTTAGGTATGTTTTGTTTTCTTTTTCTTTCTGAGGACGATGAAATGTAAAGTAAAAGCAGAAGTCATCTGTGTTACGAGTTGACGTACAAGGACAGGATTTGAAATTAAGGGTTTTGTTATACTTTTTATTCTTTTGGATGTTTATTTAAATCAACCAGGGGTGTTGAATTGATATGGTTTTCATACTATGACAATCTATACAATTTCTTGTTTATACTGGAGTGACTGCGGGTCCGATTTATCGGAAATCTATCCGATTTTCCGATATATCGGAAATTTATCGACAGTGCTTATCCATTTAGCCCGGCTTCAGATAAAATATTTACTTGCCTGCTCCTTCAACAAGGTTCAAAGTAGAGTAATCAAGTAGAGTGATAAAAATCAGAAATTAAATGTATAAGTGTGATGAAATGACTTAAATTTGTTGTTATTAAGTTATCAGTGAATGATAATGAGGAGGAATTGTGATGGCAGATTTTTATCTTTTATTCCTTATTCTGTTCCTAATGATATAACAAATGAATGCTGTATATTCTTTGTCTGTATTTTGAGTTTCCTGTTGTAACGTTGACACAGCTGGAGTTGTGAGCCTGAGAATGACCTGTATCTTAAGTTTCCGGGCTGGGAGAGAGGTTAAGAGTAGTCAAAGTTTCGTTGTTCCTTCTTGTGTAAACAGTGGGGAACAGTGGGGATAAGAGATAACCTTGCATTATAAAACTGCTGGCCAACACCTCCTCTGGGTCTCAGTCTCAGCCCTGCAGCTGGACTGCTAGGTTGGGCTGGGAACTTCATGCAAGAATGAATAAACCATCTTTAAGGACAATTTGGAATCTTAATGCCTCTTACTGCTGAGATGCTGTTTTCGTTTGTTAGTTATTGTTTTGCCACAACAGCGGACTCCGTCTCTGTGTCCGAGGGCGGACTCCGTCTCTGTGTCCGAGGGCGGACTCCGTCTCTGTGTCCGAGGGCGGACTCCGTCTCTGTGTCCGAGGGCGGACTCCGTCTCTGTGTCCGAGGGCGGACTCCGTCTCTGTGTCCGAGGGCGGACTCCGTCTCTGTGTCCGAGGGCGGACTCCGTCTCTGTGTCCGAGGGCGGACTCCGTCTCTGTGTCCGAGGGCGGACTCCGTCTCTGTGTCCGAGGGCGGACTCCGTCTCTGTGTCCGAGGGCGGACTCCGTCTCTGTGTCCGAGGGCGGACTCCGTCTCTGTGTCCGAGGGCGGACTCCGTCTCTGTGTCCGAGGGCGGACTCCGTCTCTGTGTCCGAGGGCGGACTCCGTCTCTGTGTCCGAGGGCGGACTCCGTCTCTGTGTCCGAGGGCGGACTCCGTCTCTGTGTCCGAGGGCGGACTCCTTCTCTGTGTCCGAGGGCGGACTCCGTCTCTGTGTCCGTGGGCGGACTCCTTCTCTGTGTCCATACTCTATCTCTGTGTCCGTATTCCATCTCTGTGTCCGTAGTCGGACTCTATCTCTGTGTCCGTATTCCATCTCTGTGTCCATACTCTATCTCTATGTCCGTGGGCGGACTCTATCTCTGTGTCCGTAGGCGGTGTAACAGACACCTGTCAGTTACTTAGTTTTTTAAACCGCCATTACATTCCTCACCACTAGGGGTATTAGTGAGACCTATGTGCTTCGATAAAGAGACAGGTGAGCAGTAGAAGAAATCATCATGGCTGACCTCCTTGGTCAAACAAAGTCCTGGGGTGCTTCTCAATATCCCTCCTCGTCTCCTCGCTCCTCCATCCTATGACCCGGAAACCGATCGAGCTCAGCCATCTTGAAGGACATCTCAATTCTCTAATTGCACCGTGAGGAGGCGAGGATCGAGGAATGAGGAGGCTTCCAGAGGAGCTATGAGCGAGGATACACAGGTGTATCCTATGCGGAAAGTGTTTTATTGACTTAACGTGACGCACGTGTAAATTCTCCTCCCCCTTCACATCGGTCACAATAATTTTATAGCTATATAATTTTATTGCAGTTTATATAAACCACACGTCACATATTTCAACAGGGTATCTTGCTTTATTATTATTTATTATGAATTTCTTAAATAACCAAACTTCAACAACATAAGGGCAGATCTTTTGAGCGCTGCTGATGACGCTGTAAAGTGACGCTCGAGTGATCAAGTATTCCAATGTATGAAAAAGCTTTCATTTGATTCCTCCGTCCTCATTTCCTTTCCTTGCAGCCTTCCCCCGCGTCCTACAGGGGGTGGAGCTGAGACGCGAGGAAAGGAAGCGAGGAAAGGAAACGAGGATGCACAAATAAGAATTGAGAAGCACCCCTAGTTGGGAAACTGTCTGTTTCATGCTCAAGTAAAATGTAAGTAAAATGTATATGTATATGTTGAAGTTTTATTAACTGGTGAAAGATTATTATCTTTGTGTTTATTGAATATAGTGGCTTTAATGCAGATAATTAACAGGAGGCATTTTGTAGAAGGACTTTTCTGTATCTGCTGAATCCTTTTTGTGCCAACTTTGTGGTCCTGTTTGGGATTTTTCCACATTGATTACTTCCACAAGGTTCATGGTTGGAAATAGCTACATTTGACAGTTTGATTACCGTTATGGACTTCCTTTGACGGGAGAGCTATATGTTTGATGACGGTCATACTTCGTTGGATTTCATTTACCATCAAGCCTCCACATCATTTGACTCCTTAAAGACAGTTAAGACTTGCATCTGACTTTCACACGTTCCCCTTAACTTTCTACAACAGTGAACTGAAAGATTTAGTATTTTCAGTCAGATTAATTTACATTGTGACTGTGTATCAGATGTAATCCACTCTGTCTGTGTCTGCAAAGGTGTGTGCCAAATGGCCCATACAGATGAATGGCCCATTGAGATGTATGCCCCACAGAAACTGATTGGTGTGAATGAATAAAAAGAATCAGCATTGCTCAGTGGATTAGCAAGTTCGATCGATCTCCTGTGGGAGGTCCTAACAGGTTTCTATTGTTTGTAGCCCATAGGCTATGTCTTTATGTATTAAGTTCTGTCTCACAGACAAACCTTCAATAAATTCTTCTCCCCACAAGAACTCTGGTCAAGCTTACTTATTTTATGTATTGGAGAAATCTAATACATTGGCGAGCAGTAGTTTCTTGTGGGGAATCATTGTTGTTCATGAATATGTGAAAAAAAATAGGCATAAATATAGCTTTTTACACAAATTATTATACACCTGTTTAACCCGAAGCTTATTTTACTGGGTTTCTCCCATCCTCATACAATGTCACTTCTCTGTGTTTTATGGCCCTGACGAGAAAGCCAGTCTCCTCGGCTGTGAACCGCTCCTGGCGTGCGCCTGGCAAACCCGCCGTTATAATAGCAATCCGCCATGGAACAAGCGCGCCGGCTCTTAAAGGGAATGCGAGATGACGCTCTGATTGGTTTTTCACACGTTACGCCCAAACCACACCTATGAATAATGAAGCGACTTCAGACCAACCCATTTTAGATTTGCGTCATTTATCCCGCCGGTATGTTAGCAACCATAGACGGTATATAAGATGGACACAACGACCCCATAGGTTTCAACGGAGAAAGGTGAAGTCCATTAGAAGCATCACTTCCTGATGGCCAGGCGTACTGCACAGGCTCAAACTGAGCTTGACGACGTAGATGTGACGTGAGCCTGTCTGACAGCTGTCAGTATTCTAGTAGCTGTGCCGAGAGAAATCTGAATCATTCCCTTCCGAATCTCGCAGAGACGGAGAGCGTGAGTATTAGCTGTCCATGAGCTAGCAGCAGGAGCAACTTTATCACTCTCTATGGGCTTCTCCCCTAACTTTAAGCCTCCATGTCCCCCCGACTGCTTGCGAGCTTCTCTGCCGGTCTATACAGTAATTTCTTGACTGCGCGACACAGATTCGAGTGATTATGACGCAATCGTTAGCCTATTTTTACAAAAACTGCTTCTACGGGGCCATAACGTAAGCCATTACAAGGTAATTGAGCCTTTTATACATTGTCGTGTTTTTTTTAGAAATAAATAATGGACAAATGGAGTCTTTGGACGCCTCAGATGTAAAGTTATTCGCTGTCAAAGTGACGCCAAAATGAATGGGAGTCAATGGAATGCAAACAGCAGGAGATGTTCTGCTACAATGGCGGCCCCGGGGGAAGCTTCAGTTTCCGGCTGATGGATTACCCATACCCGTGTGTGTGTGTGTGTGTGTGTGTGCAATGGATTATGATCTTGTGTGTGTAATGGATTATGATCTTGTGTGTGTGTGTAATGGATTATGATTTTGTGTGTGTGTAATGGATTTTGATCGTGTGTGTGTGTGTAATGGATTATGATCTTGTGTGTGTGTGTAGTGGATTATGATCTTGTGTGTGTAGTGGATTATGATCTTGTGTGTGCAATGGATTATGATCTTGTGTGTGTGTGTAATGGATTATGATTGTGTGTAATGGATTATGATCTTGTGTGTGTGTGTGTGTGTAATGGATTATGTTAATAAATCGCCTCCATTCACTTCGGCTGTGAACAGCACAGCTTCAAAAGCTGCGGTTTATTGATCACAATCTCCGGTTTACATTCAAGCAAATACAGTGGGGAGAACAAGTATTTGATACACTGCCGATTTTGCAGGCTTTCCCACTTACAAAGTAATATGGATCTTCATGTGTCGCTTCAGGTAACTTTTCATGGAGAAACTCTTCCCGCACTGATCACACGTGTGCGGCTTCTCTCCAGTGTGGATCATCTCGTGTGTTTTCAGATTTGATGACACACTGAATCTCTTGTCACAGTGTGAACACTTGTAAGGTTTTTCTCCAGTGTGGATCGTCTCATGTGTTTTCAGATTTGTTGACACACTGAATCTCTTGTCACAGTGTGAACACTTGTGAGGTTTTTCTCCATTGTGGATCCTCTCATGTGTTTTCAGAGATGATGAGTTAATGAATCTCTTGTCACAGTGTGAACACTTGTAACGTTTTTCTCCAGTGTGAATTCTCTGGTGCTGTTTTAAACTGTCCGCTGTAATAAAAGTCTTCTCACACTCAAAGCACATGTACTCTCTCACACCAGTGTGAATTTTCTCATGTGTATGTAAAGTGTGAAGCCGTGAAAAACTCTTTCCACACACAGAACATGAATGTGGCTTCTCCTTCGTATGAACCCTCAGGTGTTTCTTCAGGGCTGATGCAGAGATAAATGTTTTGCCGCACTGATCACATGAGAACGGCTTCTCTCCGGTGTGGATCCTCGTGTGATTCTCAAGATTATGTTTGCTTGTGAAACTGTTTCCACACTGAGTGCAGGAGAAAGATTTCTTGGCTCTTGTTTTCTTTAAAAATGTCTGTTTAGTCTTTGAGCGACTCAAAGGTTTTCCTCCAGGTTGGACATGATGTTCCTCCTCCACTTCTCTCAGTTCTTCACTCTCCTCCTTCACTTCTCTCAGTTCTTCACTCTCCTCCTTCACTTCTCTCAGTTCTTCACTCTCCTCCTTCACTTCTCTCAGTTCTTCACTCTCCTCCTTCACTTCTCTCAGTTCTTCACTCTCCTCCACTTCTCTCAGTTCTTCACTCTCCTCCTTCACTTCTATCAGTTCTTCACTCTCCTCCTTCACTTCTCTCAGTTCTTCACTCTCCTCCTTCACTTCTCTCAGTTCTTCACTCTCCTCCTTCACTTCTATCAGTTCTTCACTCTCCTCCTTCACTTCTCTCAGTTCTTCACTCTCCTCCTTCACTTCTCTCAGTTCTTCACTCTCCTCCTTCACTTCTCTCAGTTCTTCACTCTCCTCCTTCACTTCTCTCAGTTCTTCACTCTCCTCCTTCACTTCTCTCAGTTCTTCACTCTCCTCCTTCACTTCTCTCAGTTCTTCACTCTCCTCCTTCACTTCTCTCAGTTCTTCACTCTCCTCCTTCACTTCTCTCAGTTCTTCACTCTCTTCCATCAGGTCTAAAATCAAAGAAAAAAATATTACAATTAATTTAGTATAGAGATGCTCCGATCAGCATTTTTGGGGCCGATCACCGATTACCGTTCACCAAAATCATGATCTGCCGATTGCCGATCACAGAATGGCAGAGGAATGGGAATCTTTTATCTATAATCTAGCAGAGTTTGCACCATTTGTAGAAATGAAACTACCGGTAACTATGACGTGGCAAGAAATTTTTTTTCTGGAACAACCAATTATGAAAAACACCCCAAAACCAGTAGGTTGTTTATCAGACAAAAATTAAATGAAAGAACTTTTGTAAGTCAAATTTAAGACCGTTTTAAGACATTTTAAGATCATAAAGATTGAAATTTAAGACCTACACGACGCATTAACCTGTTAGCCTTCAGCGCCACTTTTGAAAAATCCCCAGAAATTGCATTCTCAACCGAAAACAGATTCAGTTCATTGACGCTTTGTCCTAAAAGCACAAGCATGATCTCATTTGAAAGCTGACACCTGGCACTTTATTGGAAATGTAGAATGAATTATTGTCATAATGAAAAAAAAAAATATGAATAGCTTCAAAGTTGTGTAAGTTATTAGAAATTTATTTTTATGAAACATCTTCATGAAAATTAAATTGAAGTTGGCCCGTCAGCACTCTAGAAATGCACTCCAGCTAAAGACACATGTCTGACCATGTTATATTTAAAATTTGAAGGTGATAAGTCTAAAACTCTGTATTTTGTTAAATGTTTTTCAAGATCATCTCAAATGACTTTATTTTGAATTGACTCTAAAATGCAAACTTGTGTTTATTGTCATCTATTAGCATCTATTCAGTCTATTGTCTCTATTGTTTTGTGGTGCAAACGAGACCCATTCAGTGACAGTCTCTCCTGCTCACATTTACACCTCTCCAGCCGGCTTATGGCCATAAATATGCTTTTCCTTTGTCTCCATTATAATGCCTAACGACTGGCTATTCACGGTTTTTCACCCCCTAATTTCTTTCATAATCTTCACTTCACATTTGAAACTGTATCAAATGCCTTTCTTAAATAAAGAAATATTTCAGTAAGCATTCCGATTTAGAAAAAAATCATAAAAAATAACAGCTAGATGGCAGGTGCAACTAGAGAGCTAGCTAGCATGTTAGCTTAGCACACCATCAATACACGACAATTTATGAGATTAAAACCATGTGTGTGCTCCAAACTTACTTTATAGCGCAAGTCAAGTGTTTTAAATAATCTTCTATGATCTTATTTGGCTTCAGAAAAGAAAATCAGACAGAATATATATTACTTTATGGTATTCTGCACAATGCTAAAGTCTATATCGATTAGCATTACATTATAAATATAATCTATTATTATACAAATACCTGACATGACTCGAAGAACACAGGTAAATCAAATATCATTGCAATCATGTTTATTGTCTTCAAAACATCTTTATCTGCATGTTACAGCGATCTCTGATAGCGTTGTTTATGTGAGTGAAGTCCTGGAAGGTCACAGGTTATGGTTCTTCTTCGTAAGTGCACTGTGCACCATATTTGGAAAAATTCTGTGCAAATGGCGCCCTCAGTCTGCTGGATGGATTGAAAACACAGTACATCAGAGTATCCAGCGCTCTTTATGTTTAGATCGACGCATTTGGATATAAATTCAATAAATATTATTCCTGTCTATAGAAATATGATGTAAACCTATGAGAATCTATCAATATTTCTCCAAATCTGCACATTTTTGAGCCAAAAGCCCTGAGGGACGTTGTTTTGTCACGCGTTCTCATGACAACACGGGAGTTTTTTTTGAATGGACGCGTCTGATGCTCATAATTCATATTAAAGGTATCTACTCATTTTTTCAATACATAAATCCTGACACAAATTAAGACATAACTGTCACTATAAGTTTCTCAGAATACAATAGTGGTCAAATACTGAAACGTGAGACTTATATCTTTTTAATGATGTATAGTTTGTCAAGGTAATAACATTAAATCTGATAGTAACTTTGAACTATATAAAAAAAAAACGCTTCAGTGCGTCCTCGCTCTGGTGAAGGCTAACAGGTTAACCAGCAAATAACAAATAAAATTAGCATCAATATGCAGTTTTTGTTTACATAAGCATTAAAATAATAACATAAATTATGGCTAGATTTTAAAAGAGTGTCTTGCAACATGTTATCTATACTAACATGTACAAGTGCAAATAAAGTTTTGACAAAAAAAGGAGTCAAAAAAAAGATAAATTACTGACATTAACAATGCACATTAGCTTATCTTTTATTATTAATAGTAAAATTCGGTCCGATTTTCCCGTGGCGTCTGTCATTGCTATTCCACCATGCACTGCGCTCTCCACAACGACAAAGAAGTTTTAGCAGCTTTTGCGGAATTCTGAAGTTGAGATTTCTTAATCTCGCTGCGCGTGGAAAAACGGCCGCAACACTTCTATAATGAGCGCGCTCGCCGCACGCCTACATTTGAAATAACAAACTTGAGCGCGCAAAAGACGCGATATGTGAACGGCCCCTTGGCGAGCTCCCTCCAGTCAGGCCACGAGCTACTTGCAGCTCACGAGCGCCGTGTTGGAGACCCCTGCTCTCTACAGCTCCGCTTTGTAGGCTACGACTACTTTTTAGCTACTTTGTAATGACCTTCAGCGGCCAGCGTTTCTGGAAATGACTTTAAAAAAATTTCCAGACGGGAGAACTCATGTTGCCACTGGCAAGCTCCGGTCTGCTGCTATGTGCCCGTGCGTCACGCATGCAGGTGGAAAAAAGTCGCGCGAGTAATTTACGTCACGTGACCGGCTTTTTTGATCGGCGCTTTTGGGGTTCGCCGATCAAGCTATTTTTAGTCGGGCTATTTTTGCCCGATCAATCGGAGCATCACTAATTTAGTACATCAAAATATTTCTCTTCAAAGAGAGAAATATAAAGTGAAAGGACATGAAAGTGAGCCCTGATGTAATGATAGAAAGTAGACAACTGTTATAATAAATTATGATAATTTCATGCCTTTTTATAAATTGATTATATGTCCTTGAAACTTTCCTTGAATGAGGGAAATTTATCTTCCAATTATTATTTTAAAAACATTATAGGCACGAACCCCATGTTTCTTTAGCAAGAACTATTAAATATATTTGATCAATGACACAATTATCTAACATGATATTAACATTAAAATGTACAATACTGCCATATTTTGACACCAACTTTGAGATTGATATTTCTTTTACTAAAACGTTTTTATTATTAATGGCCGTTCACTAGGGGTGTGACGAGACCCTTATCTCACGAGACAAGACGAGACACGAGATTGGGTTCACGAGAACAAGACGAGACGAGATTTTTGCACAATATTTGATAGAAATCCTCAATGACAAAATTCATGACTGGAAAAAGTCTGCAGGTGGATTTTGAAATGTTTTAACTAAATAATGAATGTCATTTCAGTTCTACTTTATGAGTATGAATTATCAAATACATTGAAATACAACAATATAGAAGCAATGTAAAGGTTTTACCACAAACTCAACTGACTGGCTTCTCTCAAGTATGATTTCACACGGGTCTCTTCAGATCTTACTGTACATTATGAGCTTCCAGAACTTCTGATTGAGGCTGTGAGACATCCAAATGAAACTATTTTCCACAAATTGAAAATAGAAATAAAAACAGTATAAAACAACAGTTTTTCTTATTAGTGCAAACGATAATTAAGTGCAAGATTAAGGCAAATTAAGGCAAAATTTTAGAAGAAACCGTACAGCACCTTAAAACATCAACCTGCGCCCTTGACGCTCTTCCCACATCTTTCTTCAAAAGTGTGTTAAACAGCTTAGAAGCAGATCTACTAGAAGTGGTAAATGCCTCACTTCTCTCTGGAAGTTTTCCAAACTCCCTGAAAACTGCAGTTGTCAAACCCCTCCTGAAAAAGAGTAATATGGATAAGACTATATTAAGCAATTATAGACCGATCTCAAATCTTCCTTTCATAGGCAAGATCATTGAAAAAGTTGTTTTCAATCAGCTGAACAAATTCTTGAGCTCGAATGGATACTTTGACAATTTTCAATCTGGTTTCCGATCGCATCACAGCACAGAGACAGCGCTCATAAAGATAATTAACGATATTCGCTTAAATACTGATACAGGCAAAATATCAGTGCTGGTGCTACTCGACCTCAGTGCTGCATTTGACACTGTCGATCACAACATACTTCTTGACAGGCTGGAAAACTGGGTGGGGCTTTCTGGGATAGTCCTAAAATGGTTCAGGTCATACTTAGAAGAGAGAGGTTATTATGTGAGTATAGGAGACCATAAGTCTGAGTGGACATCCATGACATGCGGAGTTCCTCAAGGCTCAATTCTTGCGCCACTCCTATTCAACCTGTACATGCTCCCAATGAGCCAAATAATGAGAAAGAACCAAATCTTTTACCACAGCTATGCAGACGACACACAGATCTACTTAGCCCTATCGCCTAACGATTACAGCCCCATTGACTCCCTGTTCCAATGCATTGATGAAGTAAAAAGTTGGATGTGCCAAAACTTTCTTCAGTTAAACAAAGACAAAACTGAAGTCATTGCGTTTGGAAACAAAGATGAAGTTCTCAAGGTGAACGCATACCTTCACTCTAGAGGTCAAACAACTAAAAATCAAGTCAGGAATCTTGGTGTGTCTCTAGAGTCAGACCTTAGCTTCAGTAGTCATGTCAAAGCAATAACTAAATCAGCATATTATCATCTGAAAAATATTGCAAGAATTAGATGCTTTGTTTCCAGTCATGACTTAGAGAAACTTGTGCATGCTTTCATCACCAGCAGGGTGGATTATTGTAATGGACTCCTTACTGGCCTTCCCAAAAAGACCATAAGACAGTTGCAGCTCGTACAGAACGCTGCTGCCAGGATTCTGAGCAGAACCAGAAAATTTGAACACATCACACCAGTCCTCAGGTCTTTACACTGGCTTCCAGTCACATTTAGGATTGATTTTCAAGTATTATTACTGGTATATAATCATTTAATGGCCTAGGACCTAAATACATTGCAGATATGCTCACTGAATATAAACCCAACAGAACACTCAGATCATTAGGATCACATCAACTAGAAATACCAAGGGTTCACTCAAAGCAAGGAGAGTCTGCTTTTAGTTATTATGCCAGCCGCAGCTGGAACCAGCTTCAAGAAGAGATCAGGTGTGCTCCTACAGTAGCCACATTCAAATCCAGACTCAAAACACATCTGTTTAGCTTTGCATTTACTGAATGAGCATTGTGCCACTGTTCGTAGAACAGTATTTGAATGACGATATTAAAGTTTTAGTCTGAGAAAGAGCTAAAAATGTGAATGCAGAGCTAAGGAAAGTGAAAAGTTGATACAGAGAAGTCGTAAGAAGATTGAAAGAGAATAGAAAGTTGATAGATGGTAAGTCGTAAGAAGATTGAAAGAGAAAAGGAAGTTGATAGATGGTAAGTCGTAAGAAGATTGAAAGAGAATAGTAAGTTGATAGATGGGAAGTCGTAAGAAGATTGAAAGAGAATAGAAAGTTGATAGATGGTAAGTCGTAAGAAGATTGAAAGAGAAAAGGAAGTTGATAGATGGTAAGTCGTAAGAAGATTGAAAGAGAAAAGGAAGTTGATAGATGGTAAGTCGTAAGAAGATTGAAAGAGAAAAGAAAGTTGATACATGCAAGTTGTAAGAAGATCCTTTTAAAAGAAAGATCTATAATAGCTACCGGTTGATATAAAATACATCCGACTGTTTGCACTGTATTTTTTTTTTTTTTTCAAACTGTGATTCAGGAAGATTTTACTAATTTTTAGGGCTGTCTGATTGGAAGAGATTTTGAAGGGGAACGGGAGAGCTTCACTCCGATGAGGCGAGTGAAGATTAGCTATACTATGGAGAGTATAGAGGTTCGCTGTTTGTTTAAAACAGCAAAAGTGAAACGTGCTCTATGGGGGCCCCATTGGGCTATACTGGTGAAAGACACCACCCCAGTAGAGGATGTCCCTGGATTAGGTCCAGTGGCACCGCAAACCTGCTCAATCACTTCCATCTCAGATAGGGGTGATTATTAATTATCAGGGCTGTCTGATTGGAAGAGATTTTGAAGGGGAACGGGAGAGCTTCACTCCGACGAGGCGAGTGAAGATTATCTATACTACGGAGAGTATAGAGGTTCGCTGTTTGTTTAAAACAGCAAAAGTGAAACGTGCTCTGTGGGGGACACCACTGGGCAATACTGGTGAAAGACACCACCCCAGCAGAGGACGTCCCTGGATTGTAGGTCCAGTGGCACCGCAAACCTGCTCAATCACTTCCATCTCAGACACGGTTTTAATTATTCTTATTTCTTTTGATTATTTTAATTTCTTCTATGTAAAGCACTTTGAATTACCACTGTTTAGCTTTGCATTTACTGAATGAGCACTGTGCCACTGTTAGTCCGACTGTTTGCACTGTATTTTATTTTCTAAACTGTTTTAATTCTTATTTATTTTATTATCTATGTAATTATTTTAATTTCTTCTATGTAAAGCACTTTGAATTACCACTGTGTATGAAATGTGCTATATAAATAAACTTGCCTTGCCTTGCAAGTGCAACCATAATCAAAGTAGGCCAACTCTTTCTGTATTCAAAGTGCAAACAGAGACCAGAGCCACAACTACAACGTCCAGAGATAGGTTTGATATTGGGAGACTGGCTATTTTATGCAGTCTAATTTGCGCGCATCGTGTTTTACTTTCATTTTCACTCCGTAGTTGCGGTGCTGAACGCGCGTTCTACAAGATAAGGGGCCATTCACACAGAATGCGTTTTTGCTTTGTAAAATGCGATACGCTGGCAGTGGAATGGGGGAACTGATTTTAACTTGAGCACCGCGTTTTTAGAATGCTGTGTCATGCGCGAGACGCTGCAAAAGATGCAAGACGCGAGCGCAAGGTTACACATCCGTCTAGTACGTTTACATAGAAAAATAATGGATAAGTACCGCACTGGAATGGAAAAACACGTTCTGTGTGAACCGCCCTAAGACATCTCAGATCTCTGTTGCGCAACAAATCCTCCGCCATCGTAACGCGATCAGTGAGCTGATTCCTGCTGCACTGTCACACTCTGTGTGCGACTGCAACTCGTGCTGGATGAGCAGAGTAGACGTTTACAATAGCAAAACGACAGTGGAGGCGGCCGGTGCCGCGGTGTACAACGTAATGTAATGTGAATGTAGCTATGGCATATTCTATGCTAATTATGGCGATATCGCGAGACAGCTTTTCACTCGACGAGAAATCTCGTCACATTTTAGTCTCGCGAGATCTCGTGGCACGAGATCTCATCACACCCCTACCGTTCACACTAGACTTTTCCTTCATAGACTTCCATTCATGCGCATGTGAAAGTGGGACACCAGAAACACAAGTTCAAGTGAATAACCCTGTGAGAAATAACACAAACGTTTAACATTCAAGTGGAGTGGAGCCTCATTCGCGCCGCAGGAATTTTTGTACACATCTTTGCATTGACTTAAAGGATTAGTTCACTTTTAAAGTGAAAATTCTGTCATCATATACTCACCCTTAAGTTGTTTCAAACCTGTATGAATTTCTCTCCTCTGCTGAAGTTTTTGGTTCCCATTGACTTCCATAGTAGGAAAAAAATATACTATGGAAGTCAATGGGAACCAAAAACTGTCTGGTTACTGACATTCTTCTAAATATCTTCCTTTGTGTTCTGCAGAGGAAAGAAATTCATACAGGTTTGAAACAACTTAAGGGTGAGTATATGATGACAGAATTTTCACTTTAAAAGTGAACTAATCCTTTAACATTGAAATCACTCGCGTCCAGTGTGAACGCACCGTAAGAAGAATCTCTATAACTATGAATAACTTGTATGATATTTGACAAATACAACTTTATCAGTAACTTGGCGTTTACTGATTGTTCCTAAAATATAAAAAAATAATGTTGAAAATGACTAAAATTCTGGTAACATTGTTGCAAATTGTAAACCAGATCTAAAATAAATGTAAAATAGTATTTAGCTTTATCTATTATTGATAATCAATATATAAATGTCTCAAATCTCCCTTTACTGACCATTTGTTGAAGAAAACCCAGAACATTCTGCACCATTTCATAGTATAACTGTTTATCTAAATGAGATGAAGTGCTTGAATGTTTCTAACATGAATGTTGTTCAGCATCATGAACGAATGAAGAATAAACACCAACCTCTTTGTTCTTCAGGATCTTCAGTGTGTTTCATTCTGCAGGGTTCTGGATCACTCGTGTTCTCACTGTCCTCTTTAATAAACTCAGTCTCTGCAGATTTCAGCTCTTCCTGATGCTTTCATGCTCGTCTCCACTTGTAGCTGATGTGGATTTACAGCATTTATTGGAGAATTACTGTGGGAGGAGCTTCACTGATGATGTGATTGCAGTGGGAGGAGCTTCACTGATGATGTGATTGCAGTGGGAGGAGCTTCACTGATGATGAATTACAGTGGGAGGAGCTGATCTGCCAAAATCAAAAATATAAATCACTGAGTTTGTTTTTATAATAAAATACACTTCTAATCATTTATGTCTGTCTATCTATTCACCGTACAGTAACTGATGCCAATTAATTTATTATTTTAATGCTAATCCTAATTCCTAACATTATTCTTCATTAAAATACAGGTATCTAGAAATAAAGAAAAGAATGTAAATAATTTAAATTCTTCCAAATATAAATAATGGTAAGAAAAACAGTTAAAATTATAAGCACAGAAATAAACATATACAGTAGCCAACAAATCCCCTCAGTCTGCTGACACCAATGAAATGAGCTTTAGTGGAATTGGAATTGCTTTAAGTGACAATTTACAGGTGATCTGAAGACATCAGCATAATAAATGAGGTGAAAACAGGAACTATTGTCATGAAATAAAGAGTGTTTTCAGAAGATCTGTTAATATTGATGAGCCTCAGACTATCAACACTCAATCAACAAGCCATTCAGGATCATCAGCAGATCATCTCACTTTATTCTGAGTGTTTGCTGTTAGAAACACATTATTTGAGTCAGGATAGATGAAGCCTGTAAACCAGCTGTGCAATTCCAGCATTATGGACGTGACATTTGCAGTAAAACTTGAAATATAAATGCATTTAATACCAATATATTGTATACGTCTGTTTATATATCCATACTCCCTTAATAAAGGAGTCCAGACATTAGAAAAATATCGGTCTACATATGAGAGGTCGACCGATAGTGGATTTTACCGATACTTAGTTTTGACCGTACGTGCCGATAACGATTAATCAGCCAATATTTTTAAATGGATACTGGATTAAAAAAAAACTCCAAGTAAAACCGTGCTTAACTGAAATGTGCTAAATTAAATAAATATAAAAATATGAATATATTAAAATGGGAAGTTCTACAGAAAATAATTTGAACATTAAAATATTACAGGTTTCTTTAGCTATAACCTAGAAACCTTTCATAGGTAACACGTTGCAAGTCCTCTTTTGTTAACATGGATGTATTATCTAGCTTTCATGAACTATATGCATTATACAAATTTTTTTGCAGCATGTATCCATATTTGAGCGAGACAATTAAACCTTGATCATTCATGTTAGTTCATAGTACACCAAGTTTAGCAGATAAAATTAAAACTGAAATTTAAAATGTATTAACAAACAAACTAACTTTGAATTTAAATTAAAATTGAACTTTAAATTAACAAACTAACAATGGACAATGATACATTTATTTACCTTAGTTAATGCTAAAAAAATTATCTTATTGTAAAGTGTTACCATTTCATATGAATCCAAAGAGTCTGCTATGCTTAAAGATGGCCATATTTAAATATCTGCAAAGGCCAGAGCACTAACATTTAATAAATGTATATAACATAGTCCCTTACTTTATTTGCTTATATATTAGAACACTTGATGATTATCTAATGTACAATATTACAATATTTATTGCAGTGATACAAAATAATTGAATCGAATGCTTTTCTGATTTGTTTATCAATGCTGAGAAAGCTTTGCCGGCTAATGAATGCATAAAAATGACCAGCTGGATATAAACTAATGCAAATAGACAGTCACAATTGCGACATTAAACATTTGGGTCAGGTTTGCGTGTGTTTTTGTCATATTGCTTTATTCGCTTGAGGAAGCCACTACTAATGTTATTCCTCTCAGACTCAACAAATAACATTACTGCTGTTCTTTCTCTGCTAAAGCAGGATCTAGTCAACAAATTAATTACTCTATAATGATATGGAAACATGGACTGTAGTGTTCTGTATTCATACCGTTTCGCTGTCTGTGTTTTAAAAGCGCATCTGGAGTGTCAGCGCTCTCCGTGTAGCGTGTGATCTCCGTGCTGCGCTGCCTCACGTGTGTTAACGTAAACAACTCAGCCATTGTTAGTTTATTATTTGTCCTCTAGAGGCCGCTCTCGCTCTGTATAATGTCAGCAGACTCTTCTCAGCGCTCTCGTACTGTGAAATGACAGCGCACACTTCTTAGTCGCCCCAGCAACAGACACAACCCGGAAAAACTATCGGTGTGGATTTTTGCCGATAGCAATAGTTCCACTAATCAACTATCGGTACCGATATATCGGCAAAACCGATGAATCGGTCGACCTCTACTACACATGCGTTTGATATTTAATTTGAGGGAAATACACATGCGTTACAGACGTGTCAAAAAAATCTCCAGCTTTTAGTTGCCAAAATATTTTTTTTGTAATTCTGTGAATTACAATGCGCAAACCAAAAGTAATACTACCCACCGAATGAAGACGGGTTGGCTCTCTCAACAGAACATAAAATATATAGGGCTGTAATCTCCCAGTCGATTAGTCGATTGTTGGTCGCATACGTTCTGGCTCGACCAAAATTCTGATTGGTCGATTTTTTGGCGCGTTCATTTCATCAGTTTTGCCGCATTCATTTCATCAGGTGGAAAGCACTAGTTGCTAATGGGGGTGTT
Organism: Phoxinus phoxinus; assembly: GCF_949152265.1. Taxonomy (NCBI): domain Eukaryota; kingdom Metazoa; phylum Chordata; class Actinopteri; order Cypriniformes; family Leuciscidae; genus Phoxinus; species Phoxinus phoxinus. The sequence goes on from NC_136876.1 coordinate 5,199,352, forward strand.
TTCAGAGCACCCCTGTTCCACAGGTAACAGTCTGTCTTCAGAACACCCCCCTTGTTTTCACGTCTTTTGGATTAGCCCAACCCACCGGAGAAGAGAGACAGATTGAAGAAAATACTAGGTTTCCTGAATATTATTTATTTAATTGTGAGAGCGTTTAATTCATAGTCAGTCCTCTTCTACCATGTCAACTAAGACGCAGTGTGGCAGCATTTATTTTAATAGAAAACGGGATATAATTATTGGAGCCTAATGCGCAATGCGCTCTGCCCACTGTTTGTATTAGTTTTGAGCCTATGCTTTATTTTTTAGTTATGCACTTTATTTCGTTTTTGCTCTTGATCTGGTTTGTTTAATAAATATTATTTTTTTATTGAAATGGACGTGCCTTTTGTGTTTAAGAGTAAAAGCTTTAAGTTAATAGTCTGTTCGTGTCTCAGTCGCGAAGCTGCGCTTCTGTGTTCAGCCTCACTCTGTGCGAGCTTCACGGCTGAAATGATAGTGCCTGTCAGTTATTATAATACATATGATAAAAACAATTGTCTAAATTATGGTGCATATTGCTCAAAAGTTCTTGTGATGATATCACTAGTTAACAACATAGTACTATTTTCGGAAATCATAGGCTATGATATTGCGCAGGTGCGCGTGATGCAACGCTGTCAGAGCCGACAAACTCGTGTGTCAGACTCATTTCAGTGCAAAATAATTGGGTCAAAAACTATTTAATATACTGAAAATGGCCTACTAGTTTTTTATGTTTATTTACAATTCATTTAAGCGGACAACAAGGCTACCAAGTACTGCGCACATTGCGCAGCTAATTAATGTAACTTTTTTTTTTCTAACGTCATTTTTAGTCGATTTTTAGTCGAAAATTTCAGGACTTCAGTCGACCAAGATTTTCTTTGGTTGATTACAGCCCTAAAAATATACATTTTATTTTATTTTTCGTGTTAGCATTTATATAATATATTTGTGAGGTCGTATTTATTTTTTAACGTGCGAAAATTTCGCATGCGAATTTCGGACTGTGCAATGGCCTTAAGCGAAGAAAACTGCTGCATTCGTCCATATTAACATGACATTTACGATGGTTTTACCTTTTAGTACAGGTTCGTCTCACCAGCTAAAAGCAGCCCTCTTACGATTCTTCGCCTCGCCTGAAACAAGAAATTTAAAGTCAACGTCACAGAATCGATTATGTTTACAACACAATAAATGTCCTGATAAAACAGTTGTTAAAGGATTAGTTCACCCCAAAATGAAAATGTCCTGATAATTTACTCACCACAATGCCATCCAAGATGTTTATGTCTTTCTTTCTTCAGTGGAAAATAAATTAAGGAAAACATTTCAGGAATTTTCTCCACACAATGGACTTCAATGGCAAGCAAAATGTCCACATCGATGCAGTTTCAAAGGGCTCTGAAGTGCTTGAAATGGCTCTGGATGATCTCAGCTGAGCAATAGGGTCTCATCTAGCGAAACGATCAGTCATTTAACCCTTGTAGCATTGTTCAAATTCACTACCCTTTCGTTATGTTCATGGCTGAAAACAGCCACTACTTTAAACTGCTGTAAAAATGTATCAGATGAATTTAAAAAAAAAAAATTTTTTCCATAAATCTATTCATCAACCTCAGTCCTGATCAAAACTACAAAATGTTTTTAAAAAAATTCAGGATTTAAACTCTTTAATTGCCAAATTCATAAATGATGTCACTAATCTGGGGGAAAAACACTAAAAATGACTTCTTTTCAATATAAAATGTGAATGTGGACTGGATTTTAAAAAAATCTTTTATCACAGTCTTGGACGTGTCAAAGATTAGAAACAACATTGGTTTTGATGCATTGTTAGTTTTTGTGCAGCATCAGATTTTAACTTTTTCTCCCTCATTTACTGTTCGTGGCTGTTTTTGCCCCATTGTCTTCCATTATAACCAAATTTTTTGATTGCAAAGCCATGACACCATATAATCATGCATTTTTGATTGTTGGTGGGTTTCCCTGTTGGGAAGAGGTAACATTTGTCATTTTTACTGTTGATAACGGCACCATTAACCCTTTAGATAGGCCTGTGCAAAAAAAGTTTAGTTTCGCGGACGAGACATCTAGCCTTTATTATATGATATGTTTATTATAGCCCTTATAAACTCAACAGGCAGTGCTGTTATGACTAAATTAGTGTATTTATTTCTCAGGCACGCCTCCATCTTTCAGCCAAACGCTTTATGTTAAAATAAAGTTTTAAAAAGGGGGTTTGATCCATTGAAAGCATGAAATATGGTTGGTTGAAATTTAAGCATTGTCCCTCACCTCATATGTGGTGGAAAAACAAAGCAATTTTCATAAAAATTGATACAGCACATTAATACAGTTTATCAGACCTAAATGGACAACTTAAAAAGGATTTTTATCTTTAGGTAAACTTTTTTTCATGGTAAGGATAACCTTTGCGTGGAATAACCGGTGTTAAAAATATTTATATTCAATGCTTGTATAGATTTGAAATTCCCCACGTTCATTGCTCATGGGCAATATAAAGTGTCTGACATTAATTTGAATAAGTAAATGTAATCTACCAAATATAAATGTCGACAAAGAAATAAAGGTAAACATGAAAATGGCAACAGCAACACTTGGGATCGATCCCATCAATTCCCCTCATAGATCTCAAACTTTTCCTTGACATTCAGTAACAGTTTTCACTCCAAACATCGAGACAATCACACAAACCAACACAAAATCGCTCAGGACTGAATGAACTCAACATGTTCTCCTCATGCTCGCTGCTGCTGCACTACATGTTTATTTCAGTGAGAAGACGCCAGAAAAGACGTTCAAGAATCGCTGTGATCGATGAAAACAATACAGAAATGAGTCTGCCGCTTGTATAAAGTGTGTTTGATGGTTGTGTAAAGATGAGAAATACCGTGAACTGCTCTCCTCACCTCAGAAGACTCGACGCTGAAACTCAATGAGAGAAGAGACCGCGAGCGGTGACGTCATCAGCCTCCAACGCACGCGCGAACGGGACACCCCCGCAACCAATCAGGGCCAGGCAGATTCGCCTATTCACTAGTAGCCTTCCATTAATATTTTTTTATTTATTTCCTTTTCTCGTTTTATAACCACAGAACAAGATTCAATTTACACTTCACACAAAGAAAAAGTAAAATGTAGGCCTAATACAAAAATAAAAATAAAAAATACATTATTTTGTTACAGACAGTGTTTACAAAGTCTTTTTCTGTAAGGTCTACATTCCCAGTTTTACATAATATTTATGTATGGCTCCCACAGCTGATCAAAGTCTTTCCTCTTGCATTTAGCAATATAAGTTAGCCTTTCCAGTCCAACACAGTTTGATCCCATATGAAAAAAAAAAAAAAAATTCCTGGCCAAAATATATTGTAAATATATGTTGTGAACAGTGAAGTTTGGTTAAATATATTTTTGAAAGTGAAAATATATTTTGTTTCAACTTTCATGTTTCAAAATATATTTCAAAATGTATTTCAAATGCAAGAAATACATTTCCAACCGTACAGTAGCCTACATTTAGACAAAATACAAATGTGGATGGAACAGCATAACTTAGCTATCAAAACTTTATTTCGTATCCATCATTTAAATGTTTTAGTTTAATTTTAAACCCTTACAGGAAAAAACATTAATTTAATTAGTTTTCCGCATGTTGTTCACTTCACATGTCTTCCCAAAAAAATACAGAGTGACTGATCACAACAGTCAGAAGAGAAAAAAAGACAAATTTACTCCTAAATTAATCCTAAAAGCCTTGTAATCAGCCTCCCAAATGTTATTTTTTTATTAGCCTACATATTTGTATTTTTATTACTTGTTAGATTGTTTGCAGTTTTGTAATTTAATACAAGTGTAATATAACAATCATAGCGTTTAAATGTATATCAAATAAAAAATATATTTAAATATAAAAAATGGCTAGATTTACGATGTAAATAACTTAATAACTGCGTCATCATTTGCACACAGACTTTTGGAGCACTGCGCATGCGCCTCTTTTTGCTGTAACGGTCGACTACCAGCGACTCAGCGAGAGCTCCCAGGGGAAAAGGTATGTAAAAGCTATACATTACGTTCTAGTCATCATTTAGAATATGTTAATTGTCACTTTATGTATATTATGTTGTATTTTTAAGGTTTTGAAATTTATTTTTCAGTTGAATTCCCTGTGTGGTTTATTTGCTCTCAATCTCCTAGGCGTAACGTTAGCCTAACTTACTGAGGTAAAATCTAAGATAACGTTACATTTTTTTAATTCCATTGCTAGTTGTTTTTAATTTGAACACTTAGCAAAAACTTCATATTTGTAAAACTTTTAAAAAACAGTTTCATATGTTTTAAATTGTCAGTTAGCTAGACCAGTGTTTCCCTGCTCCTTGAGGCACACAACAGTAACGTTAGCTATATTTTGGATGTCTCCCTGCCTTATCGGACCCATATATTTCTGGTCTACTAACGAGCTGAGTTGAGTCAGATAACGGAGAGATATCAGGAACATATTATAATTTTTGACAGATGGTTCAAAAGATCAAATAACTGGTGCTACAGGAGCAGCTTTTATTATTCAGAGGTGGAATGTCCAAGATTTTAAGAGAACATCAAATTTTTTAAGTGTATTCACAGTGGAATTATATGCAATCTTGATGGCAGTGCAATGGACTGAGCAGATTCAGAATCAAAAAGTATTGATATGCAGTGACTCAGTGTCAGCTATCAATAGTATTGGGAAAGGATCATCAAAGAGTAGACTAGACCTTGTATATGATATTTTAATAGCAATTAGAGATGTGAAAAGGAGAGGGGTAGACATTTCATTTATATGGGTTCCAGCTCATGTAGGCATTACATAGGCTATAATGAAAAGGCTGATAAATTGGCTAAAATGGCTGTTCAAAAAGAGTCTATAGATGTAAATTTAAATTTATCTAAGGCAGAAGGTAAAAGTGTAGTGTGGCAGGAAACAATTTTAAAATGGCAACAAAAATGGGAGCAAGAAGTCAAAGGGAGACATCTATTCAGGGTAAATAATAAAGTTAATATCAATAAAAGCAGAGGGGGGAGCAGCCGTAAGGAACAGGTTATTATGTCTAGAATGAGAATTGGTCACACGTGTTTGAATAGCACTTTATTTATTATTGGAAAGCATCAGAGTGGCCTGTGTTTATGTATGGAACCTGAGACAGTGGAACATGTGTTGATGTCGTGTAGGAGGTATGACCTTCAAAGGCAGGAATTATTCACAGAACTGAGAGGAATTGGTGTGGAAGATTTAACTCTGAAAACTATTTTAGGAGTAAGCGAGAGGGGAAACTACTGTCTTTTTAAATTTTTAATAGACACTGGAGTATATAATAGAGTGTAATGTAATAGTGGGGTAGGCCCATAGATGGCAGCAATGCAACTTATTGGATGCCGGCTGCCGAAAAATCCCAAAGAAGAAGAAGAAGAAGAAGAAGAAGAAGAGCTGAGTTGATTCAGGTGTGATTGATTATGAAGAGGTAAAGTGGTAAAGTGTTGATGTGCCTCCAGGAACATTGGGAAACACTGCGTTAACATTAGACCATGCAGCCTCAGCCTGTCATTCATATAATCATTGCTGATTTTAATGTTTAAAGGGGTCATGACATGAGAAACCAAATTTCCCTTGATCTTTTGGTACATAAGAGGTCTTTGTACCATAAAAACGTCCTGCAAGTTTCATAGCTCAAGACGTCCTCCCCATTATAAACGAATAATTTATTTAATCAAGCTCTAAATACAGCTCGTTCTGGATCCATGGTAAGAAGTGACGTCACGGTACGAAGTGACGTACCAGCGTTTGCATATGACCGCCTCCATGCACAAGACAACTACGCTTAAAGCGCAAGACAACTACACTCATTTCGTATCGTTGTCGCGCCCGCTCGCCGCACGCCTCACACAAGTGTTCAGTCGACGGACAGCGAGTGGGTCTGTGTACAGGGAAATTACGATGCCGCAGATGTGCTGTTCCTGGCTGTGGACAAACAAAATCTCTGAATACGCTGCCGAAAGATCCAGACGTCAGGGAAAAATGGATGCAGTTTATTTTTTGCGGACGTCCCAGTGACGGCAGTGTTAGTTTAAGCGTTTGTTCTGTACATTTTAAGGATGACTGTTTCGAGAACAAATCTCAACATGATGCTGGCTTTGCCAGAAAACTGTTGCTCAAAGATACAGTGGGGCAAAAAAGTATTTAGTCAGCCACAAATTGTGCAAGTTCTCCCACTTAAAAAGATGAAACAGGCCTGTAATTTTCATCATAGGTACACTTCAACTATGAGAGACAAAATGAGAAAAAAAAATTCAGAAAATCACATTGTAGAATTTTTAATGAATTTATTTGCAAATTATGGTGGAAAATAAGTATTTGGTCACCTACAAACAAGCAAGACTTCAGACTCTCACAGACCTGTAACAACTTCTTTAAGAGGCTTCTATGTCCTCCACTCATTACCTGTATTAATGGCACCTATTTTAACTTGTTATCAGTATAAAAGACACCTTTCCACAACCTCAAACAGTCACACTCCAAACTCCACTATGGCCAAGACCAAAGAGCTGTCAAAGGACACCAGAAACAAAATTGTAGACTTGCACCAGGCTGGGAAGACTGAATCTGCAATAGGTAAGCAGCTTGGTGTGAAGAAATCAACTGTGGGAGCAATTATTAGGAAATGGAAGACATACAAGACCACTGATAATCTCCCTCGATCTGGGGCTCCACGCAGGATCTCACCCCGTGGGGTCAAAATTATCACAAGAACAGTGAGCAAAAATCCCAGAACCACACGGGGGGAATACAGCATATTCATACATGCTACTATTCCAGGTTCAAAACCACTTTTTTTAACCACTTTTGAGTCGAAAAGGTGCTGACTAACAACAGAGTCCTCAAAGATGTAGCAAAGCTCAGCCCTCACTTCCAGACCTCATCCTTGGAGGCCTTTCACAGTGTTATTTTACGCTTTGCCCCCAAAAGTGTGGTATTTCCTTTTATTGGAATGCTGTGCAGGAATGCAATGTAAAGTTGTATAGAAGCATCTTATTGACATTTACTGAACCATAAAGTCATATTATTTCATAATTGTATGTAATACAGGAAGCCTAGCATAAGCTATAACGTAATTTGAAAAGCAGTTATAACTTTTCGAATGCTTTGTCATTTCTTATTATTTAAAATTTATCTTGAAAAAATAATAACACTGTGTCACTCCTACTTTTTAGTAACTACATGTTTTTTTCTGCTGTTTTAGGTTGTATTTGGCCGGCATGCATTTCAATGAAAATTCTAACCGTCCAAAGGCTACTACATCATCTGGAAAGCCAATGTACAGACTTTTGTTCCCCAAGGCTAAAGGATTGTACACCACAAAACCAGTGACATCCAACCCAACGTACTGTAAGTTTGAATAGATGTTTTAATTAGTAATTTACAAAAAACTAAATACAATAGACACAAAGTGCATAGAACTTAATTTACAGTGTTACAAAAAAAAATTCCAGGCTACGTCTACAATCTGATGACACTGCTGTTTGAAGAGGTTCTGCCAGATCCTTTTCCCTACATGGAGGAGCTGCATAAAATTACAGTGCCTGACAGTCTATGCACACAGTATGACAGACCTTCATTGGAGGAGGCCATTGCTGAGCATGTGTCAAGGTTTAGTCGAGGGGCAGTTTGAATCCGACATAGCTGCCTTCCGCATCTGGGAATGTTTGCCGTATACACAGGACAACACATGATGGTATTACAACCCTGATCTTTCTGCCTAGATAGCCCCAGCACCAACTGACAAAGCTTCTGTAAGCCAAATGCCTGTAGCGCCTGATGGAAACAGAGAAAAGACATTTAAAAATATACATTCGAAAGGTGTTTTGGAAAGTTGTGTGTGTGTGTGTGTGTGTGTGTGTGTGTCCATGCAGCATTTATGTTCTTGCTCAGTGGGCATTGCACCACAATTGCCACAAGTGCACCTGTGAATGTTTAAAGCAATCATAAATGTGTTTGATATGACACCTTTTTATGTAGAATTGTCATTTTAAGGGTATTTACACTATTACTTTTTATCACTGGCTAATATAAACACATTTGTATAAGATAATCGTGAAAATATGTAGCCTTTCTAGTAGGCCTACATGTGATAGAAAATTAAAAATGTTGCCTTATCAATCCTGCATTTTCAAATATGGCCTGTGCATGCATTTTTGTCCGTGGTAGAACCTATCATTTCATTGAAATTAGTTAAAAATCATGTTAAACTGTTAGCAAATTAAGCTATAGGATAATTATGCAACAATAATCCGTTTTCAAGTGTCTCGGGTTACAATTTTTTTATTAGTTCAAAATAGTTACACTTTCCATGTGGACACGGGCTGATCCAGTCTTCGCTGTTGTGGTGATGGTTAATTTTCCTCTGATTCCTCATCGGATTCCGGCTCAAACATATAAGGTCTTATTGCAAGAGCCATCGCTTCGCATGCATCACCCGCTATTAAACAGTTACGCTGTATCCGCAAATATTCTGGCTGGGGGCGTCAATAATTGATGCATAGGCTCTGACGTTAGCCAATCATAACAGTGGGCGTTAACACTGAACTCTTAAAGGGGAAACACCCCCAAAACAGACTGTTTGAATCAGAGGATGAGAAACAGGGTGGGAAAAGCTCATAAATCACTACATTTTAAACGTTTTTTGATTTTTTTTTTTTTAGTAATACTATAATTGCACCTAAGGGAACATAATAATAAAATAAAAAAAACCATGTCATGACCCCTTTAAGATAAAACTTGTTAATTCGAACACTTTTATTTGGTCATCATTAGAGTTGAGGTATATGCTGGTCTGGTATTAATGCTGTTTAATTTGCAAACAAATTTTGTTGTGCTGTTTTTCGAGGAACCAGTTGAGTCAATGATTCAGTTGATTATGACAAAATATACTTATTTGTTACCACCTACAGGTTTGTGTAATGTGTAATTCATTACTGTAATAATAAAACATACTTTTTATTTTCAGTAGCGGAAGTGGAGACAGTTTGTGCAACGACAAGGTGAGGATAATCATGAGACCCACTTTAATAAGTAGAATAAATACTTTTTAATCATTTGTCAACTATTAATTGATTTTGTTTGTCTAATTTATGAATTGATATGTTCTCTGCACTTATGTCTTTGTTTCCATCTTTCTCTGTCTGGAACAATATCGGATCCCGACCCATCTGCCAACACAAGACGCATCCTTATCCAGATGCTGACCGGCCCACTGGCCCAACAATTGTGCTGGTCCTGGAGAGGCTCTGACCTGAAGCTTTGGTCTGCAGAGGTACAGTATATAATGTTCATAGTCAAGTCACCTTTATTTATATAGCGCTTTATACATTAAAGATTGATTCAAAACAGCTTCACCGTAATAAACAGAAAAATAACCGAATTCAAAAGACGAATTAAAAAAATATATATATATTTTTGTGTTTCTGTCCACTTGCGCGGACTCACAAATATGGAGTATTCTTCTTAATCTCTAAAAAACTGCATCTATCCATGAGTGGTCCACATGGCTTTGGTGGGTTAATAAAGGCCTTCTGAAGCAAAGCAATGCGTTTGTGTAAGAAAAATATTATTTAAAACTTCCTAAAGTAAAATAATTAGCTTCCGGACAAACAACAAACATACAGATTCAACTTAAGTCTAATGCTACACCATGCTACTTTCGACGTCATAAGCTGCACATTAGCCACAGTAAACTGCGTTTGGCTGAAAGCTAGAATTTTACTTGGTAACGTGTTAAATAGGGATATTTTTCTTACACAAACAGATCGCTTTGCTTTAGAAGGCCTTTATTAACCCCCAGAGCCACGTGGAGCACTTTTACCATGGAGAGATGCACTTTTTTTGAGCTTCAAACTGATTGTTGCAGTTTCTGCCTTTGTGAGATTTCAATATCCTTTTATTTGTAAAAGTGAAAATGCAGTGCAGAATAAAAAAAAAAAAAAAGGATAACTCTACCTTTCCTGTATTATCAGTTTCTTTCAGTGGTGCAGAGAGGTGTCCTTGACAAGGCAATCAAGGCAGCCATATATGGTAAGTCAATACTTGGGTAAAAGGAAAATTTACTTAGAAAAATTCTGTTTAAATATAGCTGTAATTTTTTTTCTCTTGCAGTGGCAGTCAAGAAGAGTCAAGTGTCCAAAATTCACTGCTGATTCGATAATTCCTTACTGAGTTTTATCCAAATGTTCACATGTCGTCCCCTTGAAATTATAAGGTTCTATCTGACATTTTTGTCAAAAATGAGTTATTCACATATTCTTATTCTGTGACAACTTATTTACATTATGTGATGTTGTTTTTTAAGTTGTGTACATTTTGGAACTTTTTATTTAGAAAATAAAAAGGTTCTTTCTACACAGTTGAATGGAATGCAAAAACTTTAAAGCTCAATATCTCAAAACCAGTCAGAATGCAGATAGAACCTTATAATTCCAAGGGGACGATGTGTTATAGAGAAATAAAGTTGGTGCGAGCTCACCACGCCCTTGGCAGCCACTGGTATAAAAGCATCTGCTTCCGTCAAATCTCCCTACAACACACATTCTCTACCAGGGACAGTGAGCTGCAGTGCCCAACTAATGTGATCGTTATAAAGGTGTTTAAACAACAAAACCCATCCACTTGCATATATTTGACACTCGGAATATCAGATATTTCATGCCATAGCTAATTAATTCATGAATATTTTGAATAAAAAAGTAAAAATGACAAAAGCAGATCATCATTCATTCAGCACTGTTGTGGCTGCAGTGTGTCACGTGACAAGCAATGACGCGTCACCATGGAAACCATAAAATGACACGTTCTAAATAACGGTCGCCTTGAAAAACCGATGCGGCAGTTAAGACCGCAGTTTGAGCCAGCGGCTGGAATTGATATGGCTCTGGCCCTGTGTCCACAGACAATTCAACATCCTCCACTTCAGGTGAAGGTGGGGGAGAAAAGTCCTCGACTTCAAATGGCCGCAAAAGCTACTTGCGTCATTCCAGTCACTCTCCATTTTAGCGAGTTTGACAGCAGCTGTCAATCACTTTGTCACTGCGGGTAACGACCTAGTCGTCCGCTTCCTCAGAGGGGCAACATTAGATCGACTGGTAGAGACTGTTTTTCAAAGATGGCTTCTGCCTGTATACGCGAAGTTGACTGTATGTATAAAATATCTTCTTATTAAACTGTCTGGACACTGACAAAGTTCTCAATGCTTCGGTTTGAAGGTAGGGACCCTCATTATGCTACCGTGTTAGTGTGGGGCTATTTTGAGCCTTGTTAGTGGTATTAACAAGCGATTTTTGTTTGTCATAACTCTATGCCCTATATACTAGCGTTATACTAGCGTTATAGGTAGGGCTGCAACAACGAATCGATAAAAATCGATTATCAAAATAGTTGGCAACGAAATTCATTATCGATTCGTTGTGTCGCGGAGATGTAAAAAAAAAAAAATATATATATATATTTTAGTTGAGCGCAGAGCTATGGGCGCCGGACTAGACAAAAGTGAAGCGAACTCCGCGAGCGACACTGCGCTTGAGACACGTGTGTTTGCGCGCGAGTGTGTCTGCACGCGCAAGAGAGACCGAGTGTGTCCGAGAGCGCGCGATATAGAGTGTGTTTGCACGCGAGTGTGTCTGCGCGTGAGAGAGACTGAGTGCATCTGAGAGCGCGCCATAGAGACCGAGTCTATTTGCGCGCAAGAGAGACCGAGCAGCACTGAATTTTTCATTCTTTACTCTAAGTCTAAATGACTCGGAAAGGATGAGCTGCAAAATACACGCCATACGAGGTGGTCAATCCATTGTATTTTTTTGTGAGTGTGTGCGTCCGTGAGTGTGAGAATTTGTGCGTCTGTGCATCTGTGAGTGTAGTGTGGAGAACAAGTTCTGACGTTTAAACAAATCCTGTTAAGTTTTCTGATTTGTATTTTTCTTTATTTATTTTTTATTTTTTTTAAATATCTTTTTGTGCACTTTATTTTTAAAAAAAGTCCTATATATTTGCCAGATGTAAAGCACATGTGTATGTTTTTTGTGTTAATCAATTAAAAAAAAAAAGATTACTTTTAACAGCTCAGGGATGTTCAAGGAGCTGAGCCTGTTTGTGCACTTTCTGAAGATTTTTTTGCACTGTGAATTTGCACTGTCAGTTCTGTTTTTGAATAAAGGGTTGGAAAAGAATGCTTTTTTATTTTTATCCGATTAATCGAAAAAATAATCGACAGATTAATCGATTATTAAAATAATCGTTAGTTGCAGCCCTAGTTATAGGCTAAACTGTTTTTAGAGATAAAACTATTTACATTCGATAATCATGAAAACAAATCTCAGATAACGGTTGACTAGGTAACAGACCAAAGGTTTGCCGGAGTTCTCCTTTAATGGAATAGATACTAGTATCTAAAAAATAAGTACTAGTAGTAGCATGAAAATAGATAATAGTTGGTTTAAATTATTAAATGTTAAAACGGCTTGCCATAGGCGCGTCTTCGTTCATCACACAGTTGGAGGCCGATGACGTCACCGCTCGCGCCGTCTCTCTTCCCTCATTGAGTTTCAGCGTCGAGTCTTCTGAGGTGAGGAGAGCAGTTCACGGTATTTCTCATCTTTACACGACCATCAAACACACTTTACAGTTTGATTAAGCGACAGGCTCATTTCTGTGTTTTTTTCATCGATCACAGCGATACTTGAAGGTCTTTACTGGCGTCTTCCTTCTGAAATAAACATGTAGTGCAGCAGCAGCGAGCATGAGGAGAACATGTTGAGTTAATTCAGTCCTGAGCGATTGTGTGTTCGTTTGTGTGATTGTCTCGATGTTTGTAGTGAAAACTGTTACTGAATGTCAAGTTTGTTTTTTGTGTAATTGTTCAAAAGTCAAAGTTTGAGATCTGTGAAGGGAATTAATGTGAATCGATCTCAAGTGTCATACTTTAACAGAGACTGCTAAATACTTTACATTGAGCCTATGACGAGCCACGTGAGATAACAGAAAAAATCCTGACTCAAATAATGTGTTTCTAACAGCAAACACTCAGAATAAAGTGAGATGATCTGCTGATGATCCTGAATGGCTTGTTGAATGAGTGTTGATAGTCTGAGGCTCATCAATATTAACAGATCTGCTGAAAACACTCTTTATTTCATGACAATAGTTCCTGTTTTCACCTCATTTATTATGCTGATGTCTCCAGATCTCCTGGCAATTGACATTTAAAGCTCATTTCATTGGTGTCAGCAGACTGAGGGCATTTGTTGGATACTGTATACGTTTATTTCTGTGTTTATGATTTTAACTGTTTTTCTTACCATTATTTATATTTGGAAGAATTAAAATTATTAATATTTTATTTCTTTCTAGATAGGCCTACCTGTATTTTAATGAAGCAGAATAATGTTAGGATTAGCAATAAAAATAATAAAAATAATAAATGATTTGGCATCAGTTACTGTACGATGAATAGGTAGACATACATAAATGCTTAGATATTTATTATAAAAACAAACTAAGTAATTTATATTTTTAATTTTGGCAGATCAGCTCCTCCCACTGTAATTCATCATCAGTGAAGCTCCTCCCACTGGAATACATCAACAGTGAAGCTCCTCCCACTACAATTACATAATCAGTGAAGCTCCTCCCACAGTAATTCGTCATCAGTGAAGCTCCTCCCACAGTAATTCCCCAATAAATGCTGTAAATCTCCATCAGCTACAAGTGAAGACGAGCATGAAAGCATCAGGAAGAGCTGAAATCTGCAGAGACTGAGTTTATTAAAGAGGACAGTGAGAACATGAGTGATCCAGAACCCTGCAGAATGAAACACACTGAAGATCCTGAAGAACAAAGAGGTTGGTGTTTATTCTTCATTCATTCATGATGCTGGAGAACATTCATGTTAGAAACATTCAAGCACTTCATCACATTTAGATAAACAGTTAAACTATGAAATGGTTACAGAATGTTCTGGGTTTTTCTTCAACAAATGGTCAGTAAAAGGAGATTTGAGACATTTGTATATTGATTGTTGTTAATGTCAAGCCCTGGTTATAGAGATTCTTCTTACTGTAACTTTGGTAACAGGGTTGATGAATACAGTCAATAGGCCCTATGCACAGCTGCACTACTTCCTGAACTTGTGCAGGCTCCTTTGTTTCCTGTCTGCCAGGATTGGCCAAACTGATTAATCCAGGTGTGTCTGATTATTGTTGTTGGTCAGACACACCTGGATTAATCAGTTTGGCCAATCCTGGCAGACAGGAAACAAATGAGCCTGCACAAGTTCAGGAAGTAGTGCAGCGGTGCATAGGGCCTATGCTATGCATCAGAAAAAGCCCAGATGATGTCACTTCCCCCTTTTGGGGGTGTTTCCCCTTTAAGAGTTCAGTGTTAACGCCCACTGTTATGATTGGCTAACGTCAGTGCCTATGCATCAATTTAGGGCTGGGCGATATGGCCAAAAAAAAATATCACGATATTTTTTTTTATATCAGTCGATATCGATAATTATCGATAAATGTCAAATCTTTATTTATTTCAAGTTTAAAGACAGATTTTTACTCCTAAGTGAAAGCTGTAGAAACCAGAGCGTTGTGTTTTTAAACTACTCTTTATTGTCAGAACATATCATGACAAACACTTGCCAAACAGGTGAACATTCACAAATCCGAGGTAACTTAGAACATTCAAACATTTGTAATTTTTCCTTCACAAAATAAATATCTTTATTTCAGTAGTATTAGCTTGAGTTAGGATGCAGATTTACTATATATACAATTAATGTTCATTAACAAAAACAGTAACATCTGTTAAAAAAAAAAGTAACAACATTATTTTTATTTGGTAAAATGTAATATTCTTTAGTTTTATTAAAATGAACCATTGGTCATCCAGCATCATGCATTTAGATCATGATAACCACAGATAAAATGTAACTTTATGGTTTCTATGGTATTTATGAAAACCAGTAGCCTAAATACATTATTAAAAACTGTAATTATATTCCATTAGTCCTTTAATACATTGTCTACATTAATAATATTATACAATTCAATATATATATATCCCACATTTCATGGTGCAGTTATCACTAGGCTAACGTTACAGTAACGTTAAATCTGTGGTAAATGATGGGAATGTGTAGACGGAAAAGCCTTCTGACTGTATCGTTGCGCACAGTGTTTCTCATGTTCGTCAGCGCGGTCTCATCTGCCTTTAAACTGGTTTAAATCAATGAGACGTGTGTTCCTCGCTGAATTTAAGCGCTTCTCACTGGATCTAGTGACCGAGACCGATCAGAGTAAACGCGTCTGCTCTAGTGAACTCGCGCTGCGCTGCCGTTTGGACTTTGAGCCGAGTGGATAAACGGTCCGTGTGGCGCGCGCGGTTCAAATGAGATTCGTTCCGCTTTTGGCGCGAAAACATTATCGAACATTTATCGAACTCTTGATATCGTTTTATCGAGAAAAATTATATCGCGATAATTATCGTTATCGTTTTATCGCCCAGCCCTACATCAATTATTAACGCCCCCAGCCAGAACATTTGCGGATTCGGCGCAACTGTTTAGTAGCGGGTGATGCATGCGAAGCGATGGCTCTTGCAATGATAAAACCTTATTATGTTTGAGCCGGAATCAGAGGAAAATGAACCATCACCACAACAGCGAAGACTGGATCAGCCGTGTCCACATGGAAAGTGAAACTATTTTGAATTAATAAAAAAATTGTAACCCGAGACATTTGAAAACAGATTATTGTTGCATAATTATTCTATAGCTTAATTTGCTAACAGTTTAACATTATTTAACTAATTTCAATGAAATGATAGGGTGTACCACGGACAAAAATGCATACAGGCCATATTTGAAGATGCAGCATTGATAAAGGTAACATTTTTAATTTTCTATCACATGTAGGCCTAACGTACTAGAAAGGCGACATATTTTCAAGATTCTCTTATACAAATGTGTTTATATTAGCCAGTGATAAAAAGTAAGTTTGAGTCGTCGTTGTGGAGCCCAAAATAGTCGGCACGGACTTATCTTTGAGCAACAGTTTTCTGGCAAAGCCAGCATCATATTGGGATTTTTTTCCCTCAAAACAGTCATCCTTAAAATGTATAGAACAAACGCTTAAATTAACACTGCCGTGACTGGGACGTCTGCAAAAAATAAAGTGCATCCATTTTCCCCTGACGTCTGGATCTTTCTGCAGCGTATTCAAAGATGTTGTTTGTCCACAGCCAGGAACAGCACATCTGCGGCGTCGTCATTTCCCTGTACACAGACCCACTCGCTGTCCGTCGACTGAACACTTGTGAGGCGCGCGGCGAGCGGGCGCGACAACGATACGAAATGAGCGTAGTTGTCTTGCGCTTTAAGCGTAGTTGTCTTGTGCTGGAGGCGGTCATATGCAAACGCTGGTACGTCACTTCGCACCGTGACGTCACTTCTTACCATGGATCCAGAACGAGCTGTATTTAAAGCTTGATTAAAGCTGCCGTCGGCAACATTTTTTTTGATCAAATTCAGTGAAATTGACACTATAATCCGACAGAACAACATAAATAAGGTGGTTTTAGAAAAAAACCCGAGCTTCTAACTCCACCTGGAGCGTGTTATTTTGTTTTGCAAAAATCCACCGTCCCGGATCATCGGGTCTAATCAGCGCAGGGGGGTGTGAGATCTGACTGTCAATCACAGGTCGTGCACAAATCACAGATCCCCCTCCCTCGTGCAGACGCGGACGTTACAATATCACATCCACACGACATGCCTGAAGTTCGCCTGAAGATTGTACGAAGCGTGATGGCAGAGAGAAAATCTAATAACAAGCTTCCAATTCCTCGGTTATTGCTATCTATGGATAGATTAGCCAGGGCAGCCTACCTCCGAGTCTATGGTGTTGATCGATGCTGAAGAGACGGACGCGTTCACAGAAAATCAGGTACACACGCACTGACGATGGGCGGGTGCTCGTTGGTAGTGGGGGAGGGGCATGAGAGTTGTAAACATTCAAAATTGTGTCTAAGTCCACTCAATCTGCCAGACTTGCCGACGGCAGCTTTAAATAAATGATTTGTTTATAATGGGGAGGACGTCTTAAGCTATGAAACTTGCAGGACGTTTTAATGGTACAAAGACCTCTTATATACCAAAAGATCAAGGCAAATTTGGTTTCTCATGTCATGATCCCTTTAAGAAATGCTCTGTTTTAAAAGGAGGAAAATCATATCAGGAGTAACAGGGTTGCGTGAAACATGTAGTTTAAGGACATATAATCATCAGTGCTGTGATGTAACGAATTACAAATACTCACATTACTGTAATTAGGCCTAAGTAGTTTTTTTCACAAATTGTACTTTTTTGAGTAGTTACATTTTTTAGTAATTTTACTTGAGTATATTTTAAGTGATGTATCGGTACTTTTACTCCGCTATTTTCCTTCCGTTTGTGGTCATTACTCGTTACATGCTTGTTTTAAATTTGAATTTTTATCCATCAACGTGATTGGATCGAGTAATCGGGTCTCGTGACTGTCGTCAAATCAGATTCTGCATAGCAAACTTTAACCGCTAGCCTATATCTGCTGTTACTCGTGGCTGTGCTGTGGAAGTGCATTCTTCAAGCATCAGTTCAATCGAGATATCAGTGTCTTCCTCTAATATGCTAAGGTACATTTCACATTTCTGCTTACTATGATATTTATATAGGCTGGCCTATCCACAGGGCCTGACATTTGGTGTGAGGTTGGGGGTATTGCGTACTGCGTTAACTCTCTCAAGTGCCGAGTTCATAATGCGCTGAATTCCCACTCCCATTTAGGCTACGCACTAAATTAGATTAAGTATGCAGTGCACATGAACCATGGCGTTAACTTGAACTGCATTTCTGTCAGTGCGTGACTACAGCTCGGTAATAAACAACGCTTTTTGATTGATCCATTTCATGAAGGCATACCGCCTTCATTTAGCAAGTGCACTTGCGCAAAAACATTTTTCAAGTTCAACGTTGTTGGATGCTGCTGATAAAACCGCTTCGCCAAGACTACAAGGAGACATGTATTTGTGTGTGTGTGTGTGTGTGTGTTTGTTTTGTTAGTTCCCCGACCCATGTAAATAAAGATAAGAAATTCTTCGCATACGAGGATAAGTCGGATCATTGGGAGAGGTAATTGTACACCATTGAGGAAATATTTATGAATAAAGACTTTGATTTTAGTTAATAAAATACTTTAAAAACTACACATTGTCCCTTTAAGAAAGAAAAAAGAACAAAACACAAAAAGTCAACTCAGGGAAATTTAAGAATCCTTAGAATGCAAACAGTTCTGGAAACATTGGAACACACTAAACAAAACTTGCCATCAAGAACTAGCCATCCAGAATGGAGATGTTTGGATAAACCACTTCTCCAACCTCTTCAGTAATATAAACAAGAACATATGGGACACATGACAGGACCTTTGACCCTAGTGCCTGACTTTTGGTGATCTGAAGTGTCAACTAAGTGATAAACAGAAACTTATATAACAATGGGTCTCTTATCTGTGGAAAGAAGCCTGCTGAAGAAAGGCCTTAAAATGGTAAAAAGGCTGCCCATCTCTTCCTGTCCACTCACTTCACAGGGTAACTTCTGTGTGGGGACTGAGCCTTCTTGCAGGAATAAATACTTTAAAAAAAGACTTTTTTGATTCTGAGTGTCTCCTACGCAGTGATTGATGGTTTAGTATGAATTGTTGCCACACCAATGGACTTTCACTTTTTATATCAATTTCGATCTTTTAATTAATTTGATGTACTGAAATTTTAATTTAATATTTTTTTCTTTCATGTCAGACCTGATGGAAGAGAGCGAGGAGAGTGAAGAACTGAGAGAAGTTAAGGAGGAGAGTGAAGAACTGAGAGAAGTAAAGAAGGAGAGTGAAGAACTGAGAGAAGTGAAGGAGGAGAGTGAAGAACTGAGAGAAGTAAAGAAGGAGAGTGAAGAACTGAGACAAGTGGAGGAGGAGAGTGAAGAACTGAGTGAAGTTAAGGAGGAGAGTGAAGAACTGAGAGAAGTAAAGAAGGAGAGTGAAGAACTGAGAGAAGTAAAGAAGGAGAGTGAAGAACTGAGACAAGTGGAGGAGGAGAGTGAAGAACTGAGACAAGTGAAGGAGGAGAGTGAAGAACTGAGAGATGTGAAGGAGGAGAGTGAAGAACTGAGAGAAGTGAAGGAGGAGAGTGAAGAACTGAGAGAAGTGGAGGAGGAACATCATGTCCAACCTGGAGAAAAACCGCTGAGTCGCTCAGAGACTAAACAGACATTTTTAAAGAAAAGAAGAGCCAAGAAATCTTTCATCTGCACTCAGTGTGGAAACAGTTTCACAAGCAAACACGGTCTTAATGGTCACATGAGGATCCACACCGGAGAGAGGCCGTTCACATGTGATCAGTGTGGAAAGAGTTTCACACAAATAACAAATTGTAATCGACACATGAGGATCCACACCGGAGAGAAGCCGTTCTCATGTGATCAATGCGGCAAAACATTTATCTCTGCATCAGCCCTGAAGATACACCTGAGGGTTCATACGAAGGAGAAGCCGCATTCATGTTCTGTGTGTGGAAAGAGTTTTTCACGGCGGCAACATTTACATATACATGAGAAAATTCACACTGGTGTGAAAGAGTACATGTGCTTTGAGTGTGAGAAGACTTTCACTACAGTGAGCTATTTAAAACTGCACCAGAGAATTCACACTGGAGAAAAACCTTACAAGTGTTCACACTGTGACAAGAGATTCAGTCACTTAATATCTCTGAAAACACATGAGATGATCCACACTGGAGAAAAACCTTACAAGTGTTCACACTGTGACAAGAGATTCAGTCACTTAATATCTCTGAAAACACATGAGATGATCCACACTGGAGAAAAACCTTACAAGTGTTCACACTGTGACAAGAGATTCAGTGTGTCATCATCTCTGAAAACACATGAGACGATCCACACTGGAGAAAAACCTTACAAGTGTTCACACTGTGACAAGAGATTCAGTCACTTAATATCTCTGAAAACACATGAGATGATCCACACTGGAGAAAAACCTTACAAGTGTTCACACTGTGACAAGAGATTCATTCAGTCATCATCTCTGAAAAAACATGAGAGGATCCACACTGGAGAAAAACCTTACAAGTGTTCACACTGTGACAAGAGATTCAGTCGATCAGGAAATCTGAAAGCACATGAGAGGAGGATCCACAGCAGAGAGAAGCCGCACAAGTGTGATCAGTGTGGAAAGAGTTTCTATTTTGAAATTAAACTGAAGCTACACATGAGGATCCATACAGTGGAGAAACCACTTTAACACCGTCTGAAATCACGGTAAGTAGTTAATTTTCATGTGCTGGGCAACAAAGTTCACAACTAGTTCACAAACTTTAAACATCGGCAGATCGCTGTGCTGTTTAGACTACATGACTTGCTCTGGAGTCTTGAAGTCGTTGTGGTGTTCACACTGCGTGACACCACGTAAATGATCTGGAACAGGGGGTTACACACTACACGAGCTGAGAACAACTGTCACCCAATGACTCTACCCGGTCCCCAAACTACGTTTTGTCACGAAAGCACACGGGAGAAGTGGAATGTGAAATGACGAAAAAAAAAAAAAAAAGTTTGTTGCGCAATGATCTGTTTAGAACCCCGAAAAAAAAGAATATGGGTGAAAGGATGAATAAGCAGAGATTGTATATCCTGTAGTGTGAACTAGGCATTAGCCACACATCACCCTATAGCCAAATCTCTCCTCTCCACCTATAGCCGGTGTGTGGTGAGCACAGGACACTTTGTTGATTGATTACATTGATACAGATTAGTGATGTGTCGTTCATGAACGATTCGTTAATTTTGAACGAATCTTTAATATGACTCGGGACTATTGAGTTGTCTCAGAGTGTGATTCGTTCATTTTGTGTTGACCACGCATGCGCATTACACAACATATTGGTTCTGAATCTGAACTGGAGACAACAGAAATGATTAGTTCATCTCTCGAGTCTTCGGGTTTGGGTCGAGTCTTTCGTTCTTCCTGTCAGTCCCATAGGGGCTATGCTGTCAGTAGCGGAAACAGAAACGATTAGTTCATCTCTCTCGAGTCTTCTGGTTTGGGTCGAGTCTTTCGTTCTTCCTGTCAGTCCCATAGGGGCTATGCTGTCAGTAGCGGAAACAGAAACGATTAGTTCATCTCTCTCGAGTCTTCTGGTTTGGGTCGAGTCTTTCGTTCTTCCTGTCAGTCCCATAGGGGCTATGCTGTCAGTAGCGGAAACAGAAACGATTAGTTCATCTCTCTCGAGTCTTCTGGTTTGGGTCGAGTCTTTCGTTCTTCCTGTCAGTCCCATAGGGGCTATGCTGTCAGTAGCGGAAACAGAAGACTCGAGAGATTAACTAATCATTTCTCTTTCCGTTACTGACAGCATAGCCTCTATGGGACTGACAGGAAGAACGAAAGACTCAAACTCGAGACTTGAAAGATGAACTAATCGTTTCTGTTTCCGGACCTGTGTGTCACACGGCCCGACCCAGCCCCAGATCAGAGAGAGTCAGACACAGACGAGTCGACGTCTCGAGAACTTCGAACCCGAAGACACGAGAGGTGGAGAACAAACGTGATAAATAAGAAGTTGCAAAAGAAAGAATGTCTCGGATCAGGAGGTGAGATGAACTAACAGAGTCAGACTGCAATAGCCTGAACTTAAGACCCAACAACTAATCAATTAATCAAACATTTTAGTTTCTTATAATTTGGCTTTGGCTGCACTTACCCTAGTTTATTTGTATTAATTTTTTTTACAAATGCAGCCTAATCATCATTTTCATAAGTACTAGATGCGTAGGGCTATTTAACATGTCATTTTAATTATATTTTGCTGAAATGAACGAAATGACTCGGAAAAAAGATTTGTTCATTTTGCAGAACGAGACTCAAAGATCCGAGTCAGTAAAACGCATCTATCCATGATAAAAGTGCTCCACACGTCTCCGGAGGGTTAATAAAGGCCTTCTTAAGTGAAGCCATGCGTAAGAGAAATATCCACATTTAAAAACTTTACAAAGTAAAATAACTAGCTTCTGGCCAAACAAACATACGGATTTGACTTAAGTCTAAGCGCAACTTATGCGAGTAATGTGACATACATTTATTCTACGTCATGACGCACTACGCTACTTCTGACGTCACAAGTTGCGCAAGTTGTGCTTTTGGCGCATATAGTCTGCGTATTTCCGGAATTAATTAACCCTCCAGAGCCGTGGAGCACTTTTATGATGGATAGATGCACTTTTATTGACTTAATTCACTGACATTTATAAAGCTTGGAAGAGCCAGGCCATATTTTAATATTACTCTGATTGTATTCGTCTGAAGAAGAATGTCATATACACCTAGGATGACTTAAGGGTGAGTAAATCATGGGCTAATTTAAAATTTTGGGTAAACTATCCCTTTAATTCAGTCTTCCAAGTCAGTGCTGTTTGATCAGATATACAGTCAATTGTTAATAAAAGATAATCCAGAAGAAACATTGTGCCATGAACGAACAAGTTCATGATGTTTTTAGATCTAAGGCTTTTAGGTCCATAAATCACCAACATTCCCTATGGATTTAATGTAGTAATGCGAACTGTAACCATGGTATTGTGGCAGAAATACTCAAATGTTTTTACATTATTCATTAGGGCTGTGACAGTGGCAGTTTTTTGGACCAACTACTGGCGGTGGTAATGGACCTGGACCAACTAACGGCGGTGGTAATGGACCTGGACCAACTACTGGCGGTGGTAATGGACCTGGACCAACTACCGGCGGTTGTAATGGACCTGGACCAACTACGGGCGGTGGTAATGGACCTGGACCAACTACGGGCGGTGGTAATGGACCTGGACCAACTACCGGCAGTGGTAATGGACCTGGACCAACTACCGGCGGTGGTAATGGACCTGGACCAACTACCGGCGGTGGTAATGGACCAATTACTGGCGGTGGCGCGGTGGTTGGGGGGTTGTTTTGAAATAAAATAAATGTAGTGTTTATTTGAGCAATACCGTCAAGGAAACAACACACTAGCCTGTAAAGCATTGAGAAAAATATCAGTAAATATGGGTAACTTTGGTAAAAAACAAAAACCTTTTTGTTTAATATTTCCACACAAAGACAGTAAATACTGGAAAGACGTCTCCTGCACATAAGGTATAAATAAAAATAAAAATGGGTAATTTTTCCACGAAAAAAAGCTGGGCTAGAAGCCTATTGGTCTAGCCATTCCAGTTCCAAGCCTTCCCCGCGGAATGACTTGCGTTTCATCCCGTAGTCGAATAAAAGTTCTGTGTCCACGGGGATGTCAATAATGGCCCTGAAAAGGATGACGTCAGTGTCATTGCCGCCAAGATTCATGACGCACCGAAAGGGCTTTAGGTTTGGGGACTTGCTTGAGTGGTTAATTAGACGGCCAAACGTGTGCGTCATATAGCCTACCACTCAATGCTTTGAGAGGGATGTGGGACACGAGCAGGATCTCTTTCCTGATATCTTCATGTTTTCTACTTAGTGAATTTTATCTTCCTCAAGGGCAAGACATTTAAGCTGTTTGATATTATAGTTGAAACTAACATCACCTGCACGTGTGAAACGTGCTTTACAAATAAACTTGACACGCCTTACCATGTCTAATAACAAGCACAAACTGTGTTAAAAATAATTTGACGTACAAGTAAAAATGTAGGCTATCTGTCCTACAGCGTTTTTATAGAATATGAATGTTCAGTGACGTCGCATCACTGCCAGATTCAAACTGTGCTCTCAAGTGTTGGCTGGCGCTGCACCAGAGTGGGCATAAAAAAATGGGCATAACGTAGGCCAGTCAACAACACGAAAATATTTAGCATAAAACCCTCAACAATGTCGACTGCACATGTAACAGTCCCTGCAATACCAGCTCAACCGAACAGTGCCAATGCACCATACTGTAGAAAACAGCAGCGCGTTAAGTCAAAGATTACAATGAAATTACCAAATACACTCGTTTAATAAAGATTTTAAGAACTCTATAAAAACTCAATCGTAGGCACAAGGCCACAGGCCGAGTGCCTAACCTTAACCGTAACCCCAGGATGCTAATATACACTAAGAGCACCCTAGCAACCAAACGACTAACTAAATGTTAAATGATATCAGCACGGCTGTGATAGGTCATAGGCACGAGGCCACAGGTCGAGTGCTGTACTAAAGGCACTCATTACTAAAGATTTTAATTACTTTATAGCCACGCCCTGGCAACCGCCCCATAGCCAACCATAAAACAACATTTACAAGCCATATTTCAGCTCCAGAAAATTGTAGAAACATGGAGTTCGGCTTTTTTGACTCAAACTGTTCAAAGATTAATTGACAGTCCAAGCATGCCCTAGCAACCATATAAAATAACCTAGCAACCATACAAACACATGAATAAGCCATATCTCAACACCAAATGAGGCCGCAGGCCGAGTACCGTACTAAAGGCACTCGTTACTAAAGATTTTAAGAACTCTATAAAAACTCAATAGTAACCATCTGTGACAACTACCAACTACATAGTAACACCATAGCAACCAACAAAATACCTTAGCAACCACCCAGAACTCCCTAGCAACCGAGCCGCGAGTTTTGCCACTGCAAGCACCACTTCACATTCTCTTCAGGAAATTTACATTCTATTTTGTTTAAGTAACTTTTTTTTGGACAATGTACATTGTTTCTTTCTGTATCTAAACTGCATTGCATGTTTTATTGTGTGCAAATAAACCTTTAACATTTCTTGGTTCGCTTGATTTTTCAGAACATTTTAAACAAATGCTTTCAAAAAGTGTTTGGGACAAAATCAGCCATTTCAAAAAGTGGTGGGGACATGTCCCCAGTGTAAATGACACCTATGTATGTGACTCTCACGCCACGTAAAATGTGAACGTCAGACGTTAGAGGAAGCATGCTGAAAGTCGCTGCCGAAACTCCCCGCGAGTGTCAGGTCGAGGTGGTGGGCTGGCCACAATCTTCAAAGATGAGTACAATTGCAGGTTATTACCTGCACTCTGCTATAACAGTTTTGAACTTCAGCTGTTTGTGGCTGTACTGGATTCTCCTGTGTTGTGTGCAGTTATTTATCGCCCACCAAAACTAAATAAGAATTTTATTTGCGATTTTTCGGAGTTTTTAGCTGATTTTGTTCCTAAATACGATAAGCTCCTTGTGTGTGGGGACTTCAATATTCACGTATGTTGTCCCTCAAACTCACTTGCCATTGATTTTAAAACACTGCTGAACTCTTTTGGCCTAACCCAATGGGTGGAAGGGTCGACACATCATCACGGCCACACATTGGACCTTATAATCTCATATGGGCTTTCAGTTTCACTTGAATATATATCAGAAACTGGTATCTCAGACCACTTCCCCATTAGGTTTGAGATCAGTGTTTTTCCACCTGCTAACAACCGCATCTCATCAGCTGCTAAGCGCCGTTGCATCACCTCCTCTTCATCTGGAGAATTTGCGTCTGCATTCGTGAGCTCACAGTTTTATGCAATGAATGGACTAGTCTCATCCTCTTCCCCAGATGATGTTCTTTCAGCTTTCCATTCAACAAGTACTGAAATCCTAGATGCTATTGCCCCTGTCCGGAACAAATCCATTAGACCTAAGGGCGTTCCCTGGCTAAATGACACCACAAGGGCCCTTAGGCAACAATGTAGACAAGCTGAACGAAGGTGGAAAAAAGACAATTTACATGTCTCTCTGGGCCTATTAAGGGATAGTGTTGCCGCATATCAGAAGGCTGTGAAGGTGGCAAAAATGCAACATCTCTCTTCGATCATTGCTAACAGTTGCAATGAACCTAGAGTGTTATTTAATACTATAAACTCTGTTGTAAATCCATGCACCGCTGATCCGACTGAGGTTTCTATTACTACATGTGAGAAATTTCTTTGTTATTTTATTGACAAAGTAGCGTCTGTAAGGCAAAACTGCGGGGCTAATTTTGACGTGCTTGTATATGGTGTCCCTGGGTGCTCTGCAATGTTGGATGAATTTAAACCAGTTTCTCTGACGCAGCTCTCTGATATAGTACAACATTTGAATTCAACCTTTTGTCCTTCAGACATTGTCCCAGCCAGGATAGTGAAGGACGTTTTTAATAGCACCATTGGGCCAAGTTTACTCACTTTTTTTAATCTGTGTCTTAGTGTGGGTTCTGTCCCGGCTGCATTTAAACATGCTGTGGTCAGGCCCCTACTTAAAAAGCCAAATCTGGACCCTACAGTGTTGTCCAATTTTAGACCTGTCTCTCATCTGCCATTTTTGTCGAAAGTTTTGGAAAAAGTTGTTTTTTTACAGTTACAAGCCTTTTTGCAACAGAACTCTGTACTTGAAAAGTTTCAGTCTGGTTTTAGATCACGCCATAGTACCGAGTCTGCTTTACTGAGAGTACATAATGATATTGCCCTGTCTGTAGATGCCGGTAATCCAGCGGTTTTGGTGCTTTTAGACCTCACAGCGGCATTTGATACGGTGGACCACGCAGTTCTCCTCTCTCGCCTTGATGACTGTGTAGGCATTCGTGGTTCAGCGCTTAAATGGTTTAGCTCCTATCTGGCAAATAGGAGTTTCTCTGTTATGATTGGTGACTACTCCTCGTCAGCTGCTCCACTTTCTTGTGGGGTACCCCAGGGTTCAATTCTGGGACCAATCCTGTTTTCCTTATATATGCTTCCTTTAGGGGCAATTATTGGAAAGCACAACCTGTCCTTTCACTGCTATGCAGATGATCTGCAAATTTATTTCCCTTTGAAATCGAAAGATAATATGGTGTTAGACTCCCTTCTGGACTGTATTAAGGATATCAAGCTGTGGCTGTCACAAAACTTTCTTAGCTTAAACGAAGCTAAAACGGAGTGCATAATTTTTAGTAACTCCCTAAATGGTCCATCGGTTAGTTTAGGAACCATGGCATCATTCCTGAAGCCAGCTGTTAAAAACTTGGGGGTCACTTTTGACTGTAACTTATATTTTGATAAACAAATCTCAAATGTTGTAAGAATGAGCTTCTTCCAGCTTCGTCTTCGTCGTCTTAAGCCTTTTCTTAACAGGCATGATCTGGAAAAGGCAATTCATGCTTTTATTAGTTCGAGGCTGGACTATTGTAATGCTCTCTATGTTGGTTTGAAGCAAACCTCCATAGCTCGTCTGCAACTGGTGCAAAATGCGGCTGCTAGGTTTTTAACTAACATATCTAGGCGGGCACATATCACGCCCGTCCTTTTTACTCTTCATTGGCTTCCTGTGCGTTTTAGAATAGAGTTCAAGATTTTACTGTTTGTTTTTAAAGCCTTAAATGGCCTGGCACCGGAGTATTTAGCTGAGATTTTAGCCGTGCGTGACCATGGAAGAGTGTTGCGGTCCTCTAATCAATTGGTTTTAGAAGTGCCAAGGTCACGATATAATCGGTGGGGTGGTCAGGCGTTCGGAGTTGCTGCACCAAGACTCTGGAACAAATTACCGCCGGACATGCGTATAATTACAGAGGAGACTACCTTTAGGTCTAAACTTAAAACATACCTGTTTAGAATGGCATTCAATACCCAGTAGTGGTGTGACATTTTGTTGTCGGAGTTTTTACGGAATCATCTGAAAATTTCTGGAGATGACAAGATTTAGATTTATACTGAAAATCTGATGTATAAAAAGTGAACAAAAATGGTGCTAAAACCGTTCCTTGAGGAACTCCAGTGCTGCACTTCACTACTTGAGACACACAGTCCTGCATCCTCACATACTGTGGTCTATTGGAGAGATAATCAGTTATCCAATTGACTATACCCTGATGTACTCCGACATTTTCCATCTTACTTTGTAGTAGTGAAGGCTGAATAGTGTTAAATGCACTAGAGAAATCGAAGAATGTAATTCTAACTGTGCTGTCCAGGGTCTCTAAATGACTTAAGGATTTATGCAAAAGGTAAATAAGTGCATCATCCACACCAACACCAGTTTTGTAAGCGAACTGTAATTTATCGTCAGCACCACACAATACTGACTTTAAATAGTTTAAAACCAATCTCTCAAAAACCTTCATTAACTGTGCTGTTAATGCAATAGGCCTATAGTGCGAGAACTCAGTGGGATTTGTTAATTTAGGTACGGGTACTACACATGATGTCTTCCATAAAACAGGTAATTTTTCTAAACGCAAACTCAAGTTAAAAATATAATGAACCACCCTGCAAATTTGATCAGCACAGGACTTTAAAACTCTAGAATTAATACCATCTGGATCCGGGGATTTCTTCGTCTTAATTTTCCTTAGCCCACTTCTTACTTGTTCAACTGATATTGAAAAAACAGGATCATACTCACAAATGGGAGAAAAGGATGAGCTTAGAGCTCGAGGTGGATGTGATGAAGAACTCTGTGGTAAACTACTTAATGGAGAATGTACAAAAACATTAGACCCAACATCAAATCTGTTAAAAAATACATTTAATTCATCTGCTCATGTCTGACCACCAGAGGCAATGTATCTCCTTGCTTTATTCTCATGCCCGGACATCATATTTAGATCTTTCCGAACCTCCTTCAAAATCTTTTGTTGTAATTTTCGTTCCATTTTTAACTTGTATATCTCTTTCCCCTCTCTAATTTTTACTTTTAGTAACCTCTGTACTCTCTTTTGCTCATCCTTATCACCTGCTAGAAAGGCCCTCTTTTTCTCGTTTAATAATAATTTTAACTCAGAGGTTACCCAGGGTTTGTTATTTGAATAACATTTGATCTTTTTAGTAGGTACTGTGTTATCAACGCAAAAGTTTATATAATCTGTAATACACTCAGTTAAACTATCAATGTCCTCATCATGTGATTTACACAGAACGTCCCAATCAGTTGTTTCGAAACAATCCATTAATGCTTCATAGACTGAATCAGACCATATCTTAACTGTTCTTATTACTGGCGGTTGCTTCCTCACAACCGGCACATAAACAGACCTAATATAAACAAGGTTATGATCCGATCGTCCCAATGGTGGAAGTGGTGATGATCTGTAGGCTTCTTTCACATTTGCATAAAACAAGTCCAAGATTTTATTGTCTCTCGTTTCACAGTCCACGTACTGAGTAAACGTGGGGAGAGTATCATGTAGAGATGCTTGATTAAAATCACCAGAGATAGTAATCAGTGATTGGGGATATTTTGACTGTATCCTGGCTGTAACGGTATTAATATATTCACAAGCATTAGTCACATTGGCCGAAGGAGGGATATACACCGTTATCGCTATCACATAAGAAAATTCTCTTGGCAAATAGTACGGTCTCAGCCCCACCGCAAGTAGTTCAATATCCTTATTGCACAGTTTTTCTTTAATCGTGATATGACCCGGATTGCACCAGCGTTCATTTACAAACAGTGCCAGCCCACCTCCTTTCCTCTTACCCGTCTCCACAGCACACCTGTCCGCTCGCACAAGATGAAAGCAATCCAATTTTGCAACCGAGTCCGGCGTTCTCTCACTCAACCAAGTCTCAGTTAGACAAATAAAACTGCATTCGCGATACTCCCGTTGCATCCTTGTTAGTGCCATGAGCTCCTCCATTTTATTCCCAAGCGACCGGACATTTCCCATGATAATCGCGGGTAAAAATGGTTTATGTCGTCTTTTCTTCAGTCGCTGCTTTACTCCAGCTCTACACCCCCTTCTCCTCCTCCTTAATTCCACAGGAATCTCCCTTCTAGGTACAGATGACATCGCTGTGTGCTGAAGTGCCAATAGTTGTTCTCTTGAATAAATAATGGAGCAAAAGTTTGGTGCTCCCGATACAGTCCCCAAAGTTCCAATTAAGAACGCCAAAATAAAAATAATCATAATCCTTCTTTATACTCTCGAACTTAGGACCATATATAAACACATTTCTCAGACATCGAAAAAAAGAATAAAAAACATAAGAAAAATAAAAAAGGTTAAAAACATTCAGAGCTGCTGCGACAGGCTGCCACGTACACGGCGCCATCTTGGATTGCCTTATTCCATATTTCTATGTTTACTATATGTCTTCTTAACAGTTTTTTTCTCTTAGCCTACCTATATTTTCTACCTATTGAGTTTACATTTTTTTCACCAAGAGGAGAAGGAGAGGCCGCAACATTATTGGTCAACGTGCCATTGTAGAGTTGCCAGGGCAGCGTGGTGGCAACGTGACCATATATGCTGCCATCGGCAGCTACGGGTTATTCACCGCCATGTGACTTTAGGGCCTTACAACACTGCCCATCTTATAACGTTCCTGTATGCTCTACAGAAGCACTACTGAGACGTGAACAGAGCAGGCAGAATATCCCATGCATGTGGTAATCTGGGACAATGTGAACTTTCACCGTTATTGAAAATAACCCACGTTTCATAAATGTGTGCCTCCCACCATACTCGCCCTTCCTTAATCCCATTGAATAATTTTTCTCTGCATGGAGGTGACAGAAATCCTTATGCACAGGAAAATCTCATTCAGTCAATGTGACAACATTGGAGTGGAAGCGATTCAAGGTTGGATTCGGCATGCTAAAGGATTCTTTCCTTGTTGTTTAGCAAGGGACAGGATTGCCTGTGATGTTGATGAGGTCCTGTGGCCTGACCATGCCCAGCCAGAGGCATGATGCTGAGGCAGAATGATTACAAGACATTGCTAGCTATCGATCTGCTGCATATTTTGTTTGTGACTACATTTATGTGTGCAGCATTGTGCAAGTACTTCATAATAAATATAATTTTTCCCTTGCTCTGCCCTAAATGCAGTGATTTGCATTTATCTCTGTAGTAATGACTGCTGTGTCGTGTTTATGCATTAGCTGGATGTGTGTGTTATCTGAAAACAGTGTTTGGGTTTGGGTAAAGTTCTGAAGCGATTGTTTGATATAGCAAGACAAGTTAAAGGTTTTGACAGTGTAGCTTAAGTTTGGTGATTTAAGGTTTTGAGAAAGTGAGAGAAACAAAAAAAAAAAGTGTTTTAGCAATTCAGAAATACTGTACTATATAATATATATTAAACTGCATGTTTCCATCTCATTCATTTTGTACAAATGAATGAGAAAAGATTAACGACACACCTCACTGCCTTCTAGAGTTTCCTGCCAGAGGAAGTGACATCACTTGGTACAGTTCGCATGCTTTTTCTACGAATACTTTGAAGATTTTTATGTTGTTTAATAACAGAGTTGAACAAAACGTAGGGACAGACATAACATCTATTTTTATTATCATTAATTAAATTACATAAAATACAACAAAATAAATATTCTATGCAATTGTTTATGTAAGTAAAAAATGACTTATTACATGATAATTCAAGTTGAAAACATGAATCAGGAGGCAATGACAGACAATAATATGTGGAGTGGGAGTCATATTAGAATATTTCAATTAAGAATATTTCCAAAAAAATGTCCCTATATAAAGCATTATTATAGTATACCATTATTGTTTCATTCACACCATGAGGCTTCATGAAGTCAGAACAATTACTATAAACTTTAAACAACAGTTTCTACAAAATAAACTGAAATGATCTCCATCTCAACACAGCTGTACACAACCAACAGAAAGAGAGCAGCTGTAATAAAGATAATTTATTTTTATTTTTGTGTGATTATGTCGATGTCTATATAGATGTCTACAGTATTTGGCGCGTCTTCGATCATCTACCGTTGGCGGCCGATGACGTCACCGCTCGCTCGCGCCGTCTCTTCCGTCATCGATGAGTTTCAGCGTCGAGTCTTCTGAGGTGAGGAGAGCAGTTCACGGTATTTCTCATATTTACACAACCATCACACACACATACAGTTTGAATAAGCGACAGACTCATTTCTGTATTGTTTTCATCGATCACAGCGATACTTGTGCGTCTTTTCTGGCGTCTTCTCACTGAAATAAACATTTAGGGGGGATGGGACGAGCCCTTGTTTTTTAATAAAACAATGCATTTGATTATAATTAACATTACAATGTGTACAAAACTAAAGTAGCCTAAATTCACGTTTATTTTTACGTTTCTGTCAGTCTGAGGTGTCGTTGCCATACGCGTTGCTATGGGTTGCGTCACTTGTGACTGTCTTTGCTTCGGACTTGAAGAGTCAGTCTCCGTTTTCGAGGGTCGAAAACTCCGGAGTTGTGTGTGTGTGTGTGTGTGTGTGTGTGTTATACGTTCAGGTTATGTGTTTTAAAATGAAAATGCACTGGTGTAAACGTACAGTATCCCACAGTCTGTTCGGGAACCGATGCTCTAGAGCAGTAATTCTCAAAGTGTGGTCCGCCATCGCCCCCTAGTGGTCCGCGAAAAGATGACCTAAACTAGGCAAGTATTTATAAAATCGTCACTTATTTAAGTCGATTTTTTAATGCACTTGCGAAACTGTGATAATAGTTCTTGCCATTCTGTAACCCTTTCGCACGTACGATCACACCGACCGGTGTGATTAGAACGGTCAGTGCATCACGTGATCAACTGCATTCAAATGTGCTTTGGTGCGTTGGCTGGCACTGAGCCAGAGACGGCTGCGCTCAGTGCGTGTCATATAACGTTATCACAACTATTCAGTTTTTTCAACCACATGATGGTTATTTTAGGTTTCAGACATTTAAAAATCACGTAAGTTCTAAAAAACAATGATAAAATACACACTGATGTCTATGGAAGCGGCAATAATAATCCTTTATATTATAAAAGACGACACGTTTTATTCATATCAGATACACATTGTGTAAGTAGCTTTACATTTTACCCTTTTCTTCTCCCAGTTCCCCAGCCACTTACGTTCATGTATTTCGGGAGAAGTGGAGGAATTGACGTGTTGTAATTTAAATCTCTGAACTGTGGCACAAACATGGCGCCGCCCATTGCGCATACAGCTCAACTAACGTGATCATTATAAAGGTGTTTATACAACAAAACACATCCACATGCACATATTTGACAATCGGAATATCGGTGTTTCATACTACAGCTAATAAATGTGTGAATATTTTGAATAAAAAAGGAAAAATTACATAAAAGCAGATCATCATTCATTCAGCGCTGTGTTGTGCTTGCGCTGTGACAAACAATGACACGTCACCATGGAAACAATAAAGTGACAGATTCTAAATAACGGTCGCCTTGAAAAACTCACGCTGGGGGTCAGTAAAATATTTTAAACTTACGTGTGAAAGGGTTTTATTAACGTAAAAATGGATCGGTGGCTAAACCAAAGAGGAGTCAAAAGAAAAGATCAAGCGTCCACTGAAAGCAGCAAAACTACAGCACCACAAAGGCCCACTGAAGCCGGTACCGAAGATACCGAGTCACGGCCACTGGCCACCACATTCCCGCAGACCACGACCATGTGAGATAGTTAAGCGAAAATATCACAATGAGTACATACATTTTGGATTTTCCTGGACTGGGGATCTTGAGGATCCTAGACCTCACTGTGTTTTGTGTTACGAAATATTGGCTAATGAAGCAATGAAACCATCTAAACTCAAGCGTCACTTTGAGTCTAAGGACAAAGATTGTACAGATAAACCAGTGTCATTTTTTGCGAGAAAACGTGATGAGCTTGAGCGACACATGAGTAAAAACACCTCACTGTTTTTTATGCCCGGTGAAAATGCAAAGGCTACTGAGGCATCATACAAAGTGTCTCTACTCATTGCAAAAACGTGAAAACCCCATTCAATTGGAGAGACTCTAATTCACCTTTGGCTAAGCCCTGCCCCCCTTAGTTACTGTTGCTACCTCCGACAACTTCATCTGGGCTCTGGTTTGGTATCAACATGGCTTATGCTGTGACGGCTCTTCCTGTTGAAATTTTATCAAACTTTTATAAAGCAGCAAATAAAGTGTCCGATAGAAGTAGGCGAAAGTGTCTGCAGTGTGCGTTCGAAGGCTATATTCAAGACATACCGGAGAAACGCAAGCAACAACAAGGCATCCAAATAGAGGCAAAAGCATAACGGTCACAGTCAAAACATGACCCACCGCATATCCTAATCGAGACGGAGGCTGGGACTCACACTATCAGGAGCAACACTGTTCATGCAGAGCTGGGTCTCTATTCACTTCTATAATCGTTATTACAAAGCAAACGGACTACGCAAGTATAAAGTTGTGTTTATTAGCAGCGTGTGCTAGCGTATCAACAATTAGGGTAGAGAACCGAAATCATAACCTAAAACTGTCTAACTAGTATAACTTCACAGTAAGGTTAAAAGCTAAATGTATCTTAGAGCAAAAGTGTTGTTGATCCTTGAGGGGTTTCGCTGACTGAGGATGTCCACACAGTTTAATCCAAAGACGACACTTGTCAGTATTTAACTTCGGTTTTGGGAAGGGGAAAAAACGGACACCCCCCTCCAACCTCTCTGGGAAACGCGTATCTGTGTTACAAATGCCCCAGGCACAACGTTTAACCATATTTTTAATAAAACGACGACGTAATAGCCTGCCGAGACCAAAAATATGAGCCGCCTGCGTTGAAGTCAGTGGAGCGCCGTGAAAAAGTGTCGGACCCTCTGTGGGAGCTCGTTCTTGGCTGCGCTGTGATTGGTCAATCTACATTCTAGGGCGTGGCTTAGCCAAAGGCGAATTAAGCCTGCTGCAGAAGTTATGGCAAACGTAATGCTAGGGAAGAAAGCTAGTGATGACATGCACAAAGTACCTCTGTCCAATGACACTGTCCAGCGACGCATAACTTCATGTCCAAGAGCAGCTGATCACACGATTACACCAGAGTCCCTTCTTTTCTCTTCAGCTGGACGAGTCCACAGACATTGGTAACGAGGCAAATCTTCTGTGTTTTGTGAGATACATCCATGCACGCTCAGTCCACGAGGATTTTCTCTTCTGTAAATCCCTTCCAACGAACACCACAGGAGAAGCGATCTTTGATGCACTAAATGCCTTCATTGTGCATAATAACATTGACTGGAAATGTTGTGTTGGAGTTTGCACTGATGGTGCAACTGCGATGACAGCCAAATACAAGGGCCTGGTAACACGTACGTACTGTTGCTCCATCCGCTGTGTCAACTCATTGCTGCATTCACAGAGAACAGCTCGCGGTGAAAAAGATGCCAAGTTGCCTTAAAACTGTTTTGGACGAGGCAGTTAAAATAGTCAACTCAATAAAAGGCAAGGCCCTCAACTCGCGTCTTTTTAAAGTCCTGTGTGAAGAAA
Source organism: Phoxinus phoxinus (assembly GCF_949152265.1). Lineage (NCBI taxonomy): Eukaryota > Metazoa > Chordata > Actinopteri > Cypriniformes > Leuciscidae > Phoxinus > Phoxinus phoxinus. Next base: position 5,234,745 of record NC_136876.1, read on the forward strand.
TGGGGAGTGAGCACACAAAACTTCTGTTCCACACTGAAGTGCGCTGGTTATCCCGTGGCAAGGTCCTGTCTCGTCTCTTTGAACTGCGCGATGAAGTAAAATTATTTCTGCACCAAGCTGATGAACTGTATGATCGACTTCATGACTGTATGTGGCTTTCAAAACTAGCCTATCTTGCAGATATTTTCAGCACGCTCAATACACTCAACTTAGCACTGCAAGGAAAAGCGGTCACAGTCTTCACTGTACAGGACAAAATTAAAGGGGCCCGCACCAAATTAAAGCTCTGGTGCGCACGTATTGATCGCTGTGAATTTGACTGTTTCCCCACTCTAGCGGACTTTCTTCTCGAAACTGAAGAGACCCTGGGTGACGACACCGTCACAGCCATAAAGGAACATCTACAAGGCCTTCACATGCAGCTGGGAAAATACTTTCCAGAGCTAGATGTGGACTTTGAGTGGATCAGAAATCCGTTTGGTGACATCATTGAGCAATGTACCAAGCTCTCAATACAAGAAGGCAATAGTCTTGTGGACATTGCATCAGATGAGGTCTCAAAATGTCATTCAAACAACAGCCCTTAACAGACTTCTGGGCTCAGCTCCTTCCTGAACATCCAAAGCTTGCAGAATCTGCCCTCAAAGTGCTCATGCCCTTCCCAACTACATACAACTGTGAAGTTGGGTTTTCCACACTGGTTGGTTTGAAAACAAAACAGCGCAACAGACTAAACGTGGAGCCTAGTATGAGACTGATCTCTCCTCTTTGGAGCCAGACATTCAGAAACTGATGTGCGATAGGCAGCACCACTCGTCTCATTAATATTCACGTTAAGTTTTAGATGGAAATCTCAAAATATAAAATCCACAGATCTATTAGTTTTGTGATGTACTAGTTTTTGTTTAAAATCCCAGTTATTTCAGTGATATTGGACATTAAGGGGAATTTTTTTTTCAGCATTTTATTGTTACCATAGTTACAACCATAGACTTCCTATACCCACCACCTCACTTTTAAACTAATGGCTCTTTGTAATGAAATTAAGTGGGGCCAAGGCTGTTACAGTATATTTAATTGCAGTTTTTTTTACATGTGCAGTTTGTTGTTCATATTAAGCTGCAACTCATTTCACAATTACTTTTTCAAATGAAATAAAATTCATATAATAATTTCTGATCATATCATTGCATTTGTGTTTGAATAATTAGTTTTTGACTTGAAACAGTTGCATATTAAACTTAAATTTAGCTTATCCTTCTTATTTTGTTGTTTTTTGGGGGCGTGTTAGAGTGGGATTCTGTTAGGTGGTCCTCAGAATTTTTTTTGAAGATAAAGTGGTCCTTGATCTGAAGAAGTTTGAGAAACACTGATCTAGAGCGACGCACGTCACCCAGATAAAGGTAACTGGGGGCCGGACCAAAGACGTCACCATCTTCGTCGCCATCTTATGACAACTGTTGATTCATATAATACATTGTTTTGATATCTATGGATAATGATCTCAGATTATTTTAAAGATGAATGATGACTGATAAATCCAGTACAAATTAACATTTAATTATTTATTTCATGATGACATCGTCACATTGCGCCTGGGCGGAAATTCTTGTCGTTTGAATATTTAACATCTTTATAGTTGTATTTAAAATTTCCTGGCAAATATTATATGACATATGATAAAATTATATGATATTATGTGAACAAAAATTTGTAATAAAAAAACATTTGAAGCAGGACTACTTTGTCAAGCGTAATGTGTCGTCAGTCATTGACTAGGTCATGTTGAACCAGTTGGTCCCATATGGGACCCACTTAATTTCTGACATTACTTAATTTCTCTCATTACCAGCTTTGCAAATTGGAAATAAAATGCATTTTTGATAAATTAATAGGCAAGTGAACGTTGTAATTATGATAATTCAAATAAAACGAAATGTCACAATGTAAAATAATGCATTTTTATTTAAAAGCTGATCGGATCCCATCTATGATATTATTTGTTATTTGTATAAAAGTGACTATCCACCAAATGTTATCATTTCAAAATTTTACATTTATAAATATAGAAATTATGTATTTTAAGCATGAAATTATTTTGCCCACATAGGTCCTATGAAGGTCCCATATTATCATCCAACATGGGCATACCTATATGTGACCCACATTGTGAAACCCACATGGGACCCACATCAATTGCCCATGTTCAGCCCATGCCCACAAGGAACCCATGCTGCCAGATATAACCCACATGGGGCCCATGTATTAATGTTGGCTGGGGTGTTTCTAACAGCCAACACTCAGAATAAAGTGAGATGATCTGCTGATGATCCTGAATGGCTTGTTGAATGAGTGTTGATAGTCTGAGGCTCATCAATATTAACAGATCTGCTGAAAACACTCTTTATTTCATGACAATAGTTCCTGTTTTCACCTCATTTATTATGTTGATGTCTCCAGATCTCCTGGCAATTGACATTTAAAGCTCATTTAATTGGTGTCAGCAGACTAAGGGCATTTGTTGGCTACTAAATACATTTATCTCTGTTTTAACTGTTTTTCTTAATTTAATTTAAGTTTTAGAATTTACATTAATCTTTTATATATATATATATTTCTAGATGTCCAGGCCTCCAGACTAACTTTTTTTACTAGGAGCGCTGTAGCCCCTGACTGAAAATTTTAGGAGCACAAGCAAAAAATGTAGGGGCACATCTTAAATCAGCTTGCAGTGCAATTATTCACATTTCCCCCAAAATAACTGTAATACTGACAAATTATTTAATAATAAATAGACTTAACGTACAGATATTACAATGTGCAGAAGTTCACAGGCTCCAGACTAACATTTGAGGGCAGCAGCACCGGAGACACTAAGTTTTACCAAAAATATCTGGTAGCTTTGGGGCTGACAATAAAGCACTAAGCTTAATTTAGGGTGTAGCTGAAATTAATTTGAATTATTATCATTCATAATGTCTTAATATTCATTAAAAAGCAAAATGAGTCTGTGAAGGATAAATGAGTTGCGCATTTTCATTCCTCATTTTGTTCGCATTCGGTGCTGCTTGGCAACGTTGTGGTCACGCCAGCGCAACCTAAATAAATATTTGGTCGCACCGGAAGGAAAAATAGTCGCAAAATGCGATCAATTATCATTTATTATAAAAACAAACTCAGTGATTTATATTTTTGATTTTGGCAGATCAGCTCCTCCCACACTGGAATACATCATCAGTGAAGCTCCTCCCACTGTAATTCATCATCAGTGAAGCTCCTCCCACACTGCAATACATCATCAGTGAATCTCCTCCCACAGTAATTAATCATCAGTCAAGCTCCTCCCACAGTAATTCTCCAATAAATGCTGTAAATTCCCATCAGCTACAAGTGAAGACGAGCATGAAAGCATCAGGAAGAGCTGAAATCTGCAGAGACTGAGTTTATTAAAGAGGACAGTGAGAACACGAGTGATCCAGAACCCTGCAGAATGAAACACACTGAAGATCCTGAAGAACAAAGAGGTTGGTGTTTATTCTTCATTCATTCATGATGCTGGAGAACATTCATGTTAGAAACATTCAAGCACTTCATCACATTTAGATAAACAGTTCAACTATGAAACGGTGCAGAATGTTCTGGGTTTTCTTCAACAAATACCTACCTCATTCATGGAAAGTTTGAGGTTATATAATCATCAGTGCTGTGATGTAACGAATTACAAATACTCACGTTACTGTAATTAGGCCCAAGTAGTTTTTTTCCCACAAATTTTACTTTTTTGAGTACCGGTAGTTTAAAAATTGTGTAATTTACTTTTACTTTTACATTTCTGTCAGTGCGTGACTACAGCTCGGTAATAAACAACGCTTTTTGATTGATCCATTTAATTCAATCCACCTTCATTTAGCAAGTGCACTTGCGCAAACATTTGGGTAACACTTTATATTACGACCCGCAAACAACTGCGTAAGTAAACCGAAATTTCTGTAATTATAGTCTACTTCCGTGTGGGTATAAGGGAACAATATGTTAAGTTTTGGGTAATAAAGGGTAACAAGCAGATATACAACCTGCAAAGAACTTTGTAAGTAAACCGAAATTACGGTGTGCGTTTCTGTAATTATAGTGTACCTCCATGTAGGTATAAGGGAACAATATGTTAAGTTTTGGGTAATAAAGGGGTACAACCAGATATAGGCTACAAGCAAATTATTTATAATGTAATTATTTTAAAACTAACAGGTTCTGTTAATATATTGCAGGCAAAAATTGTACGTCTGTTGTAGATAAAAGTTTTTATCACATTTCTGGCAAAATAGTTATTGTGCAATGTAGTTACAGGGTAATTTTGACATCTGTGGGTTGTAAATTTAACTTTTATATTTATTCATATATATATATATATATATATATAGCTGTATCTAAGCACAGTATGATACAAATTTAATTTATTGGCTTTTCTTTCTAAACTACTGAACGTTAAGCCAAAAAAATTGTTTCTGCTATGATTTTAATTTAGGACGTACCATGTAGTACTTAGTACTTACCTTATCACATTGTTTTGCAATGACACTTAAATGTCAGGGCAAATATACAGTGTAATTAAAACGTTTTTATTTTATTTTATAAGAGTACCTTTCTCTGTTATTTAAATTTAAGTTTAATTTACAACCCACAGATGTCAAAATTACCCTGTAACTACATTGCACAAGAACATATTTTGCCAGAAATGTGATAAAAACTTTTACAACAGACGTACACTTTTTGCCTGGAATATATTAACAGAATAGGTACCTGTTCTAAAATAATTACATTACAAATAATTTGCTTGTATATTGTACCCATTTATTACCCAAAACGTAACATATTGTTCCCTTATACCTACACGGAAGTACACTATAATTACAGAAACGTACACCGTTTTCGGGTTACTTACGCAGTTGTTTGCGGGTCGTAATATAAAGTGTTACCAAATTTTTTTTCAAGTTCAACGTTGTTGGATGCTGCTGATAAAACCGCCTCGCCAAGACTACAAAGAGACATGCATTTGTGTGTGTGTTTGTTTTGTTAGTTACCCGACCCATGTAAATAAAGATAAGAAATTCTTCGCGTACGAGGATAAGTCGGATCATTGGGAGAGGTAATTGTACACCATTGAGGAAATATTTATAAATAAAGACATTGATTTTAGTTAATAAAATACTTAAAAAGCTACACATTGTCCCTTTAAGAAAGAAAAAAGAACAAAGCACAAAAAGTCACAAAAAACAACAGTTCTGGAAACATTGGAACACACTAAACAAAACTTGCCATCAAGAACTAGCCATCCAGAATGGAGATGTTTGGATAAACCACGTCTCCAACCTCTTCAGTAATATAAACAAGAACATATGGGACACAGGACAGGACCTTTGACCCTAGTATTGACTTTTAGTGATCTGAAGTGACGACTAAGTGATAAAGAGAAACTTATATAACAATGGGTCTCTTATCTGTGGAAAGAAGCCTGCTGAAGAAAGGCCTTAAAATGGTAAAAAGGCTGCCCATCTCTTCCTGTCCACTCACTTCACAGGGTAACTTCTGTGTGGGGACTGAGCCTTCTTGCAAGAATAAATACTTTAAAAAAATACTTTTTTGATTCAGAGTGTCTCCTACGCAGTGATGATGGTTTAATATGAATTTTTGCCACAACAATGTCCTTCCACTTTTTATATCATTTCGATCTTTTAATTAATTTGATGTACTGACATCTTAATTTAATATTTTTTTCTTTCATGTCAGACCTGATGGAAGAGAGCGAGGAGAGTGAAGAACTGAGTGAAGTGAAGGAGGAGAGTGAAGAACTGAGAGAAGTGAAGGAGGAGAGTGAAGAACTGAGAGAAGTGAAGGAGGAGAGTGAAGAACTGAGAGAAGTGGAGGAGGAGAGTGAAGAACTGAGAGAAGTGAAGGAGGAGAGTGAAGAACTGAGAGAAGTGAAGGAGGAGAGTGAAGAACTGAGAGAAGTGAAGGAGGAGAGTGAAGAACTGAGAGAAGTGAAGGAGGAGAGTGAAGAACTGAGAGAAGTGGAGGAGGAGAGTGAAGAACTGAGAGAAGTGAAGGAGGAGAGTGAAGAACTGAGAGAAGTGAAGGAGGAGAGTGAAGAACTGAGAGAAGTGAAGGAGGAGAGTAAAGAACTGAGAGAAGTGAAGGAGGAGAGTGAAGAACTGAGAGAAGTGGAGGAGGAGAGTGAAGAACTGAGAGAAGTGAAGGAGGAGAGTAAAGAACTGAGAGAAGTGGAGGAGGAACATCATGTCCAACCTGGAGGAAAACCTTTGAGTCGCTCAAAGACTAAACAGACATTTTTAAAGAAAAGAAGAGCCAAGAAATCTTTCACCTGCACTCAGTGTGGAAACAGTTTTACAAGCAAACAATGTCTTGAGAGTCACATGAGGATCCACACGGGAGAGAAGCCGTTCACATGTGATCAGTGCGGAAAGAGCTTCAAGCGATCAGAACACCTTAATTATCACATGATGATCCACACAGGAGAAAAGCCGTTCACATGTGATCAGTGTGGAAAGAGTTTCACACAAATAACAAATCGTAATCGTCACATGAGGATCCACACCGGAGAGAAGCCGTTCTCATGTGATCTGTGCGGCAAAACATTTCTTAGTTCATCACACCTGAAGATACACATGACAGTTCATACGAAGGAGAAGCCACATTCTTGTTCTGTGTGTGGAAAGAGTTTTTCACTGCTTCAATATTTACATAGACATGAGAAAATTCATACTGGTGTGAGAGAGTACATGTGCTTTGAGTGTGAGAAGACTTTCACTACAGCGGACAGTTTAAAACTGCACCAGAGAATTCACACTGGAGAAAAACCTTACAAGTGTTCACACTGTGACAAGAGATTCAGTCACTTAATATCTCTGAAAACACATGAGATGATCCACACAGGAGAAAAACCTTACAAGTGTTCACACTGTGACAAGAGATTCAGTGAGTCATCATCTCTGAAAAGACATGAGAGGATCCACACTGGAGAAAAACCTAACAAGTGTTCACACTGTGACAAGAGATTCAGTCAGTCATCAAATCTGAAAGCACATGAGATGATCCACAGCAGAGAGAAGCCGCACAAGTGTGATCAGTGTGGAAAGAGTTTCTCTTTTAAAAGTCACCTGAAGCTACACATGAAGATCCATACAGTGGAGAAACCACTTTAACCCTCTGGGGTCTTTTTTTTACATAGCAGCAAAATAGACCTAAAATACTCCGTCGGTTTTGGTCATACAGCCTTAAGAAATATGAAAAAATAAGCTGTTAAATGTCTACTTTTTTATGTGTCCACTTACAATCGAAATAAAACATTGTGCTTTTGTAAAATAAAGAAAGTAAACAGGGTGTGCTTTCTGCCTCTCTGTCTCTGTGAACTTTTTTTCTGAAGTACGTCTCTAAACTTAAACAAAACTCAGCGAATACTATTCACTCAGACATGAGCTATATATCTCTATAATCATTTAAGTGTGTAGTTTTAAATTATCTAATTCAAAACTAAAACAAATATTCTCTGTTTATATAATCTATATAAAAAGAGCGAGAGATCAGCCGTTCTCATTATCGTTCTCTCACCTCATTACTCTGCTAATGTGACACGCCCATCGAGAGCGCGCCGCGCGCTATTCAGACACAGATCTGAGGCAACACATGCAAACCAGTCAACGCCCACAACAGCTGGAAAACACACTCGCTGTGAGGAATAATAATATCGTGATAATCCTGGAAATTTTACCTCAAACGTGCTGGAGTAGCCGAACAACGGATCCAGCTGCAGATCATCAGTAAGTGCTTTGTTCTAATCGCGATATGAAATGGTGTCTGTAAACCGCAAAAGACTGTTTAAATTTGAAGCGCGTTTCTGTGTTTGAATGAATGAACAGCACATCATGTTGTTTAGCTACTACAACGCACAGATGCTGTTGTTTACTACAGCTCGCGCGTGTCTGTGTGTGAATGAATTTAGCTTTTTTTTTTCTACTGCCTACTGAGATGAGTAAAAATCGACTGAATACGTTGAAATAAAATGTCTTTGTATAAGCAACATATTAAACTGCAAATTAACATTTATGCCCTAATATATATTATAAAAGACGATATGTTACAGACGAAATATGAAAGACAACATTTCGTTTTGGATAGATTATAAAGTTTTTACTGCCACATCAAAACCTAATTTACAATGTGCAAAGAAAATCTTAAAAGGTCAATATAAGCCTTGTCTTTAAATTATTTTTGTTTTATTAGTGACAAATTTGGGGAGAGGATAGCCTACATCCAACACTTTCTGAAATACGAATGAGAATTAACTGCACAATTACTAGAAATGTTTACCTTGGATATTATACAATTTGCAAGCATACACAGTTTGTGGAAAAATACACTTTTTTTCAAGATGTTTCCAACTCTGAACCAATTCTGTAGTAATATATATATATATATATATGTGTGTGTGTGTGTTGTCTTTGCATTCTTTCTTGTGGCTCAATCTTCACTCAATGAAAGGCTCATTAGTATGCAGCATTAGCAGCTCTTTGTCTTCAGGTGTGAATGAGGACATTATTCATGACCTTGTTGGATCATTCACGCCCACCTGCATATTGCCTTTCCAAACAAAAAGTGTCTTACAAAATTTAAATCAATCTATTGTTTAATGTGAACGATTAGCCCAGATGATTTTCAGATCATTTTGAAGTAAAAACTCCGACAACATCCATTAGTCAAAAGTATTGTGGGAATATGTGAAGTTGGTCGTATGTGGTCTTATATCAGAAAATGTAAGTTAATAAATAAGTAATTTAAGTTTGAGTTTTTTGAATAACCACGCATAAATAATATTCTCTCAAAAATGCAAACATGTACATACATGTTGCTCACATATTATGATAGCCACGTTCGTGCTAAATAGAGTGTAATTACACCTTTGCCATTAATATGTTTATAAGCAACTGAAAAAAATACAAATATCAGGGCATGTCAAAACATCTCAAGGACCCCAAAAACACCTTTGACCCCAGAGGGTTAACACCGTCTGAAATCACGGTAAGTAGTTTATTTTCATGTGCTGAGCAACAAAGTCTCTTCTGTGTAAGTTATGCCTAGTTCACACTACACAACTTTAAACGTCGGCAGATCGCTGTGCTGTTTAGACTACGTGACTTGCTCTGGAGTCTTGAAGTCGTTGTGGTGTTCTCACTACGTGACACCATGTAAATTATCTGGAACAGGGAGTTACACACTACACAAGCTGAGAACAACTCTGCCACCCAATGACTACCCGGTCCCCAAACCACGTTTTGTCACGAAAGCACACGCGAAAAGTGGAATGTGAAATGACGAAGAAAAACAAAAAAGTTTGTTGCGCAATGACTTGTTTAGAACCTCGAAAAAAAAGAATATGGGTGAAAGGATGGATAAGCAGAGATTGTATATCCTGTAGTGTGAACTAGGCATTAGCCACACATCACCCTATAGCCAAATCTCTCCTCTCCACCTACACTCTAAAAACTAATTCAGAGGACCTTTAGTCATTACTTAAATATACATATTGTTGTGAAATAAAAAATCAAGTTCTGAGATACAGTTAGACTTTTTACTTGTAGTTGTTATTTTATTGAGCTTGGATGACACACAAATTATGCCTATTGATTCAATATACTATCATGACTTGTCAGAGTTTAACATTTTCAGTCAATCAAAAATAATTTAATTTTAAGTTCTGCTAATGTAAAATACAATTTGATGACGTGTAAACGGCCCACAGTTTCCGCGCGCATGCATGTTCAATGCCAGACGACGAGTGGGACCACACAGTTGAAACTCAATCTGGTGAATGGTTAGTAATTTTATGTTTAATTACACATTTGCATTCGCTCAGGATTCTGTTGGTGATAGCCTACTGTATAGTAACCGAATACCGAAATCTCGAAGTCCTTATTCTGAAATTTGAGTTGAGTGTTGATAGTATATGTAGGAGCCATACATTGGGTTTGATTAGTCTTTTGTGACATTTCTTCTTTCCTTCTATACTGTTGTGTATGTGCACGTGCGGTGTGACGTCACTGGTAACTATGGCACCGTGAGGGGGTGTGGTGAGTATATATTAGCGTGTATGTTCACCTGTGTGACATGGCGGGTTGTATGGATTATGGCTGCAGGGTGAGCATGGGGAAAAACTTTCTTTTGACCGTCACCAACGTCACCATCACCAACTAACGCACTGTCTGAGGTATCTTTGCACGGTTAATGAAGTACATCACTCAACGTAAGTGTTTATGTTTTCTAAGCTGGTGAAAGAGAGCAATAAAGACATTCCATCATGTGCAATGATTTAGTGTGACGCGTCTTCAGTGTAAACCCTCATGTCTCAGCCTGCTGCGGCGTTTGTTTGGTCTTTGAGATATTATACGCCGCAATATTAAGTCAAAAGAAAGTTTTACGAAGCGCAGATTCAAACGTAGTGTTGGTTAACGTTGAATGTTTGACATCGTTCAAGGTTGTAAGCGATAGACGTGAACGCGCATTTGTCTCGTGTAAAATTGCATTCACAAATTTTCTGTTACAACCTATGCTTATGTTTGATCACTACAAACGTTGTATTTAAGTACACCGTAAACAATGAGGATTGCTGGTCAATTGATTGTTTTCCCTGCTAGGCTCAGCGGTACTTTCACATAAGGTGATCGTACTGGTTTGTTTGTTTTATTACCCTTTGTAGTATTTTGGTTCGTGCGTCAAGCGGGTGAAGCATTGCGCTTGGGAGTGCCGCCGTAGTTCTGGTCCCAAGACAGTTAGTCTGGTTCAAGGCTATCGGTATAGAGGTACATAAATACCCACCGCTAGTATGCACAGAAGACTAGGGTTGAGTTTAGTTTAGCTTTTGTGGATAATTTAGAGGGAAACAAAAGACCAATGCATCGTATCTTGTTTCTGAGTGGAAATGTAATCTAAGTGAGCTGTGTTATTGTGTCATTAGCAGATATTTTTTGTGATATTTTTTTGTATCTTGCAACATAAAATGGAGATGAGTGATACCAGGTTGAATGAGAAAAGAAAAACATTATTGACACCTAAGGCTTTTGAATATAAATTGGGAAAGCTCCAAGAAGAACGTCAAACAAAAATAAGAAAAATTAAAGGTGCAATTAGAGAGATTAAAGACCTAAAGCAAAGTGCTGATAGTGCTGAAGGTATACGGTCACATCTCGAAAATATATCAAGCCTCTTTAAAGAAGCAAGTCATCTTCATGGTGTGGTGGTTTCTATGATCCCACCTGAAGAGCAAGAAAAACAGAATTCTTGGTTTAACAGCGTTGAAGAACATAAAACCGCTTTTGTGGATGAGACAAACAAATGGCTGTTGAATGCGCCAGACATACCTGTAGAGGGCGTTGATGTCCCATGTTTACGATCTACCGTTTCTAATGCTAATGAGGCTCATACATCTGAAATTATGGAAAATATAGTAGAAGATGATATTAGGCCAAGTGATAGCGTTTCCAATGTGTCAGTGAAATCAAAGAAATACAGTACCGTGGTGAGTAAATCTAGGTCTACTGCATCATCCGCTAGAATAAGGGCTGAGGCTGAGACAGCTGCTCTTATGGCTCGTCAAGGGTTGCTGAGTCAGAAGCATGCCTTGGAAGAACAGCAAGAACTGTTAAGGAGGAAGAAAGAGGAGCTCGATCTGGACATGGAGCTGGCAGCATCCATGGCTAAAGTAAGCGTGTTCAAGGCTTCAGAAGGAGCCAGTGTGTCTCACGTTTCTGTGAACTCCGATGGGATGAACTCTTATCTGGAAAGAGGGAGAAGAACACAGTTAAGCCATGACGCTGCAATATTTGTGCCTGAGTTCAACATTCAAACATCAGCTGTAGGGGCTGTAGGAGAAGCTTTGCTTTCAGGTGATGCTGCTGTTAGGCCCAAGACATGCAACAAAATTGAGCTGCCTGCTGCTGTGACCTGGGCCAGTCCGTCCACATTGCTTACTCAGCCCGTTGCCGTGACTGGGGTTGATCTGCTTACTTTGCCGCAAGACGCTTCTCATCCACCAGTTACTCACCTTCAGTCGGAAGCGGCACCCGTAGTAATGAATAATTTTGATCAACGTTTTTTCAAAGTTTTGGAAAGGCAAAACCAAATTACATCTTTATTGGTTGGACAACAGTCACTTTTTCTCTTGCCTAAACGAGACCTACAAGTCTTTGACGGAGATCCACTCCAGTATCAAACCTTCATAAGAGGATTTGAACACAACATTGAAGGGAGAACACAAAGTCAGAAGGATTGTCTGTATTACCTCGAGCAGTATACGAGAGGTCAGCCCAGGGATTTGATCCGAAGCTGTCAACATTTGCCTCCTTCCCACGGATACACTAAGGCAAAGTCACTACTTCAGGAGCATTTTGGCGATCCATTTAAAGTAGCTTCTGCCTACATGGATAAGGTACTTTCATGGCCGATGGTTAAAGCTGAAGATAACAAGGCTTTACGGGCCTACAGTCTAATGTTACAGGAATGTTGCAACTCCATGGGGACCGCCTTAAGTGACCTGAATGTACCTACAAATATGCAAACTATTGTGAGAAAGCTGCCTTATAAGCTGCGGGATCATTGGAGAAGTGTAGCTGGTGATATTCAGGAGAAGCTTCGTCGTAGAGCTACATTTGTGGACATAGTGGAGTTTGTCGAAAGACAAGTCAAGATATCAAGTGATCCTCTCTTCGGAAATATTCAAGATACACCTGTGACAGAAAGAAAAGAATTAAAAATGGTCAAGTCTCAAACTGGTTCAAAGGCTAGAGGCAGTAGCTTTGCCACTGCTGTAGCACCTGCTGAGAAGAAAATGGAGTCTGTGAATAAAAGGGAGAATAATTCACTAGCGAAAGCTTGTTTGTTTTGTGGAGCTGGACATTCGTTGAATGTTTGTCTTCTTTTGGATAAAAGGACTCAAGATGATAAAATTTCCTTTTTGAAGGAGAACCGTTTGTGCTTTGGTTGCCTGTGCGTTGGGCACATGAGTAAGGATTGCAGAAAACGACTGATATGTAAAATATGCAATTATAGACACCCTACGTTGTTGCATATCCACCCCAAAGCTAAGCAAAAAGGTTCGACTCAGAACATCAGTGGTTCGGAAATGATCAGAGAAGGTGCTGTTGTGTCTGTTCAGTCCAGTGGTTTGACTGGGGCCGGTAAACAGGACTGCACGCTCTCTATTTTGCCTGTTCAGGTGAGATCCAAGAGAGGACAAGAGACTTTTGTCACATATGCATTTTTGGATCCAGGGAGTACTTCTTCGTTTTGTACGGAGCAACTCATGAATCGGCTTAATCTTACAGGAAAGAAACTTGGAATCCTTCTTAGAACTATGGGACAAGAGAAAGTGGTGAACAGTTACAAGCTGTCAGACTTGGAAGTGGCCGGATTAGATTCAGAAAACTTTTGTGGCCTGCCAGAGGTTTTTACTCAGAAGAGTATGCCTGTTCATCGAGGTAATATTCCATGCTCGAAAGACCTCCAAAGATGGTCGCATCTGAGAGATATAAAAATGCCAGAGATCGATGCTGATGTAGACCTTCTGATCGGCACTAACGTCCCTCAAGCTCTGGAACCGTGGGAAGTGGTTCGTGCAGCGAATGGGGGCCCTTATGCAATCAAGACCATTCTGGGTTGGACCGTGAACGGTCCGCTCCGAGGAGATAATCAGATCAGTGACCAGTGTTTGCAGCCCAACATCACGGTTAATCGCATCTCTGTGGCAAGGCTTGATGAGCTTTGGGAGAAGCAACTGAAGGTGGATTTTCCTGAAAATCTGCAGGATGAACAACCTGGTCTGTCGAGAGAGGATAATTGCTTCATGGAGTCAGTTTCCGATTCTGCCAAGCTCATTGATGGTCATTACAGTATCGGTTTGCCGGTAAGACAAAGATACCTGAAAATGCCTAACAATAAACCAGTTGCAGAACAGCGTGCATTGAGTCTCAAAAGGCGCTTGAATAAAGATCCATCTTTTTGCTCTGACTACATTGCATTTATGTCCAAGATGCTGGCTGATGGCTATGCTGAGAGAGTGCCGACTGAGCATCTGACTCGTCGCGATGGAAGAGTGTGGTATTTACCCCACCATGGGGTGTATCATCCTAAAAAGAAAAAACTGCGGGTAGTTTATGATTGTGCGGTCACATTCCAGGGGACATCTCTGAATTCACAGTTGTTTCAAGGACCAGATCTCACAAATTTGTTGGTGGGAGTCCTCACAAGATTCCGCAAAGAACCCGTGGTGCTTATGGCAGATATAGAGGCCATGTTCCATCAGGTCAGGGTTCCGGCGGAAGACTCTGACTTGTTGAGATTTCTGTGGTGGCCCGATGGAGATTGCAGTCAGGAGTTAGTGGAGTACAGAATGAGGGTGCATCTGTTTGGTGCTACTTCCTCTCCTAGTTGCGCTTGTTTTGCTTTAAGGAAGTGTGCTGAAGACAATCAAAAGCGCTTCAGTTCTGCGGCAGTTAACACCGTCCTACACCATTTCTATGTTGATGACTGTTTAGTGTCTGTTGGCTCTGAAGAGGAAGCAGTATCTTTATGTCAAGAGCTTAGTGCCTTGTGTGCTGAAGGTGGTTTTAAGCTCACAAAATGGATTAGTAATTGACGTACTGTCCTTGCTGCAATTCCTCCAGAAGAGCGAGCCAAAGAGGTAAAAGATTTGGATCTGGATAGCGACTCGTTGCCTGTAGAGCGTGCCTTGGGTGTGCAGTGGTGTGTCGAATCGGACTCCTTTAAGTTTAAAATCATACTTAAAACTCACCCACTCACAAGAAGAGGAATCCTGTCCATGGTTAGTTCGATTTATGACCCTCTTGGTTTCGTGGCTCCTGTCGTTTTGTCTGCCAAGAAAATCCTCCAAGACCTTTGCAGGAGACGTTTTGGATGGGATGATCCTTTGCCCTCTTCTGTTGTCGGAGAATGGATGGCTTGGTTGAAAGACCTTCATGACCTTGAAAATTGGGAGGTCAGTAGGTGTTTAAAACCTGTGGACTTTGGCCGTGTCATCTCTGCTCAGCTACACCACTTTGCAGATGCAAGTGAGGAAGGGTTTGGGACTGTGACTTACCTGTTGCTTCATGATGATAATGGACGAACTCACAGTACATTTGTAATGGGAAAGGCACGTGTAGCTCCTCTTAAACCTGTCACCATTCCTTGTATGGAGCTGACTGCTGCGGTGGTGGCTAGCAGGATGGACAAGTTGTGGAGGAAGGAGCTGCAAATAGACCTTGAAGAGTCCGTCTTTTGGACAGACAGCACTTCTGTTTTGAAATACATAAAAAATGAGACATCTAGATTTAAGATCTTCATAGCAAACAGAGTGTCAGAAATATTGAAAACGTCTAGCGTATCGCAGTGGAGGTATGTAAATACATCAAACAACCCTGCGGATCTAGCTTCCAGAGGTGTTAAAGTTCAGTCATTTTTAAAGACTGATGCATGGCTCTGTGGTCCTGACTTTCTTCGTGAGCCTGAGTACAGGTGGCCTGAAAATCCTGAGACTTTGGAAAGCTCTCTCTTTGGAGACCCAGAGGTCAAGGCTGTGGCGGTGAACGCTGCTCAAGTTGAGCAGGTTAGTCCGATGGAGAAGCTCATTGCTTACTTTTCCTCCTGGTTCTGTCTTAAGAGGGCAGTTGGTTGGCTTCTCAAGTTGAAGACCTTGCTCCTATCCTTGGTGCGACATCGAAAGCTGCTGAGAGAAAACCTTTCTAGTTTAGATCTAAGTACTGATCAGCTGGAGAAAAAGCTGCAGGTTCAGATGGAAGGTGTTAAGG
Organism: Phoxinus phoxinus; assembly: GCF_949152265.1. Taxonomy (NCBI): domain Eukaryota; kingdom Metazoa; phylum Chordata; class Actinopteri; order Cypriniformes; family Leuciscidae; genus Phoxinus; species Phoxinus phoxinus. The sequence goes on from NC_136876.1 coordinate 5,250,614, forward strand.
CTCAAGTGCCAAAGGATGTTTTATCCTTGGATGATATGGTCATGGCGGAGTTGAGTATTATCCGTTTCTGTCAAAAAATAAGGTTTCCGGAGGAACTGTCCTATTTGAAGAAAGGAGAGTGTGTAAGAAGGACAAGTCATCTCTACAAGTTCAACCCGATCCTGGATGGTGATCTCATTAGGGTTGGAGGAAGGCTCAGTAGAGCAGCAATGCCACTTGAAGCAAAACATCCAGTTATACTGGCTAAAGATCAACACATTTCTAATCTTATCCTTGCTCATGTACATCAAGAAACAGGCCATGGTGGACGAAACCACATGCTTTCTCACTTGCGTCAAAAGTATTGGATTCCTGGTGCATGTGTTGCCATCAGAAAGGTTCTGACTAAATGTGTTATCTGTCGTAAACTGTCTGCTTCACCTGGACATCAGAAAATGGCTGATCTTCCTCACAACAGAATAATGGTGCCTTCACGTGCTATGGTAATTATGGTAAATACCAAAAGCCGACGTGGAAAATGCACATGAACACCCCCTCATGTGGTATTTTCCACTGGGCAACTCGTAGAATATTTTGATGCACGAGTTGCCGAGATGAGATAACCTTTGACCTTTTCAACATGGCGGAGAGCGACGCAAGCGTTGTGAATGGTAAGCATTGTTCACAAGTGGAAAATATCATAAAAGCACTTGAACACAACACACTGGTAAATACCAGTTCACAAGTGGAAAATATCATCTTTTCCACAGCACGTGAAGGCAGCATAACTCCTGATGAGCCTCCTTTCAGTCGAGTTGGTCTGGACTGTTTTGGACCATTTGAAGTTAAACGTGGAAGAACTGTGATCAAGAGGTATGGGCTCATTTTTACATGCTTGGCAATACGAGCCATACACCTTGAAGTTCTTTCATCTTTAGACACGGATTCCTTCATTAATGGTTTTAGAAGGTTTATAGCGAGACGTGGTCAAGTCCTGGAAATTCGTTCAGATAACGGTACTAACTTCGTGGGCGCTGAACGTGAATTGAGGCAGGCTATTGAGAATCTAAATCATAACCTCGTAAATGATGTACTGTTGCAAAAGGGTGTTAAATGGGTTTTCAATCCCCCAGCAGCATCACACCATGGAGGCGCTTGGGAAAGATTAATTCGGTCAGTTCGTAGAGTGCTGAACTCGGTCTTTAAGACTCAGACCCTTGACGAAGAAAGCTTGGCAACAGTATTTTGTGAGGCTGAAGCGATTGTTAACAGTCGTCCGATAACGAAAGCATCTACAGATCCTCAAGATTTGGAGGCATTGACTCCTAATCATTTGCTTCTGCTTAAATCGCGGCCGTTATTGCCTCCAGGATTGTTCAAGGAAGAGGATGTTTATTCTCGTCGTCGCTGGAGACAGGTTCAGTACATGTCGGATTTGTTCTGGAAGCGCTGGGTAAAGGAGTACCTTCCTGGACTTCAGGAGCGCCAGAAGTGGAATTCCGTAAAAAGAAACTTTGTTTCAGGAGATCTGGTGGTGCTAGTGGATGATATGGCACCTCGCAATACTTGGATTACAGGAAGAATTGTGGACACTGTTCCGGACAAAAGTGGACTGGTACGAAGTGTACGGATTAAGACTAAAAATAGCTATCTGAACAGACCAATAACCAAAGTCTGCCTTCTGCAGGAAGCGGAAGGGCAGTGAAGATTTTATACAGTTTGAATGAACTTTTTTATTATTGGACTTTGAAGGACTAATAGTTCATTCTTCATATTCTGATTGATGTCCGTCTCCCACAAGGTTATAGTGGTGATTAATTATTACTATGAAATAATTTGGGGCCGGAATGTAGGAGCCATACATTGGGTTTGATTAGTCTTTTGTGACATTTCTTCTTTCCTTCTATACTGTTGTGTATGTGCACGTGCGGTGTGACGTCACTGGTAACTATGGCACCGTGAGGGGGTGTGGTGAGTATATATTAGCGTGTATGTTCACCTGTGTGACATGGCGGGTTGTATGGATTATGGCTGCAGGGTGAGCATGGGGAAAAACTTTCTTTTGACCGTCACCAACGTCACCATCACCAACTAACGCACTGTCTGAGGTATCTTTGCACGGTTAATGAAGTACATCACTCAACGTAAGTGTTTATGTTTTCTAAGCTGGTGAAAGAGAGCAATAAAGACATTCCATCATGTGCAATGATTTAGTGTGACGCGTCTTCAGTGTAAACCCTCATGTCTCAGCCTGCTGCGGCGTTTGTTTGGTCTTTGAGATATTATACGCCGCAATAGTATATGTAACTGTGCGTTCACACCGGACGCAAATAGCGCGTCAAATTCGCGCCTGCCGCGTCTAATTTGACGCTTGAACATTTTGAATGCATTCGCGCGTCCAAAGCGAAATGGACGCGTATAAAAAGCAAGCGTTTGGAGCGAAATTGACGCGCGTCCGAGGCGAAATCCGCTTCTTCTGGGAGAGGCAAGTGCTGCGGGAAATTTAAAAATACTACTGTTATTGTGTCACGAAATGTAGTTTTAAGAGTTGTTCAGTCGAGAATGTAGTTGTTTAAAGCTCAAATCTGTGGTTTATTTATAAAGATAGCGCCCATTTAAAACATTTGATCGGACGTTTTCGGGTTGTGTGAGACCCAGGGGATCACCGGGTGCTCGAGCCCATGTAAGCCGCCTGGAACAGCCTTTACCTCGGCTGGTCCTCCTGACGTCTGCCTCTGGTAAACGACTCGAGAAATGTTTCAATTCACAATATGTAGCTTCTGTTCTATTATATGAAACATATAATTTAAAGGACATTAATGACTCGTTATAACGTATGTCAAACGACTTCTTTAATTATGTTAATATTATTATATATTAATATTATAGTTCATTTAAATGTTTTGAAAGGGAAATATATTAAAAGATGAATGTTACATGTATGTTTAAAAGAGAAATATATTACAATTAAAAAATGGTGCTAAAAAGATAAATAGTGATTGGAAAGCTGTTTAAAAATATACATAATTCCTTATAAAAGTCAGTCATTTAATTTGTGTTATTTAAAATTAGGGCTGGTCCTAATACCATTTTTGAGCTTCGAAGCTTCGGTAGGAAAAAACTTCTCCACCTAACTAAAAACATTATGTTGGATCAACTTAATTACTTGCATTCATGTTGAAAATGATTAAGTTCATGTTACTAAGAAATGCGTTTTATTGTGGACTAAAAGGTAATTCACCATACTCAAAACATCGCTTTGAATTAATGTAATTATGCCAGCAGTCTTAACTTAAAAATTCTAGTGGAAAACGTTAACATATTTTTTTTGTTGACCCAATGTTTTATTTTTTAGAGTGTATAGCCGGTGTGTGGTGAGATGCTCTAGAGACAAACATGGTTATTTCAGTGTGTAGGCCTAAATGGCTCGAGGGCAATTTTTTAACCTTTTTTTTTTTCAATAATAAAAGGTATGTGTCGATTCAATTAAAAATCAACATATCACATATTTTAAAAGATTACATAATTCATTGAAGTCTGTTTGTCATGTATAATACACAGACCAATCAAGTAGTATGCAAGTCACCTGTATTTTGTGTATGTATATTGATACACAGTTTACTATGCAGTAAACATAATTATGCCAGCATAGATAATTATGCAGCAATAGTAGTACAATACTACTGGTACAAAATGTGGACTATTTAAAAAAAGGAAAGAAATAAAATTACTGACCCCAAACTTTTGAATTGTAGTGTATATTGGTACAAAATATTTATGTTTTAAGATGCTGTTCTTTTTTAACTAAGAATCCTTCTTTCAAAAACATTAAAAATAGTAGTGCCCAAACTTATATATATATATACAGTCCCCTCCAAAAGTATTGGAACAGTGAGGCCAATTCATTTATTTGTTCTGTAGACTTAAACCATTTGGGTTAGACATCAAAAAAATAATATGAGACAAGAGATCAACATTTCAGCTTTTATTTCCAGGTATTTACATTTAGATCTGATACACAACTTAGAAGATATAACCTTTTGTTTAAAACCACCCATAGACCAACGCTACTTTTGCGTCATCGAAGGGTAACGCCCCTTTTTGGGGGAAAACAAACGGATTCCCCTGAGAACAGAACTCGCTCTAGATCTGCAAAGTTTCTTAAAAATCAAAAATGGCACAAACATACACACTCTCTTAACAGGTGTTCTGACGGAACACCATACCCATCAGAATGGGATACCTTCGGTTAATGCGCATGCGCAGCAGTGGAATTAGTGGAATTGCGCATGCGTTAAATTTAAACCATCATTTCAGCATACCAGATTACAAGCGGTAAGTGTTGGTGTATTATATCGCATATTATATACACATTACCTAATTGCATTTGTATTAAACCAGGGGCCATCAAAACAGCATACCCCTTTATAAACTGTATTTTTATTAATATACCCCTTTATAAACTGTATTTTTATTAAACCAGGGGCCATCAAAGAAGCATACCCTTCACAAACACTGGTATGCAGTTTTGACAAAGTAGGCTAAATTGACAGACCCCGCTATAAAACTCAACTTCCGGTATGCTATTCTGACAAAGTATGCTACATCGACAGAACACCGGCCGAGGACCGTGAGCGGTATTTAAAGAGTAAGTAGCCTATTTTTTTTTGTCATTAACACACTCAGAGTATGACAAACTAGACGATGAGGCCATGTCAAAAGGAGTCGGTAGTTTACTTGGATCATATTTCACTTGATTTATTTTAAGCTATTGACATAGTTTTGTTATCGACTAACTTAGCTATACTAGTTAGAAAGACGAAGCTGCTAGCAGCTAACGTTAAAGTTACGTGATTAGCTCTCACTAGGCACGCTACCTTGGCTGTTAACTGATTTTACTGTTGAAATAGTGGCAGGCTAGGACTAAAGTGGACTTGGCTGGTTTCTGCTTGTGTCACTAATTCAAACCCCCAAACTATCTGTATTTTACATGAAGTAGTGTACTTGCTAGTTACTGGCTTTAATTTCGTTATCATACCAACTAAACTGCTGCTAGCAGCTTCGTCTTTCTAACGTTAACTAGTAACAACGTTAGCTAGTCGACAACAAAACTATGTCAATAGCTTAAATCAAGTGAAATATGATCCAAGTAAACCACCGACTCCTCTAGACATCGTCTAGTTTGTCATACTGTGAGTGTGTTAATGACAACAAAAATAGGCTAACGTTATTTGGTGATTCCACGAGACAGTGGTAGATGTCTGAAACTCTGAATAGTCCATATTTGGTCACTGCGTGGGGTCATTAATCCAGTTTTCGACCATTTCAAAGGGACACCTCTGTATCCCCCTATCCAGTAGCTTCTTTAAATACCACTCACGGTCCTCGGCCAGCAAAGAGTGTGTATATTTGTGCCATTTTTGCTGTCAAGAAACTTATTAGAGCGAGTTCTGTTCTCAGGGGAATCCGTTTGTCTTCCCCCAAAAAGGGGCGTTATCCTTCGATGACGCAAAAGTAGCGTTGGTCTATTGCTCATGCGACCAAAAGTATTGGAACATGTGACTGACAGGTGTGTTTTGTTGCCCTAGTGTACCAGACTAAGTACCAGACCTCGAATGGGTAGACCAAGGAAAACATCAGCAGTTGATGACAGAATGATTGTGAGAGCTGTAAAGAAAGACCCTAAAACAACTGTTAGTGACATCAGCAACAACCTCCAGAGGGCAGGAGTGAAGGTATCTCAATCTACTGTTCACAGAAGACTTCATGAACAAAAGTACAGAGGCTTCGAGCCCATCTGTGAAACACGCTGGAGGTAATGTCATGGCTTGGGCTTGCATGGCTTCTTCTGGGACGGGCTCATTCATCTTTATTGATGATGGAACACATGATGGCAGCAGCAAAATGATATCAGAAGTGTACAGAAACATTTTGTCTGCCAATTTACAGAAAGATTCAACCAAACTGATTGGGAGATCCTTCATCATGCAACAAGATAATGACCCAAGACACAGTGCCAAAACCACAAAGGAATTCATCAAGGGCAAGAAATGGAAGGTTTAGACTGGCCTAGTCAATCTTCAGACTTAAACCCTATAGAGCATGCATTTTACCCGCTAAAAAAAAGAGACTAAAGGTAGTAACCCCCCAAAACAAACAACAACTGAAAGAAGCTTGGAAAAGCATTACAAAAGAAGATTGCAAAAGTTTGGTGATGTCAATGGGTCACAGGCTTTATGCAGTTGTTGCAAGCAAAAGATTTGCAACTAAATTTTAAGTCTTATTCACTTTAATCTATTTTAAGTTAATCTGTTCCAATACTTTTGGTCGCATGAGCAATGGGTGGGTTTAAACAAAAGTTTATATCTTCTAAGTTGTGTATCAGATCTAAATGTAAATACCTGGAAATAAAAGCTGAAATGTTGATCTCTTGTCTCATATTAATTTTTTGATGTCAAACCCAAATGGTTTCAGTCTGCAGAACAAATAAATGAATTGGCCTTACTGTTCCAATACTTTTGGAGGGGACTGTATATATTAGGGGTGGGAATCTTTTACCATCTCACGATTCGATTCGATTCCGATTCTTGAGGCCACGATTCGATTCAAAATCGATTTTCGATTCAAAAAGATTTTCGATTCGATTCGATTTTATCCATAATGATTTCTAATCGGGTTTCTGATCATGATCTACTCTCATCTGCTTTGCTATACAGAATGACAAACGGAGACATTAAAGTGTCTTTTTCACATTTATTAAGTTCAAGACAAAAGACAAAAAAAACATTTCTCAGTCAGACTCAGTAACTTAAAGAATAACAAGTTATAAAAAAAACAAAAATAGTACCCCTAAGCTACCTGTCTCTGAAATGTTCATGACAGTGTCTTTTGCAACAATAGAACTGTAAACTGTGCAACTGATTATATGATTTTCAACAAATCATGAAAAAAAACTGGCCATGAACTCAAGTGTCCAAGCTTACTGTCCATTTGCAGATGCAACATTCAGGTTCTTTTGCAGGAAAATAAGCTGATCAACATGTGCAGGAGTGAGACTGCTTCGCTGTGCTGTCACTATATCTCCAGCGGTGGAGAAAACTCTCTCAGCTGCAACGCTAGTGCCAGGGATACACAAGTATCGCTTAGCCAGTCCAGCTAAGAGAGGAAAAGCTGTCTGGTGGGTCCTCCACCAGCTAAGCGGGTTCTCTGACAGAGACAGGGGAGGGGCTTCAAGATACTTCTTCAGTTCCTCTTCAGCTCTGGAGCTAGCAGATCTACGGACAACACTGACCTCAGTAAATGTCTTGCCCAATAGCGTGACCAGTGCAGAGGGCCTTCTTTTTGGAGCAGGGCCTTCTTGCTGTGGTGTCTCAGACTCAACCTCAGCCTCCTCTGAGTTCACTTGTCTCTACAGAAACAATTCAACAATCATGTCAGTCATAATCAATTATGTACAAAATAGTCACACAAGTCCCTCATTTTATTTAACTAAAATTATTATTTTATTATTATTATAAATTTATTATATAAAACCTGCAAGATGAGATGGCATCATTTAACTTTGACCTACATCCATTTTCAGCTAGCATAAATGTCTTACACATTTTAGAAAATATATATTACTCAAGAACAGATAATTTACCTCAGGTGCTGCAGCCTCTGCAACTACATTGGCATGAATTTCGAGCTGGTCCTCCTCAGTGAGGAAAGGCAGGGCCTTGAATCTGGGGTCCAAAAAGGAAGCAGAGTACAGCATGCGCTTATCCCGTGCAGAACTGTATCTTTTCGCCAGATCATCGTGGATTGCCTGTTTGATTTCCCGAATAACTGGTGTGTCAGCAGCAGCAACGCCAGCTGCCTCCGTGTCGTGCAGCAATTGAGCATGCAAAGGAGCAATAACTGAGAGTGTAGGCGTAGAATCCTCTGACATTATGTGGGTTGCGTCTTTCATTGGTTTCAGCGCCGATGCTATTTCCTCAGCAGTGGAGATGTCGGTCTCGCTGAGTGTGCAGATGTCACTTCCAGATTTTCTCACCTGGGGGGAGAGCAGCGCGGCACAAATAGCAGGCTGCTGCTCTAGGAATCGTTCTATCATGTCCAGCGCGCTGTTCCAGCGTGTAGCGACATCCGTTTTCAGTTTGTGCACCGGTAACTGCAGAAGTTTCTGCTTTTCCAACAGTTCATGATTTGCAATGGCGCTGCGGTGGAAGAAACCAGTAATTCGCCTAATCCTCCCAAGCAGTCGTGACACCGTGGTGAGCTTCAGAGCTCGTTGTGCAGCCAGGTTGAGAGTATGGGCAAAACATGTAATGTGTGCCAAGTTGTCAATCTGTGCAGCGGCGAGCATGTTGGCAGCATTATCAGTCACAATCACCAGATCCGAGACCGTCAGCTCCCATTCATTAGCAACGGAGTGAAAAATGGCATTGACATTTACGGCTGTATGGCTCTCGTGCATCACGCGAGTTTGCAAAACACGGGATTCGAGCACCCACGTATCAGTTATGTAGTGAGCGGTGAATGTCACAAAAGACTTGGTTGCTCTTGATGTCCATGCGTCACATGTTAGTGCCACTCTGGTCGTTTTGGTTAGGGCACTGGCGACCTTTCTTTTAGTCTCATTGTAAAGCTGTGGCACAGCTGTCTCAGTGAAAAACTTGCGGGACGGTATGGCGTACCTCGGCTCCAATGTCTGTAACATGCAGACGAACCCCTCGTTCTCCACCACACTGTATGGCCTTAGGTCTTTGGCGATGAAGCAGGCGATAGACCGAGTTATTTTTTTTGCCCTCTCGGAGTTGGCAAGGAGTTTTGTGAAGCACTGCAGTGTGCGTTGGTCTGCAGCTGGCGGCTGACTCTGATCCGTGTCGCTGAGCTCAGGGTGATGCCTAGTAATATGAGCCCGCGCATTTGTTGTGTTGCCGAAGTACTTTGTCTTCGTTTTGCAAAGCTTGCACACTGTGTGTGTCATGTCCAGCGCAGTGCTTCCAGGCATTCGGTAAAAACCGAAATGAAGCCAAACTTTAGCTTTAAGTGAAGACGGGGCTGGTTGGATCTCCCTCTCATCCATATTTGCTTCCTCTTTGTTTTAGTGATTTGCCGCTCACGTTCAAAAACCGGTTGCGTGGTGACGTCGCGTATTTAAAAAAAATATATATTTATTTTATTTATTTATTTCTTAAATCGATTCTTGGACATTTCAGATCGATTCTGAATCGTTGCAAATGAGAATCTCGATTCTTCTGTGAATCGATTTTTTTGGCACACCCCTAGTATATATGTGTCCCTTTTTTACATTTGAGCCCCTGCCCCCGAGGAACTCTCGTCCCTGTTGAGGAGAATATGTTGAGTTCATTCAGACTGGAGAGATTTTGTTCGTTTGTGTGATTGTCTCGATGTTTGGAGTGAAAACTGTTACTGAATGTCAAGTCAAGAGGTAAAGTTTGAGATCTGTGAGGGTATTTGATGTGAACCGATCTCAAATGTCAAACTGGAACAGATTCTGCTAAATGCTTTACATTGAGCCTATGATGAGCCACGTGAGACATTAAAGAAATACTAATAAATATGAATAGCGTTTTACTCTTGGAACAATAGTGCTTGTGGTGCTCATAAGTTAATGATCTTGTCTTCAGAGCTGAAATCTGCAAAGACTGAGTGTATTAAAGAGGACAGTGAGAACAGAGTGATCCAGAACCCTGCAGAATGAAACCAGTGGCGCCTCCAGAAATATTTCATAGGGGTGGCCAGATGGGGCCACCTAAAATCTTGGGGTGGCACACCAAAACTATAAACCATAATTTCAGAATTTTATTCTACTGTTGTAGTAAACCGGCCTGTAGAAAACTATCAGAAAGACTTAAGGAAACTCCTACTGATATACTTTGGTTTATTGTGTTATATTTAATGTTACTAATGATATAATGTGCATAGACTAATAACAGTACAGTTAACATTTTGAGTTGCACAACAATTCTGTTTTATTTTGCGATTATATTTTGCATAAGGTGTACATTTATTGCAAACAAAACAGTTACTGGGGAAAAGCAGATACTGGCAGATACAAATAAAAGCAAAGACAGAAACAATCACATCTTTGCTTTATGTAACAGGACTTTCCCAACAGGGATCAATAGTCTGATTCTGATTAACAGGCTATACAGTATGTGTAAGAAACATTTATATCTTTGCTTTGTGTAAAACAAAAATAATTATTACTGTTACAAAAAGAACTTCCCAACAGGGATCAATTAGTCTCTGATTCTGATTACCAGGCTTCAGAATAGCTTTATTCGCCTGTTGCTATGTTTTTTGGCAAACACATCCACAAAGTCATCAAGATTTATGGCCCTAGCCCTTCTTGATTCTACACTCAGCACACCCAAATTGCTTAAACGCTCATCAGTCATGGTACTTCTCAAGGCAGTTTTGATTAACTTTAGCTTAGAAAAACTGCACTCACAGGATGCAGTGCTCACGGGTAGTGCAAGTGCAATTTTGCACAGTTTAAACATTTGGTGGAAGACCTCCTTAAATGGCTCCAGGAAGACAGTGAGCTCTATTAATGCCTTTGGTGTTTCCTGACCACTACTTTGCTTCCTCTCAAGAATACGCTTAAGCTGGGGGATCTCATATTGTAGATCCTCAGTACTGGAGTTGTATTGTGAGGCAAATGGAAACACTACATCTTTCTCACAAAATATGGCACTGCACGGATTCAAGGCCTGTATCCCTTTCATTATCACACAGTTTTCTTTAGAAAATCTTCTCTTCACCTCAGAGAGAAGCACATCAATAACTGGAATGAATGAACCTATCCGAAAGGACTCTTTCTCCGTGCTCTCTTGTCTTTGAACTATTGGAGTGAACAAGTAATTCCCTTCAAGCAAAGAGCTTGGTCTGACCTGACGTCCTGAAGGTGTGGCACTGATGTTGCATTGCTCAGTAAGAGTTAAAGTATTGTCCCAGATGTGTCACGGTATCATCTTTCTGCAATTGCTGAGAAAATGTTTCATCAGTTCCATGTGCCTGAAGCAGACAGAGACTTTCTGCGTTTCTTGTGGTGGAAAAATGGAGACTTAAAAGAACAACCTCAAGAGTACAGAATGACAGTTCATCTCTTTGGAGCGTCTTCATCTCCAGGATGTGTGAACTATGGATTGAAGCATTTGGCTGGAGGTAACAAGGATCAGTACCCTTTGGGATTTCAGTTTGTAATGAATGATTTCTATGTAGATGATGGTGTTACAAGTGTACAAACAACAGAGGATGCAATTCAACTTGCTCAAGAAGCCCGAGACCTTTGTGCCATTGGTGGCCTTAGACTTCACAAATTTGTGTCCAATTATAATGCTGTGCTGGAAAGCATTCCTCCCTCAGAACGAGCAATCAATGTAAAGGAACCTGATCTCTCATTTGATTCCTTGACAGAGCGAACATTGGGGATTCAGTGGAACATGGAACGTGATTGTTTCAAGTTTGATATTTCTCTCAAGGAACAGCCAGCAACTCGACGTGGAATCTTATCTACGATTGCATCTTTGTATGACCCATTAGGGTTCTTGGCTCCATTCATTCTTCATGGAAAGAAAATACTTCAGGAAGTATGCAGACATGGTACAGGTTGGGACGACACACTCAGAAATGAGTTGCAGCCAAGTTGGGAGTGCTGGAAAAGAGATTTGGGCAACTTGAAGAAAGTGAATATTCCCCGCACATATGCTCCTCCTGGGTTTGGAAAGGTAACGGAAGTAGAGCTGCATAATTTTTCAGATGCTAGTACAAGTGGCTATGGACAGTGCTCATATCTGAGATTGAAGAATGAAAGTAAAAATGTCCATGTTGCTCTTGCCATGGGGAAGTCTCGTGTATCTCCTTTAAAGATTACAACTATTCCAAGGTTGGAGTTGATGGCTGCAGTCGTTTCAGTGAATGTCAGTAAAATCCTTAAGCAAGAACTTCGGTTTACTGACATCACAGAGTTTTTCTGGACTGACTCCAAGGTTGTTCTGGGATATATCAATAATGAGGCCAGACGATTTCAAAAATAATGAGGCCAGACGATTACAAAAATGATCATAGCTGACTGCCATGAAAGAGTTAAACATCAAGGTAAAGGATTTACCATCAATGAGATTCGTTCAAGGGGGTTTTGGATCCCAGGCATCGTGTTGTAGCATCTCATGTGCGAAATTGTGTTACCTGTAGAAAACACAGGCGTCCAACAGAAGAGCAAAAGATGGCTGACTTGCCTTCAGAGAGAGTGAATCCTTCTCCACCATTCACTTATTGTGGTATGGATTGTTTTGGCCCATTTTCTGTGAAACTAGGACGAAAGGTGCACAAAAGATATGGATTGATCTTCACTTGTCTGTCTTCCCGTGCCATTCATATTGAGATGCTCGATTCAATGTCAACAGATTCCTTCATTAATAGCTTGCGCTGTTTTATTGCCATACGTGGAGCTGTGCGGCAGATTAGATCTGATCGAGGGAGCAACTTTGTGGGGGCTAAGAATGAGTTGGCTGAAGCACTCCAAGAACTTGACACTGAGAAGTTGAATAACTTCTTGGCTTTGAATCAATGCGACTTTGTTATGAATGCACCATGTGCAAGTCATACAGGAGGTGTATGAGAGCGACAAATTAGGACTGTCAGAAGTGTCCTCCAGTCTACACTTTTAATTGCTTCTGAAAGGATTGATGATTCATCTTTAAGAGCGTTCTTTTACGAAGCCATGTCAATTGTAAACAGTCGCCCACTCACTGTCAACAATTTAAGCGACCCAAATAGCCTTGAACCCATAACGCCAAATCATTTTCTTACCATGAAATCCACCATTGCCTTACCTCCTCCAGGCAAGTTCACTAAAGAAGATCTTTATGCCAGAAAAAGGTGGCGCCATGTCCAATATCTTGCTGAACAATTTTGGAGTCGCTGGCGTAAAGAGTATCTCTCAAATATTGCAGTCAGACAGCGTTGGCACACCCCTAAGATAAATTTGTCAATTGGGGACATAGTGATCGTCAAGGACAATGATCTACCTGTCACAAATGGTTGTTAGGTAGGATTGTAGAAACGACCATTGATTCGGATGGACTTGAGAGGAGAGTTAGGGTTCATCTTGGTGACAAAAATCTTGGAAAGAAGGGAGAACGTCTAGGGAAGCCTTCTGTAATTGAACGTCCTATTCAGAAGTTGGTTTTACTGTTGGAGACTTGTTAAAGTTTGTTTGTTTGTTTCTTTATTTTTTTTGGTTTTGTATTGTTTGAAGTATCATTGTAATTTTGAAATCATTTGTTTATAACTCATGATTTGGTGGGAGTGTAAATGATTGTTAATTTGCAAGGTCTGTACTGATTTATGTATAATTATTTTGAAGGACTTTTATTATGATACGGCCTTAACGTGCACCAACATGTGTATAAAGCGCGCTCTATTTCCGCTATGTGTATGTGCGCACACTTTGGTGAAGGACGCAGCTTGTAATTCATGACGTTTTTCTTCTCCCCATAAAGTTTTGTGCATCCCACTTGAGGGTTATAAGGTAAAACTAAGTTTGATGTTTATTACTTTTTGTAATTGTATCGTTTTATTGTGATGTTGGTTAATGTGTTTGAGTGACAGTGTTTGTTTTTATTGTTTGTGTTTTTGCTGTAGCTCTTACGGTGTCTACATGAGTGTCACGAATAAAACGCTAATGGAAACATCAGTTTAAGGAGTAATTTGATCATCATTCAAGTGGGGTAGCTACACTGATTATTTATGTCGGTCGTTTAAAACTTCTATCGTAAATCAGCGGTTTAGTTTAGCCACTTGCATCTTATCTCGTGAAGCGTCGCGTTGGGATTCGCGCGCGGCCGCGGCCGCGGCTCGCGCTTCCATGGCAACAAACAAGCATTACACTGAAATAGAGTGTGCGTACTGCAATCTAGGAGCAGTGATTCGCCAAACCTCAAACAACATTTCTTCTGATTTTATTTTGTAGTAACGAGTAACGAAGATGCTTAGTGGAAATATAGCGGAGTAAACGTATACATTTTATCTAGGAAATGTAGTGGAGTAAAAGTGAAAGTTGACATTAATTTAAATAGCGAAGTAAAGTACAGATACGTGAAATTTCTACTTAAGTACAGTAACAAAGTATTTATACTCCGTTACATTACAACACTAACAGAGCACAAATAAACTTAACTTAACAAGTTAATGACTCAAACTAATAGTCAATTATAACATCTCAATGAATACTCTTTCACAATTGATTACACTGTAAAAAATTTAACGTAAAATCAACAGTAACTTACTGGCAACAAATATCCAGCAAGCTTCAGTATTTTATTCCACGGTAAAATTACTGTAAATCTGACAACAGTAGTTCACAGCATACCGTATAATAACTTACAGTATATTTATACTGTAAAATGAATTACAGTTCTTGTTTTTGCACTGTATTTTAAAATACAATAGTTTACAGCATACCGTATCATAACTTACAGTATATTTATACTGTAAAATTAATTACAGTGCTTGTTTTTGCAGTTTTAAAATACTGTAAAGATACTATGCAGTATAATTGATTATGGTATTTTTATATTCACATACTACAATCTGTTACACGCTTAAAAGAATGAAAGCTAAAGGCATGTATGCAAAAAATATTTCACACAATTATATTACTGATTATTAGATAAGTCAATTATGACAACACACAGAAGTCAGTTTAAAATTCTTTATTAAAATTGAATTTGTTAAACTAAAAACACTCCAGACTTGGCAGGGCCAATGCAAAGAGTGAAACTCGTCATCACCACGCTGCAATCTCGAACAACACGCTGAAAGAAATGAAAAACATATTCAACACTGCATAGACGTAAACAGAGAGATTACTTTCACAATGAATCTTCTTACTGAATGACCCTGATCTCCTCGATTCGTTACAAATCTAAAACCGCTCTAATTTTAAGAATTTTAGTGCATTACTCAATAACTGAAAATGACTTACCTCTGTATTTAATGAAAGAGCGAAACTCCTCATCAGCACGCTGCAATCTCGAACAACTGTTCATGCTGAAAGAAATAAAAAACATATTTAACACTGCATAGATATACACAGAGATAATTGTGCTTAAAAAGTATAAATGTTTTTTGTTTTTTTGTGAATGACCTATCTCTTCACTAGATAAGACCCTTATTTCTCAACTGGGATTGTGTAGAGACTCTTAAGCTGCATTGAGACGGACATTTGAACCTTCTTTTAACGTTGGGATCGTTGGTTAAAGTCCATTAAAGTCCATTCTGTGTAGAAAAATGCTGAAATGTTTACCTCAAAAAACTTCATTTATTTTCCACTGAAGAAAGAAATACATGGATATCTTACAATTTTCATTTTGAGGTGAACTAACGTAATCCTTTAAGAATTCTCTGGCGCTGCCCCACAGGGATTATAATGGCCATTTTCGTGAATATCAAACTAATATCAAATATACAACTAAATGAACCGCAGTCCGTTGGCAGTGGTTGTATCCAGACATTAATAAACTAATACAGTCCACTTGAATTAGTGAATGAAACGAATGAGCAAAACCGAACGCTGTGAACGTCTGTTCTGAAGGACTTGTGGATGCCGAGACGCGGGAATTAATTCGGTGGGACTTTCACTGCCTGTGTAATGTAACATTATTCACTTTAAGTGTGCTTCGGTTGTTCTAACGTTATAATATTTATAATATGACAGATAACACTGTGGTTGTCCATTCAATTCGTGTAGGTAGGGTTATGTTATAACGTTAAATGTTAACATGTTGTTGTAAGCTTAGGCACACAATATGAGGCCTCGTTCGCGACAGGCCACACGCACACGGTGTAACGTTACACAAATGTTTAGAAATAAGAACATTTCGATTTTGTTCTAAACTTGAAATTAATAACTGACATTAACATCAAACCTTAGTTTGATAAGAACCTTAGTATCCGGCTAACTGGCTAGAATGTTTGCGTTACAAAGCCATATAACTTTACCTTTACATCAAACTCACCACCGATTAGGCTTGGTAAAACGAATATCTTCACATGTTGTGGTGAAACATTCAAAACACATTTTTAAGATATTAATTGAATACAATTTTACATCTCACCTCTGGCTAGTTCTTGCTGGTTGTGCGTGCACCGTCCCCGAAGTCTCTCAGGATGAAATGGAAAGTTTGAGTGAGACGGCTGACGGTTAGATGATTGGTTGCCAGGTATATCCCTTGCAGTGGCGGGCCGTGCATTTCACACCTAGGCCTTCAGTGATGTCCAACCTGAATTAATAACGAAAAACAGTGAAATTCCTGTTTTTATTTTGCACCGGCAATTATAGGGTTAATGCGGTGAGTTCGGGAAAGGCCGGGTAGAGAGAAACGAGCGAGTGCGTTCGGCTGGCTACAGTGGTTCTTGCGTTCCGATTATAAATTCAGAAAAGAAAACTCCATTGTCTTGTCCTTCAATGGTTACAATAGTATTAATGTTTGAAAAAAGAAGTTGATTCGATCATAAATTTACAAGTAAAATTAGGAAGAAAATATTATGCACGGACAAAAACGGGGGCAAAAAAATGCATTATACTCACCAAAACTACTGCCTATTTTTTTAATACAAAATCCATTCTAATTTCTTTCCTCAAAAAGACTTAAATTACTTGGATGTACAGGTTGTCTGTGCGTTTCAGTCCCAACAACCTTTTCTATCGCCATCGAGGCTATAAAGTGCTGAAAGTCCAGTCTGTCCCGTCGTATTTCTGGCATAAGTTTTAATTCGCTCTAGTGCTGAGAGTGTCTGCTCGACAGAAGCAGTAAACCGGGAAAACACCGCAAAACAAGACGATGTGTAACGTTACAGCCGACACAAACTCTCACACAGATTTTTGAACGATATCAATGAGATCAGCGCGACTTTTGGCTTTAAAATCAGTCCTGGCATAACGTTACATTGCAGTCAGTTCTGTTTTTACCCGGACAAAATCGATAGAGATCCGTGACTCTGCGTAAGCTGAATAAAGCTGAATAAGGGATTTTTTTCCGGTAGGTTTGAACCTGCTGGTGGTCGAGGAAGGAAAGAAACATTAATTTGTGGGTTGAAAAACTATTAAATCTACAGGAATATATTTTAGTTTACACAGTTCGCTACTGATGCGGTTAGCTATCTCTGACTACCAGTAATAGTAGTACACGCTCTGACCATCCAATCAAAGGGCGTGAAAATGCTTACGTTATTGTATGCCTGCTAGATGGCCCCGGTGCAATCAACTCGAAATCTGATTGGCTTATTAAATCTGACTGATTATCTGATTGGTTAAAGCAACAGTTTCATTGCCATTCATATTAAGCTACAGGCGCCCGCACTATCGATTCTGAAGGCCTCGAAGCAGATATATTTGACCTGGCAACACATGATGACTGAAATATGATTGGATAAAAGCGCTAAAATAAGCATACACTACTGGAAGCAGCGCAACCAAGAGAAAAACTATGACATTACGAGAATGGACTATTGGGAATCATATAATACTCATTCATAAAATATATATATTAAAGTTCAAGTCAGTGATTCTGATAATGTTTAGGCCGGCAGAGAAGGCCTTGCTGGCCCTGACGGCCCACCACTGATCCCTTGCGATTCGATCTTTATGTAATTAAGTGTGTAAATCAAAAGCAAAATAATAATAATAATAATAAATCATGGAAATATATTTTTATCTATTTTACATTGCCTATAATTGATCATTGGATGGGACTACATCTCCCATCCAAAAATTGTACACTATAATAGCCTTTGAGATTAGTTGGGTTTGTGACAAAATCTGGCAACCATAAAGAAAAGAAGAAAAAACACCCAAACAAATTGAAACTTTTTTTTAACTATATAAATGCCTTAATATATGGGTTACCTTATGAAACGATGTATTATAAAATTCCTAAGCTGAAATAACCTTAATAAACCAAAAATGTTCCCCTGTCTGTTGGAATATTACTGTCATCAATTTAACAGTATACAAATATTACTGTAATTATTTTATTTCCCCCCCAAAGAATAGCATAAATTGACAGCAACTTTCCTGTAAATAGTTCTACAGTAAGACAAAGCTGGAAATACAGCAAAAATAATGTAAAAGCTATACAATTGACAGCAACTTACTGTAAACTGTTTCTACAGTAAACTTTCACTGATAATACAGCAATAATACTGTGAAAACAACAGAAATCATTTACAGTGTATTTAAACTCAGGTTATAACACTTATACTCAATTTAACATCAAGTGCACGGAGCTCATGAAATCGTACCTCTCCTCTCTAGTGACAATGCAGGAAAGAGAACGATCACCGATTGCGCTGCCGTTTGAACCACTGACCTGCGCATGACGTCAGCCGACGTGCATACTGTGATGATTACCTCGTAAACTTTTCAAAATAAAATACCCCAAAACAAATATTACAAATTAAAACAAACAAAACAAATTGATAATCCGATGTAACAACATTTCCCTGCTACACTTGTACTGTCACCCTGTCGCAATAAACGTCGCCTGCTACTGTTTCCAGTTTCAGTCTCCAGTGATTATGACAGAACGATCTGACCAAGGAATGGTAGCAGCGGGCGTGTCTTCGGGGTCATTGGAAGACTTCATTCATCACACCGTCCAGAGAATGGATTCGCAGCGGAGAGAGATCGTCGATACGGGTCGCACAGTACAAGCGTTGGTGACGCAGGTGTCCGAGCTCACCCAGCAGATCCAACGCCTACAGGGTCCCGCTGCGCCACCCACACCGGTCGTCCCTCCCACAGCTTCAGCGCGCCTCTCCCAGTCAGAGCCCCGCCTACCCGCACCAGAATCATATTCTGGTGAACCAGCTTTTTGCAGAACGTTCCTGACACGTTGTTCTATGCAATTCGCTCTTCAACCTCAGACCTTCAGCACCGAACAAGCCAGGGTGGCTTTTGTTTTAACGCTGCTGACTGGGAGGGCGGCGCTTTGGGGAACGGCGGTGTGGGAGAACCAGAACCCATGCTGCGCCTCGTTCCAGACCCTCGCCGCCGAGATGAGAAAGGTGTTCGACCGTGCCGTCTCGGGGAGAGAGGCTGCCAGGATCCTGGCAAGACTTCGCCAAGGAGAGAGGTCTGTCTCCGATTTCTCGATCGAGTTCCGGACCTTGGCGGCGGAGTGCGGATGGAACGAGGAGGCGCAGTGGGACATGTTCCTGCATGGGTTGGCTGACCACGTCCAGAAGGAGATCTACGCCCTGGACCTTCCCACCACTCTGAACGGGCTCGTGGATCTGGCACTGCGGGTGGACGCGCGGCTGTCCCTGGTCGAGCGCCGGACCCCGTCTACCCGACCCACCGGAGGAGCTGAGGGCGGGAGGCCCAACAGGAGGGACGTGGTCAGTCCCGCATTCGATCCGGAACCCATGCAGGTGGGTCGAGCTCGGCTTTCCCGGGAGGAGAGGGAGAGGCGGAGGTCCCAGGGCCTTTGCCTGTATTGTGGAGGTACAGGACATTATGCTTACGACTGCCCGGTAAAGAGGTCAAGCCCGATAGTAAACTTGAGGCTACTATCGGGTGGGATCTCCGCCAGGAAGACCTCATCTACGATCACATCTACCTCCACGCTCCTCCCGGTAAGACTTAGATGGTCAGTCCACCAGCACGACTGTCAAGCACTTCTGGACTCTGGGGCTGAGGGTAATTTTATGGACCACACTTTTGCACAGAAACTTCAGATTCCACTCAGACCTCTCACTCACAGGATCGCCGTTAAAGCACTCAATGGACAAGAACTTCCTACCATTTCCCTTTCCACCAAGGATTTAACTCTCATCACTTCCGGCAACCATTCAGAGACAGTTTCATTTCTCATCATGGACTCACCTCTTGCTCCCGTCGTCCTTGGACACCCCTGGCTCATCAAACATAACCCCCGTATAGACTGGCATCACAAGACTGTGCTGGAGTGGAGCAAGGAATGTGGAGGAACTGGGCGGCAGTGGCTCAGTGGTTCATGTAGATTGTCTACAAACCGGAAGGTTGGTGGTTCAATCCCCGGTTCCACCTGACCAAGTGTCGAGGTGTCCTTGAGCAAGACACCTAACCCCAGCTGCTCCCGACGAGCTGGATCGCCTTGCATGGCTGACACCGCCGTCGGTGTATGAATGAGTGTGTGAATGGGTGAATGTGAGGCAATATTGTAAAGCGCTTTGTTGGCCATTGGGTCTGTGAAAGCGCTATATAAATGCAGTCCATTTACCATTTACCAAGGAATGCCATAAGTTCTGTCTTGTATCTGCTTGTTCGTCTGTGCCTGTTTCTGTTTTTCAGGAGGAAGCAGGGGATTTGTCTAACGTGCCCGCAGAGTATCTGGACCTGAAGGGGGTGTTCAGTAAGTCTCGTGCTGCTTCTCTTCCTCCGCATCGTCCCTATGACTGTGCTATAGATTTACTGCCAGGTAAGTCTCCGCCTAAGGGCAAGTTATATTCACTTTCTATACCGGAAAGGGAGGCTATGGAGAAATATATTTCTGATTCTCTAGCAACCAAGTCCATCCGCCCTTCCTCTTCTCCAGCGGGGGCGGGATTCTTTTTTGTGGGGAAGAAGGACGGTTCTCTGCGACCTTGTATTGATTACCGAGGGTTGAATAACATCACGGTAAAGAATACTTATCCTTTGCCGTTGATGTCTTCAGCTTTCGAGAGGTTGCAGGGAGCGTCCGTCTTCACAAAATTGGATTTGCGTAACGCTTATCATTTGGTCCGCATTAGGGAGGGGGATGAATGGAAAACTGCCTTTAACACCCCCAGGGGGCACTTTGAATATTTGGTTATGCCTTTCGGGCTGTCCAACTCCCCGGCAGTTTTCCAGGCACTGGTCAATGACGTGTTGCGAGACATGATCGATCAGTTCATATATGTCTACCTGGACGACATATTGATTTTTTTTTCGTCTCTCCAGGAACATGTGCAACACGTCCGACGAGTGCTTCAGAGGTTGCTAGAGAATGGGCTTTTTGTCAAGGCGGAGAAATGCGATCTTCATGCACAGTCTGTTCCTTTCCTAGGATACATCGTCTCGTCTGAAGGGGTGCGGATGGACCCTGAGAAGATTAAGGCTCTGGTAGATTGGCCAAGCCCGGACTCTCGCAAGGCCCTGCAGAGGTTCCTGGGGTTCGCCAATTTCTATCGGCGTTTTATTCGCAATTTCAGCCAAGTAGTCGCACCTCTGACTGCCTTGACCTCCCCCAGAACTACGTTCAGGTGGTCGGACACGGCCGAGGCCGTGTTCACCAAACTGAAAGGCCGCTTTGTTTCAGCCCCCATTCTTGTCGCCCCTGATTCCTCACGTCAGTTCGTGGTGGAGGTCGACGCGTCAGAGGTGGGAGTAGGTGCAGTGCTGTCCCAACGCTCCCCTGTAGACGACAAGATGCATCCGTGCGCGTTTTTGTCTCACCGATTGTCTCCTGCCG
Source organism: Phoxinus phoxinus (assembly GCF_949152265.1). Taxonomy (NCBI): domain Eukaryota; kingdom Metazoa; phylum Chordata; class Actinopteri; order Cypriniformes; family Leuciscidae; genus Phoxinus; species Phoxinus phoxinus. The sequence goes on from NC_136876.1 coordinate 5,272,084, forward strand.
AACGGAATTACGACATTGGTAACAGAGAGTTGTTGGCAGTTAAGTTAGCGTTGGAGGAATGGCGCCACTGGTTAGAAGGTGCGGGGGTACCTTTTATCGTCTGGACTGATCACAAGAACCTAGAGTACATCAGAACTGCTAAAAGATTGAACTCCAGGCAGGCTCGGTGGGCACTTTTTTTCGGTCGTTTTGATTTTTCTCTTTCTTACCGTCCGGGTTCCAAGAACATCAAACCCGTATCTCGTATATTTGATTTTTCCGAACGCCCGGTTACTCCCGAGTGCATTTTGCCGGAGACTCTATTCGTTTCCACAATCTCATGGGAGGTCGAGTCGAGGGTCAAGAGCGCCCTAGAAGGGGTAATGCCTCCGCCCGGGTGCCCACCGAATCGTTTGTTTGTGCCGGAGGGATTACGGTCTGACGTTATCCAGTGGGGTCATGGCTCCAACGTGGCTTGCCATCCAGGAGTTAATCGCACTAGTTTTTTAGTCAGGCAACGATTCTGGTGGCCTCGTATGGCTCGCGACATTCACGATTTTGTTTTGGCTTGCTCGGTTTGTGCCACTGGTAAGACTTCCAATCGACCTCCAGATGGGTTACTTCAGCCGCTGTCGGTTCCTTCGAGACCCTGGTCCCATATCGCTCTAGATTTTGTTACCGCCCTCCCACCCTCCCAGGGGAACACAGTGGTTTTAACTGTGGTGGACTGGTTCTCGAAGGCAACCCATTTTGTTCCCTTACCCAAATTACCTTCAGCTAAGGAGACAGCGGTAGCGGTCATAGATCACGTCTTTCGTTTACATGGCCTTCCGATTGACGTGGTTTCCAACAGGGGACCCCAGTTCGTGTCCAAATTTTGGCGAGAGTTTTGTAGGTTACTGGGGGCGACGGTTAGTCTTTCTTCAGGGTTTCACCCCCAGAGCAATGGTCAAACCGAGAGAGCCAACCAAGATTTGGAAAGAGTGTTGCGATGTTTGGTGTCCAAGAATCCTTCCTCATGGAGCCAACAACTCTCTATGGTGGAGTACGCCCACAACACGTTGCCAGTGTCGGCCACGGGCCTATCTCCGTTTGAGTGTAGTGTAGGTTACCAGCCACCTATTTTTCCCAGTCTGGAATCCGAGGTTGCGGTTCCCTCCGCTCACGCCTTTGTTCAGAGGTGTCACCGCACCTGGACTAGAGCCCGTGAGACTCTACTCCAGGTGGGGGCGCGCACCAAGGCCAAGGCCGATCGCCACAGGTCAAAGCCTCCCGTATACGTCGTGGGTCAAAAAGTGTGGCTTTCAACTAAGAACATTCCTTTGCGCACCGTCTCTAATAAGCTTGCTCCCAAATTTATTGGCCCTTTTACTGTCACCAAGATCATTAGTCCGGTGGCAGTCCACCTCAAGTTACCTCCCGCATACAGGAGGGTCCATTCCGCCTTTCATGTCTCTAAAATCAAACCCGTGTTTCATTCTCACATTAACCCGCCTGTCCCGGTTCCTCCCCCACCGCGTCTCGTAGATGGGGAGACCACATATTCGGTTAACCGTATTCTGGACTCTAGGCGGAGGGGACGCGGATTTCAGTACTTGGTGGACTGGGAAGGTTACGGTCCGGAGGAGAGAAGTTGGGTTCCTGCTCGAGACATCCTGGATCACTCCCTTATCGATAATTACAATCGACGGGTAAGGGAGTCTGGGAACGCCAGGAGGCGTTCTTAGGAGGAGGGGTACTGTCACGGTAGACGTTTTCTCTGTTCCTTCTAGTCTTGTGTTTATGTTGTGGTGTGAGCGCGTGGTTGTGTGAGCGCGTGGTTATGTGGGCGTGAATGTTGACATTACCTGATCCGGTCCAGCTGTCCATCATCATCACTTCACCAGCTGCGGGCAATCTCACCACTCTACATATACTCACTGCTTATCTCCTCTCATTGTCAGATCGTTGTTAGATGTTGTTCGTGTTGGTGTTCCGGTGTCCTGTTCCTGCCTTGTTCCTGTCTTCCTGTCTTCTCACCGTCACCTCACCATCACACATCTTCATGGACCCTGACCATCTAGTCCCTGCGTCACGTATTCCACCTGCTTGTACTGTCACCCTGTCGCAATAAATGTCGCCTGCTACTGTTTCCAGTTTCAGTCTCCAGTGATTATGACAAGATGTCATTAAAGAGAGAGCCCTCTCTGTAACTCTCAAATTTGTCAACAAGAGAGTCAACAAGTGTGACAGCTGTGCCCAAATCAAGTTGTGGGGACTGTAAAATATCTGACAGATATTTTATCTCGCCAAGAACACTGGTGAATGTTACAAGGAGGCTAACAAACTTGAGATCTATTTGGGCTAATAAACCTCTTGCCTCTACAGCTCTGTCACCATTTTGCTCTTCTGATATTTCTTTTAGTAGACGTATGATGGCTGACAGTCTGTCTCTTACTGTCTTGCAAGCATTATACAGCGGGGAAAATAAGTATTGAACACGTCACCATTTTTCTCAGTAAATAAATTTCCAAAAGTGCTATTGACATGACATTTTCACCAGATGTTGGTAACACCCAAAGTAATCCATATATACAAAGAAACCAAAACAAATAAGTTCAGAAATTAAGTTATGTGTAATAATGTGAAATGACACAGGGAAAAAGTATTGAACACATGAAGAAAGGGAGGTGCAAAAAGGCATGGAAAGCCAAGACAACAGCTGAAAACTATCAGTAATTAAAAAGCAATGCAGCCCCCTGTCAGTGCAGAATAATATCAGCTGGTTTAGTCCCAACGGATGGCCTACAAAAAGGTCTCATTGCCAATGTGTCACACCAGACACATCTCATGATGGGTAAAAGCAAAGAGCTGTCTCAAGACTTTCGCAACCTAATTGTTGCAAAACATAATGATGGCATTGGTTCTAGACACATTTCTAAGCTTCGGGATGTTCCAGTGAGAACTGTTGGGGCCATAATGCCGAAGTGGAAAGACAATCATTTCACCATAAATTTGCCTCGACCAGGTGCTCCTCGCAACATTTCTGACAGAGGAGTGAAAAGAATGATCAGAAGAGTTGTCCAATGTCGATTTTTTGTCAATGTCGATCAGTTTGTCGATGCAAACAGATTAGTAGGAGCAGTGATGTTGGATTTCAGTGCAGCATTTGACCTGATAGATCACAAAATACTGCTTCAAAAATTAGAATGCTACGGTTTTACACCTTCGTCTCTGTCATGGATGGGGAGTTACCTATCCAATAGGAAGCAGCGGGTGTTCTTTAATGGTCAATATTTATCTACTAAGACAATACATTGTGGTGTGCCCCAGGGTAGTTGCTTTGGGCCTTTGCTATACTTGATCTTTACAAATGATTTACCTTTTATTGTGAAACATTCAACTGTTGTTATGTATGCAGATGATTCCACACTGTACTGTTCTGCAAAAACTCCTCAAGATGTCTCACATCTATTAATCCTCTGGGGACCAAAAACGCGCCGGCGCGTTTTGCTTGTGTTTTTTTTTAGCAATGCAAAATAAACTCAAAATGCTCTGTTAATTTTGATCTTTCATTTTCGTGTTATACATCAATCGATCCTGTTCAGTTTCTATTTTTTTTCTGTATACTCACAATAAAAATAAAGTGTTTTGCTTTTTGCCAAATAAAGAAAAATTAACATGATGCGAGTTCTGCACTCTCTCTGTCAATGAACTCCAATTTGAAACGCGTTCGAAAATGATCTATAACTCCGCGGAAATTCAGTCAAACAGGCAAACATACCCGCGGGCATAAAGCTTGAGATCGCATCTTTCAAATGAAGTAATTTATATAAAAAACAAATATTCTCAGCTTCTGTAATCTGTATGAAAAGAGAGCGATTCCAGTCGAGCTCATTACGAGCTCATTTCACTCTCCTCCTCCACTTCTCTCAGTTCTTCACTCTCCTCCTCCACTTCTCTCAGTTCTTCACTCTCCTCCTTCACTTCTCTCAGTTCTTCACTCTCCTCCTTCACTTCTCTCAGTTCTTCACTCTCCTCCTTCACTTCTCTCAGTTCTTCACTCTCCTCCACTTCTCTCAGTTCTTCACTCTCCTCCTCCACTTCTCTCAGTTCTTCACTCTCCTCCTTCACTTCTCTCAGTTCTTCACTCTCCTCCTTCACTTCTCTCAGTTCTTCACTCTCCTCCTCCACTTCTATCAGTTCTTCACTCTCCTCCTTCACTTCTCTCAGTTCTTCACTCTCCTCCTCCACTTCACTCAGTTCTTCACTCTCCTCCTCCACTTCTCTCAGTTCTTCACTCTCCTCCTTCACTTCTCTCAGTTCTTCACTCTCCTCCTCCACTTCTCTCAGTTCTTCACTCTCCTCCTTCACTTCTCTCAGTTCTTCACTCTCCTCCTTCACTTCACTCAGTTCTTCACTCTCCTCGCTCTCTTCCATCAGGTCTAAAATCAAAGAAAAAAATATTACATTTAATTTAGTACATCAAAATATTTCTCTTCAAAGAGACAAATATAAAGTGAAAGGACATGAAAGTGAGCCCTGATGTAATGGTAGAAAGTAGACAACTGTTATAATAAATTATGATAATTTCATGCCTTTTTATAATTTGATTATATGTCCTTGAAACTTTCCATGAATGAGGGAAATTTATCTTCCAATTATTATTTTTAAAACATTATAGGCACGAATCCCATGTTTCTTTAGCAAGAACTATTAAAAATATTTGATCAATGACACAATTATCGAACATGATATTAAAATATACAATACTGCCATGTTTTGACACCAACTTTGAGATTGATATTTCTTTTACTAAAAACGTTTTAATTATTAATGGCCGTTCACACTAGACTTTTCCTTCATAGACTTCCATTCATGCGCATGTGAAAGTGGGACACCAGAAACACAAGCTCAAGTGAACAATCCTTTGAGAAATAACACAAACGTTTAACATTCAAGTGGAGTGGAGCCTCATTCGCAGGAATTTTTTACGCATCTTTGCATTGACTTAACATTGAAATCACTCGCGTCCAGTGTGAACGCACTGTAAGAAGAATCTCTATAACTATGAATAACTTGTATGATATTTGACAAATACAACTATCAGTAACTTGGCATTTCCTGATTGTTCCTAAAAAATAAAAAATAATGTTGAAAATTACAAAAATTCTGGTAACATTGTTGCAAATTGGAAACCAGATCTACAATAAATGTAAAATAGTATTTAGCGTTATCTAATATTGATAATCAATATATAAATGTCTCAAATCTCCCTTTACTGACCATTTGTTGAAGAAAACCCAGAACATTCTGCACCATTTCATAGTGTAACTGTTTATCTAAATGTGATGAAGTGCTTGAATGTTTCTAAGATGAATGTTCTCCAGCATCATGAATGAATGAAGATTAAACACCAACCTCTTTGTTCTTCAGGATCTTCAGTGTGTTTCATTCTGCAGGGTTCTGGATCACTCGTGTTCTCACTGTCCTCTTTAATAAACTCAGTCTCTGCAGATTTCAGCTCTTCCTGATGCTTTCATGCTCGTCTTCACTTGCAGCTGATGGGAATTTACAGCATTTATTGGAGAATTACTGTGGGAGGAGCTTCACTGATGATGTGACTGCAGTGGGAGGAGCTTTACTGATGATGTGTTTACAGTGGGAGGAGCTTTACTGATGATGTGACTGCAGTGGGAGGAGCTTCACTGATGATGTGATTGCAGTGGGAGGAGCTGATCTGCCAAAATCAAAAATATAAATCACTGAGTTTGTTTTTATAATAAATGACACGTCTAATCATTTATGTCTGTCTATCTATTCACCGTACAGTAACTGATGCCAATTCATTTATTATTTTAATGCTAATCCTAATTCCTAACATTATTCTTCATTAAAATACAGGTATCTAGAAATAAAGAAAAGAATGTAAATAATTTAAATTCTTCCAAATATAAATAATGGTAAGAAAAACAGTTAAAATCATAAACACAGAAATAAACATATATAGTAGCCAACAAATCCCCTCAGTCTGCTGACACCAATGAAATGAGCTTTAAGTGACAATTTGCAGGAGATCTGGAGACATCAGCATAATAATTGAGGTGAAAACAGGAACTATTGTCATGAAATAAAGAGTGTTTTCAGCAGATCTGTTAAAATTGATGAGCCTCAGACTATCAACACTCATTCAACAAGCCATTCAGGATCATCAGCAGATCATCTCACTTTATTCTGAGTGTTTGCTGTTAGAAACACATTATTTGAGTCAGGATAGATGAAGCCTGTAAACCAGCTGTGCAATTCCAGCATTATGGACGTGACATTTGCAGTCAAAACTTGAAATATAAATTCTAAGAAAATGCATTTAATACCAATAAATTGTAAACGTCTGTTTATATATCCATACTCCCTTAATAAAGAAGTCCAGACATTAGAAAAATATCAGTCTACATATTAGAGGTCGACCGATAGTGGATTTTACCGATACTTAGTTTTGACCGTACGTACCAATAATGATTAATCAGACGATATTTTTTAAATGGAAACTGGATAAAAAAATTAAAAAAACATAACACTCCAAGTAAAACAGTGCTTAACTGAAATGTGCTAAATTAAATTAATATATAAATATGAATATATTAAAATGGGAAGTTCTACAGAACGAATTCTACAGAAAATAATTTGAACATTAAAATATTACAGGTTTCTTTAGTTATAACCTAGAAACCTGTCATAGATTCCAGAGCCATAGAGAGAGAGAGTTGCGACACTCTTTGATGTCGCCGCTATCGCTGTCACGTGGTTCATGTAAGCCCCAATAGTTCCAAAACATACGCTGGCTGTCATGTTCTTCTATGCGACAGACAGCAGCGATTGCATTATTGAACGGAAAATATAAAATAAAACACACACCCAAGTCCTTTTTCAGCTGTTATTGCATTTTGTTAATGTCAGTTTTGCATTTGGAGAGGGAATGAGGTACGGTATATTACTTATTTAAGTTTTAGGCTATATTTTTGGAGGGAAAAGCTTAGTGTTCATGTTCGCATGGGTAGTATTGGCTTTAGCGGCTCTAACTTAACTTTTCCATATCATTCATCTGATGATGGACGTCTCATGATATTTATTTTAGCACAACTGGGCTGTATTAGGTTATTGATTCCCGTGATTTTGCTTATAAATTCCGATTCAGCCATTAGCCTTCGTGGTAACACTTTACAATAAGGTTCGTTAGTTAACATTAGTTAACTACATTAGTTAACTTTAACTAATAATGAACTGCACTTATACAGCATTTATTTATCTTTGTTAATGTTAATTTCAACATTTACTAATACATTATTAAAATCTTGTTAACATGAGTTAATGCACTGTGAACTAACATGAACAAACAATGAACAGCTTTATTCATATTAACTAACATTAACAAAGATTCATAAATACTGTTACAAATGTATTGTTCATGTTAGTTAATACATTAAATAATGTTTAATAAATGAACCTTATTGTAAAGTGTTACCGCCTTCGTGATCACGCAAAGAGGTCTGCCGTGCTCACTTCTGATGAAAGTGGCCAGCCACAGGACCACAACGTGAAACATGATCATGTTAAGACTAAGAATATAATTTTAAGATTAAGCCATACACATATCCATGAGCCAGGGCCCCAAATTTGGTCCATCGGTATCATCTGGGGGGACAAAGTCTCATAGTGATTTTTGGCAAGGTATACACCCCTAGTACTAGAAAAATCACGATAGCAGTGCAGGGGTGGTAGCGAAATCACTTTTTTCAGCATATGAAGTTACTAACCCCCTAAGATAAATTCTGTTTTTGAAATCTGGTGTATATCTGGTTTAGTCTCATGCTAGGGATATTGTCAATATTCTATAATATGGTGCTTGGTATCGTTGGAAAGGGGACCTTTTAGGCTTTCATTTAAGCCCAGTACTGAATCTGTCTGACAAACACAGAGGTCACATGACTTCTTTAAACCAGAAATAACACACATTTTTTAACAATTTCCGCCTAAACTGTATGCTTTCTTTTATCCCTGTGGCATGAAAGAACACCACGGACACAAAACTCAACAACTTCAATACTCAAGGCACCCTGATGACTCAGAAAATGTATAATATACCCATACTATTTATTTATGAGAGCCTTAAATTAGACTTGTGCAGCCAACACAAGTTTTCAAAATAGAATAGAGCCAATAGAATGGACAAATAGAATACCCTATTAGTCCAGGGCCAAATGGCCTATTTATTCATGTACAGTTGTAATAAAAAGTAATTGTTTCAATAGTGTTGTCAACATAACACTTGTAAGTGGTTTAAAAAAAATTTTATATCATGTATTTTGATATTCACCCACTTTCAGTTAGAATGTCAGAAAGTAGCTCATGCACGGAATGTTGATGGATTTTGACAGTTTGATAAGGTTTTGTCAGATTTGTGAAAAGATTGTTGGTTCAGTTGACTGGTTATAACAACACTACCAACTATGCCATATGGGGAAGAGGAGGCCTGTTCCGGCGCAAAAGTTCCCTGGTGCTATTTTGCAGTTTCAAAAAACAATTCCGCCACTGACCAGGAAAAACCCAGTCTAAAGACAGTGGCGCGTTGCGCGATAGTCATATGCTATTTTAAGGGCACATGCTTGGCCATTATGTAGTGGATGAACAACACATACACTTTGATTATCTAATCTAAACTGACGCAGCAGTTTTCATTTTTGCAAATCATACATTATTACAAGGAAAAATATTAACACACGAGGGAAACCATTGTTGTGTCCATGAAGATGTGAAAAAATAGGCATAAATCTAGCTTACACATTTACCCAAATTATTATATGCCTGTTTAACCGAAGCAGAGATGTGAAAGGTATGTTTCACCAAGTTCGCCTACTGTCAGATGACAAGGCCGATCCTGCGCTTCCTCTGGAGAAACATGCAAAAGACTGAGCAGCCAAAGATATACGAGTGGCAAGTATTACCTTTTGGCACAACGTGCAGTCCTTGTTGTGCTATATATGCACTGCAACAAATAGCCCATGATAACAGTGAAACTGATCCCATTCTCGTAGAATCAGTCACCCAGTCATTCTATGTAGACAATTGTCTTCAAAGTATGGAATCAACAGAAAAGGCTAGAGCTCTTGTAGATGGCCTAAGGCAATTGCTGCTTACTGGAGGGTTTGATCTCCGCCAATGGGCCAGCAACAAACCAGAAGTCATTGAACACCTTCCATCAGAAGCAAGGTCACAAAGCAGTGAGCTATGGTTATCCCAAAAGAGTCCAGATCTTTTAGAGGGCACACTTGGATTGCGATGGAACTGTCTCAGTGATTCCTTAGGATACAAGCCTCGCCAAGTGAAATGTCTCAAACCTACCTTGAGAAATATCTACAAGGTATTGGCATCGCAGTATGACCCTCTCGGGTACCTGATTCCATTCACCACCCAAGCCAAGATACTCATTCAGGATCTGTGGAAAATTCATATGGGATGGGATGACCTTATTGAGTCTGACAGCTTACGAAATAGATGGCAAACCCGGGTACAGGAACTAGCTGATTTGGAGCAACAAGAGATTCCCAGATGCTACACTCCATTTCAAGTACATGATGAAACATTCACCAGAGACCTACACATCTTCTGTGATGCCTCAGAGAGAGCATACGGCTCAGTATCATACATCCGCACAGAAGACAAAGATGGTCATGTACACATTTATTTTGTGCTGGCCCGTTCACGTGTAGCCCCCATGAAACAAATGTCAATGCCACGACTTGAATAGAGTGCAGCACTTACTGGAGAACAAGTAGCTAAAGTTCTCAAAACAGAACTCACAGTAACCATCAGGCAAGTCATTCTCTGGTCAGATTCCACCACTCTCCTTCGCTGGCTGCTGGCTGACTCCTGCAGGTATAAGGTCTTTGTGGGAACTCGAGTTGCTGAAATTCAGTCCCTCACAGATGTTAATTCCTGGAGGTACGTGGATTCTGGCAATAACCCAGCAGACGACATTACCCGTGGAAAGTCTTTAAAGGAGTTGACACAATCATACCGTTGGGCTAAGGGACCTGACTTCTTGTATCAATCAGAAGCATCCTGGCCAATCATGCTAGTTGCCGACCCTGAACCAGATACTGAATTAAAGAAGTCAGCACTCTGCCTGCACCTACGCACTAGTCCTGATTTACAACTCCCAGACGCAAAGCAGTATAACACCTGGAAAGACTTGGTAAAGGCCACAGTGGCATACCAACATGGGGCGGCTCAATCTTCCACATTGCAAGCAGACGTAGCTGAACATTATGTTACTGCAGAAAGGCTCCTTCTCCAACAATCCCAAAGAGATTCATTTCCAGAGGAAGTTAAAGCTCTCTCATCAAACCGATCCTTACCATCTAATAGCCGGCTAGTGTCTTTGTCTCCTGAGTACGATAAAGATGCTGGACTAATTAGGGTTGGAGGGAGACTGCGTCATGCTGAACATATAGACATGAATGCCCTTCATCCCATAGTTCTCGATCCTAATCAACAAATAACAAAACTCCTTATTAAGGAATATGATGCCAATCTTCTTCATCCTGGAAACTTCAACTCAGCTGTATTGAATGTCAAAAGTGGCGTGCCCACCCTAGCATCCCCATGATGGCAGATCTCCCATCAGCTCAGCTTAGGCTTTACAAGCCCCCCTTCTATTCCACTGGAATGGACTGTTTTGGCCCATTCACAGTAAAAATTGGATGACGAACTGAAAAGAGATGGGGAATAGTCTTCAAATGTATGACCACCCGATGCCTCCATCTGGATCTACTTGAGAGTCTTTCGACACTGATGCCTTCTTGATGTCTCTACGGAGATTTATAGCTAGAAGAGGCAAGCCCTTTAAGCTCTTCTCTGATAATGGCACCAACTTTGTTGGAGGGAACAGAGAGATTAAAGAGGCCTATGAAGCTATGGCACCCCGATTAAAGGAGCAATTAGCCGAACAGAAAATATCTTGCAGATTTAATCCTCCCAGTGCTCCGCATTTTGGTGGTATATGTGAGAGAGAAGTGAAATCTGTGAAACAAGCCTTGAAAGTCATTCTAAAGGAACAGACAGTCCCTGAAACCTTCCTCCGCACTGTTCTGATTGAGGTGGAGGGCATCATGAATGCCAAGCCATTGGGCTACGTATCATCGGATATCGCAGACCCAGACCCAATCACACCCAGCATTCTGCTCATGGGTCGCCATGACTCCTCTCGCCCACAAGTAATGTATGACTCCAGCAATCTTTTGGGAACCAGGAGATGGAGGCACAGCCAAATACTTGCAGACCAATTCTGGGCTAGATTTATTAATCACTATCTGCCAGGTCTCCAGGAAAGACAAAAATGGCTGAAGGATACTGACCAGCTCAGGGTTGACCAGGTAGTACTCATCATTTACCCACAACTTCCACGAGCCCTCTGGCCAGTGGGCAAGCTGACCCGTACCTTCCCTGGACTTGATGGACGTATAAGGACAATTGTAGTTCAGGTTCAAGATCGGACTTATGTTAGACCTGTGGCTCGGTTAATTCCACTTCCCAAACTCATGGATGATGACAACACCAATCCTGCCACTTGGGATGGGCTTTCTACCAGGTTCAAATGTCGCGAGCAACATTTTGGGGCGGCTGTGTAAGAAAGCCCAACAATGCCCCCTCTAGGTATATTTATGTATGTGACTTTGTTGGTGCTTGCACGGGCATGGACAAGTCAGGACATGTCTGAACTAGTATCAGAGGGCAGTCAATTTACATAGGTGGAGAGACTGACATGCTTTCTTACACAAAGCGGACTACTGCATGTTTGTTGTTCCCGTGAGTGATTGATTAAGAAGCAAGTTCTCTGTTTTACATTTTATGCTGTTCGAACTTTAATAGTCTGTGTATTCTGGCACTGTCATCTGCGAAATGTACTAGTTCGACTAGTAATTGGAATAATTATATTTCCGAGTCCATGTAAAGTCAAATTGATACTAGTTTGATACTGTTCAGTTGTTTATGACCTGCAGTATAATTCAGATATGTAAGCTACATTTTTTATGCTATATATTTAGATTCTAAATACTTGAATACACTTTACCAAAGTAATGCTAACCTATGGTTTACAGATATTACCTAATATTTAACATTTAGCCTAATAACCTGATTTACTATTACTTCTGTTTTGTATAGTGACTATTCTTTATGCTATCTGTAATACTGTTTACTAGCAAATTTATATTGTATTTTGTTTTCTCTGTTCATTGTAGACCACACATACCCACAGGTAAATGCCTGTAACACTTCATACATGCAGAAATAATCCAAATAAAACCCTTCTGCTGGGACACTCTCTCTCGCTCCAGTTTCTCTAACCGGAAACTCCCAACACCATTTCTACTAGTGCTTAACTGAACCCTTTGAGCGTCCCATACGCTCGTATACTACAGTTAAATCAGATCAGTGAACACGCCTCCTCTTCCCCATATGGCATAGTTGGTAGTGTTGTTATAACCAGTCAACTGAACCAACAATCTTTTCACAAATCTGACAAAACCTTATCAAACTGTCAAAATCCATCAACATTCCGTGCATGAGCTACTTTCTGACATTCTAACTGAAAGTGGGTGAATATCAAAATACATGATATAAACATTTTTTTAAACCACTTACAAGTGTTATGTTGACAACACTATTGAAACAATTACTTTTTATTACAACTGTACATGAATAAATAGGCCATTTGGCCCTGGACTAATAGGGTATTCTATTTGTCCATTCTATTGGCTCTATTCTATTTTGAAGACTTGTGTTGGCTGCACAAGTCTAATTTAAGGCTCTCATAAATAAATAGTATGGGTATATTATACATTTTCTGAGTCATCAGAGTGCCTTGAGTATTGAAGTTGTTGAGTTTTGTGTCCGTGGTGTTCTTTCATGCCACAGGGATAAAAGAAAGCATACAGTTTAGGCGGAAATTGTTAAAAAATGTGTGTTATTTCTGGTTTAAAGAAGTCATGTGACCTCTGTGTTTGTCAGACAGATTCAGTACTGGGCTTAAATGAAAGCCTAAAAGGTCCCCTTTCCAACGATACCAAGCACCATATTATAGAATATTGATAATATCCCTAGCATGAGACTAAACCAGATATACACCAGATTTCAAAAACAGAATTTATCTTAGGGGTTAGTAACTTCATATGCTGAAAAAAGTGCTTTCGCTACCACCCCTGCACTGCTATCGTGATTTTTCTAGAACTGGGGGTGTATACCTTGCCAAAAAACAATGATAGCATTTGTCCCCCCGATGATACCGATCAACCCCTCTGGCTCATGGAGTTGTTCCAGAGGAAACTTGCTGAAATATCGACCTCTTTTGAATTGTCAACTGTCTATATTGTTTCAGAGGCCCTTTGCGGTGCTTATACTGGTCTTCATTTGTACATGCACAGCGTAATTATTTATATTTTATCTTGGTTGTTTCAACCAAGTTTCTAGCATTGCCTGCTTGCTAGTTAGCGCGACTTCGCCAGCTGTGAAGGTAGCATCTAATTAGTTCGGTAATGAATCGCTACCACCTTTATAGCAACTTTTATTTAATACAATTTTTGGGATATACTAACTTTTTATTTGTTGTCTTGAGTGAAGTGGCTTGTGAGAACAATGCTGGACCTCTAGGATTGTTATGGCCATCACCATGTCCTGTCTGTTTCATGGATCACCTGCCCCTGGTTTTTGTTTTTCTTGACACATTAACACAAGCACACATTTTTGTTGTCTGTCATTGTTTAGTCAAAACTATAACAGATTAAAAACTAATTTCACTGATACAAATAAGGTTTTCAAATAAAATATTTTTTACTAAACAATGACAGACAACAAAAATGTGTGCTTGTGTTAATGTGTCAAGAAAAACAAAAACCAGGGGCAGGTGATCCATGAAACAGACAGGACATGGTGATGGCCATAACAATCCTAGAGGTCCAGCATTGTTCTCACAAGCCACTTCACTCAAGACAACAAATAAAAAGTTAGTATATCCCAAAAATTGTATTAAATAAAAGTTGCTATAAAGGTGGTAGCGATTCATTACCGAACTAATTAGATGCTACCTTCACAGCTGGCGAAGTCGCGCTAACTAGCAAGCAGGCAATGCTAGAAACTTGGTTGAAACAACCAAGATAAAATATAAATAATTACGCTGTGCATGTACAAATGAAGACCAGTATAAGCACCGCAAAGGGCCTCTGAAACAATATAGACAGTTGACAATTCAAAAGAGGTCGATATTTCAGCAAGTTTCCTCTGGAACAACTCGACGCGCAGCAATGTAAGTGAATGGGGTTCAACGCCCAAATGACAGTGTTTGGAACTAATCCGATCTTCAAATCCCGGAAGTAGGCGGTTAAAAGCGCCGCCATTTTTTACAACGGAGGTCTATGGGAGTGCCGCAACTCTTTCTCTCTATGGCTCTGATAGATTCATTATACATTTTTTTTACAGCATGTATCAATATTTGAGCAAGACAATTATTCCTTGATCATTCATGTTAGTTCATAGTACACTAAGTTTAGCAGAAAAAGCCAGAGCACTAACATTTAATAAATGTATATTACATAGTCCCTTACTTTATTTGCTTATATATTAGAACACTTGATTATTATCTAATTTACAATATTACAATATCTATTGCAGTGATACAAAATAATTGAATCGAATGCTTTTCTGATTTGTTCATGTTTATCAATGTTGAGAAAGCAATCACGTCCCTAGCTTTAAATATGCAACTTTGCCGGCTAATGAATGCATAAGTGACCAGCTGGATATAAACTAATGCAAATAGAGACGGTCACAATTGCGACATTAAACATTTGGGTCAGGTTTGCGTGCGTTTTTGTCATATTGCTTTAATTGCTTGAGGAAGCCACTGCTAATGTTATTCCGATGGCAAACATACTGCTGTTCTTTCTCTGCTAATGCAGCATCTAGTCAACAAATGTATTACTATATAATGATATGGAAACCCGATGTCATCCAAGATGTCCATGTCCTTCTTTCTTCAGTCGAAAAGAAATGAAGTTTTTTGATGAAAACATTTCTTTATATAATGTACTTCACTGGGGACCAAATGGTTCAAGGTCCAAATGACAGTGTCAGCGCCGCTTCAAAGGGCTTTAAACGATACAGGCGATGAATAAGAGTCTTATCTAGCGAAACGATCGGTCATTTAAAAAATAAATAAAATTTAAGTTTTATAAGCACAAATGCTCGCCTTGCTCTGTTCTGTGATGCGCGTTCGTGACGTCACGTAATACGCAATTAAGTTGAAAAGGTCACGCTTGACGAGTCAGTGTTTACAAATGTGCGGAAGGAGGACCATACACACATATTCAAATGTCTTTGTGTCAGTTTATCATTTAAAATGCCCATTGCGTGTGCGTATCCTGGGTGTTGTAATATTAAAAAGCCTAAAAGAAAATTTCCGTCAGGATAGAAATGTTTTACTTTTAATAGAAGCGTGACCTTTTCAACGTAATTGCGTATTACGTGACGTCACGAACGCGCATCACAGAACAGAGCAAGGCGAGCTAGATAAGACCCTTATTCATCGCCTGTATCGTTTAAAGCCCTTTGAAGCGGCGCTGACACTGTCATTTGGACCTTGAACCGTTTGGTCCCCATTGACGTCCATTATATGGAGAAATGTTTTCATCAAAAACCTTAATTTCTTTTCGACTGAAGAAAGAAAGACATGGACATCTTGGATGACATGGGAGTGAGTAAATTATCAGCAAAAAAACTAATCCTTTAATGGAATAGGTAATAGTATCTAAAAAATAAGTACTAGTAGCATGAAAATAGATAATAGTTGGTTTAAATTATTAAATGTTAAAACGGCTTGCCATAGGCGCGTCTTCAATCTACACAGTCGGAGGCCGATGACGTCACCGCTCGCGCCGTCTCTCTTGTCTCTTCCCTCACTGAGTTTCAGCGTCGAGTCTTCTGAGGCGAGGAGGGCAGTTCACGGTATTTCTCATCTTTACACAACCATCAAACACTTTATACAGTTTGATTAAGCGACAGACTCATTTCTGTGTTGTTTTCATCGATCACAGCGATACTTGAGCGTCTTTTCTGGCGTATTCTCACTGAAATAAACATGTAGTGCAGCAGCAGCGAGCATGAGGAGAACATGTTGAGTTCATTCATGAGAGATTGTGTGTTCGTGTGTGTGATTGTTTCGATGCTTGGAGTGAAAACTGTTCCTGAATGTCAAGTTTGTTTTTTGTGTGATTGTTCAAAAGTAAAAGTTTGAGATCTGTGAAGGGAATTAATGTGAATCGATCTCAAGTGTTAGGCTATACTTAAACAGAGACTGCTAAATACTTTACATTGAGCCTATGACGAGCCACGTGAGATGACAGAAAAAATCCTGACTCAAATAATGTGTTTCTAACAGCAAACACTCAGAATAAAGTGAGATGATCTGCTGATAATCCGAATGGCTTGTTGAATGAGTGTTGATAGTCTGAGGCTCATCAATATTAACAGATCTGCTGAAAACACTCTTTATTTCATGACAATAGTTCCTGTTTTCACCTCAATTATTATGCTGATGTCTCTAGATATCCTGTAAATTGACACTTAAAGCTCATTTCATTGGTGTCAGCAGACTGAGGGCATTTGTTGGCTACTATATGTACTTTTATTCCTTTGTTTATGATTTTAACTGTTTTTCTTACCATTATTTATATTTTGAAGAATTACAATTATTTATATTATTGTATTTCTTTCTAGATACCTGTATTTTAATGAAGCAGAATAATGTTAGGATTAGCAATAAAAATAATTAATGATTTGGCATCAGTTACTGTACGATGAATAGGTAGACAGACATAAATGCTTAGAAGTGTAATTTATTATAAAAACAAACTCAGTAATTTATATTTTTGATTTTGGCAGATCAGCTCCTCCCACTGCAATTCCATCATCAGTGAAGCTCCTCCCACAGCAATCACATCATCAGTGAAGCTCCTCCCACTGTACTTCCCCAATAAATGCTGTAAATCCCCATCAGCTACAAGTGAAGACGAGCATGAAAGCATCAGGAAGAGCTGAAATCTGCAGAGACTGAGTTTATTAAAGAGGACAGTGAGAACACGAGTGATCCAGATCCCTGCAGAATGAAACACACTGAAGATCCTGAAGAACAAAGAGGTTGGTGTTTATTCTTCATTCATTCATTCATTCATTCATTCATTCATTCATTCATTCATGATGCTGAACAACATTGATGTTAGAAACATTCAAGCACTTCATCACATTTAGATAAACAGTTCAACTATGAAATGGTGCAGAATGTTCTGGGTTTTCTTCAACAAATGGTCAGTAAAGGGAGATTTGAGACACATTTATATTGATTGTTGTTAATGTCAAGCCCTGGTTATAGAGATTCTTCTTACAGTAACTTTGGTAACAGGGTTGATGAATACAGTCAATGCTACCATTTGTGTAAAAACTCAGACAATGGATTTAGATTATTCTCTATGCTCTGTTTTAAAAGGAGGAAAATCATGTCAGAAGTAACAGGGTTGAGTAAAACATGTAGGACACAGAAATGTACCTCATTCATGGAAAGTTTAAGGACATATAATCATCAGTGCTGTGATGTAACGAATTACAAATACTCACGTTACTGTAATTAGGCCTAAGTATTTTTTTTTCACAAATTGTACTTTTTTTGAGTAGTTTAAAAATTGTGTAATTTTACTTTTACTTGAGTATATTTTAAGTGATGTATCGGTACTTTTACTCCGCTATTTTCCTTCCGTTTGTGGTCATTACTCGTTACATGCTTGTTTTAAATAAAAAATTTTATCCATCAACGTGATTGGATCGAGTAATCGGTCTCGTGACTGTCGTCAAATCAGATTCTGCATATAAAACTTTAACCGCTAGCCTATATCTGCTGTTACTTGTGGCTGTGCTGTGGAAGTGCATTCCTCAAGCATCAGTTCAATCGAGATATCAGCGTCTTCCTCTAAAATGCTAAGGTACATTTCACATTTCTGCTTACTATGATATTTATATAGGCTGGCCTATCCACAGGGCCTGACATTTGGTGTGAGGTTGGGGGTATTGCGTACTGTTAACTCTCAAGTGCCGAGTTCATAATGCGCTGAATTCCCGCTCCCATTTAGGCTACACACTAAATTAGATTAAGTATGCTGTTACGAACCCCTTTGTTCCAAGTGTCTACGTAAGGGTTTCACAACATAAAGAAGGACACGTGAAACACGAGTACGCTGCGTTAACATTTAATATACTCACAAAACATATAAACTCACGAAACACGTATCACAGATAAAGACATACTAAACTTCAAATAATATGAAGGTCACAGACATTAACAAAACGAACAGCAAAGTAATTTAACTAAATCAAAAGAAAACGGAAAGCTTGTTTGCTGATTCTCCTCTCTCCTGCCATGCTCCGCTTCAGTGTCCTTTATAGTGGATCAAAAGCGACTCCAACCAGGCGCAGGTGTATAACGACACACAGGTGCGGACCTAATCAACTCAGACACAAAGAAAAGAAACAAGAGTCATGACGTCATCACAAGGAGAGGAAAACACAAGACACAAACCGTAACAATGCAGTGCACATTATGAACCATGGCGTTAACTTGAACTGCATTTCTGTCAGTGCGTGACTACAGCTCGGTAATAAACAACGTTTTTTGATTGATCCATTTCATACAATCCGCCTTCATTTAGCAAGTGCATTTGCGCAAAAACATTTTTCTAGTTCAACGTTGTTGGATGCTGCTGATAAAACCGATTCGCCAAGACTACAAGGAGACATGCATCTGTGTGTGTGTGTTTGTTTTGTTAGTTCCCCGACCCATGTAAATAAAGATAAGAAATTCTTCGCGTACGAGGATAAGTCGGATCATTGGGAGAGGTAATTGTACACCATTGAGGAAATATTTATGAAGAAAGACATTGATTTTAGTTAATAAAATACTTTAAAAGCTACACATTGTCCCTTTAAGAAAGAAAAAAGAACAAAACACAAAAAGTCAACTCAGGGAAATTTAAGAATCCTTAGAATGCAAACAGTTCTGGAAACATTGGAACACACTAAACAAAACTTGCCATCAAGAACTAGCCATCCAGAATGGAGATGTTTGGATAAACCACTTCTCCAACCTCTTCAGTAATATAAACAAGAACATATGGGACACAGGACAGGACCTTTGACCCTAGTGCCTGACTTTTGGTGATCTGAAGTGTCAACTAAGTGATAACCAGAAACTTATTTAACAATGGGTCTCTTATCTGTGGAAAGAAGCCTGCTGAAGAAAGGCCTTAAAATGGTAAAAAGGCTGCCCATCTCTTCCTGTCCACTCACTTCACAGGGTAACTTCAGTGTGGGGACTGAGCCTTCTTGCAGGAATAAATACTTTAAAAAAAGACTTTTTTGATTCTGAGTGTCTCCTACGCAGTGATGATGGTTTAATATGAATTTTTGCCACAACAATGTCCTTTCACTTTTTATATCCATTTCGATCTTTTAATTAATTTGATGTACTGAAATTTTAATTTATTATTTTTTTCTTTCATGTCAGACCTGATGGAAGAGAGCGAGGAGAGTGAAGAACTGAGAGAAGTGAAGGAGGAGAGTGAATAACTGAGAGAAGTGAAGGATGAGAGTGAAGAACTGAGAGAAGTGAAGGAGGAGAGTGAAGAACTGAGAGAAGTGAAGGAGGAGAGTGAAGAACTGAGAGAAGTGAAGGAGGAGAGTGAAGAACTGAGAGAAGTGAAGGAGGAGAGTGAAGAACTGAGAGAAGTGAAGGAGGAGAGTGAAGAACTGAGAGAAGTGAAGGAGGAGAGTGAAGAACTGAGAGAAGTGAAGGAGGAGAGTAAAGAACTGAGAGAAGTGGAGGAGGAGAGTGAAGAACTGAGAGAAGTGAAGGAGGAGAGTGAAGAACTGAGAGAAGTGAAGGAGGAGAGTGAAGAACTGAGAGAAGTGGAGGAGGAGAGTGAAGAACTGAGAGAAGTGAAGGAGGAGAGTGAAGAACTGAGAGAAGTGAAGGAGGAGAGTGAAGAACTGAGAGAAGTGGAGGAGGAGAGTGAAGAACTGAGAGAAGTGAAGGAGGAGAGTGAAGAACTGAGAGAAGTGAAGGAGGAGAGTGAAGAACTGAGAGAAGTGAAGGAGGAGAGTAAAGAACTGAGAGAAGTGGAGGAGGAGAGTGAAGAACTGAGAGAAGTGAAGGAGGAGAGTGAAGAACTGAGAGAAGTGAAGGAGGAGAGTGAAGAACTGAGAGAAGTGAAGGAGGAGAGTGAAGAACTGAGAGAAGTGATGGAGGAGAGTGAAGAACTGAGAGAAGTGATGGAGGAGAGTGAAGAACTGAGAGAAGTGAAGGAGGAGAGTGAAGAACTGAGAGAAGTGAAGGAGGAGAGTGAAGAACTGAGAGAAGTGAAGGAGGAGAGTGAAGAACTGAGAGAAGTGGAGGAGGAGAGTGAAGAACTGAGAGAAGTGAAGGAGGAGAGTGAAGAACTGAGTGAAGTGAAGGAGGAGAGTGAAGAACTGAGAGAAGTGGAGGAGGAGCATCATGTCCAACCTGGAGGAAAACCTTTGAGTCGCTCAAAGACTAAACAGACATTTTTAAAGAAAAGAAGAGCCAAGAAATCTTTCACCTGCACTCAGTGTGGAAACAGTTTCACAACCAAACAATGTCTTGAGATTCACATGAGGATCCACACCGGAGAGAAGCCGTACACATGTGATCAGTGTGGAAACAGTTTCACAAGCAAACACTATCTTAATGTTCACATGAGGATCCACACCGGAGAGAGGCCGTTCACATGTGATCAGTGTGGAAACAGTTTCACAAGCAAACACTATCTTAATGTTCACATGAGGATCCACACCGGAGAGAAGCCGTTCACATGTGATCAGTGTGGCAAAACGTTTCTCTCTGCATCAGTCCTGAAGACACACCTGAGAGTTCATACAAAGGAGAAGCCGCATTCATGTTCTGTGTGTGGAAAGAGTTTTTCACGGCGGCAACATTTACATATACATGAGAAAACTCACACTGGTGTGAGAGAGTACATGTGCTTTGAGTGTGAGAAGACTTTTACTACAGCAAACAGTTTAAAACTGCACCAGAGAATTCACACTGGAGAAAAACCTTACAAGTGTTCACACTGTGACAAGAGATTCAGTCAGTCATCATCTCTGAAAAAACATGAGAGGATCCACACTGGAGAAAAACCTTACAAGTGTTCACACTGTGACAAGAGATTCAGTCACTTAATATCTCTGAAAACACATGAGATGGTCCACACTGGAGAAAAACCTAACAAGTGTTCACACTGTGACAAGAGATTCAGTGAGTCATCATCTCTGAAAAGACATGAGAGGATCCACACTGGAGAAAAACCTTACAAGTGTTCACACTGTGACAAGAGATTCAGTGTGTCATCATCTCTGAAAAAACATGAGAGGATCCACACTGGAGAGAAACCTTACAAGTGTTCACACTGTGACAAGAGATTCAGGCAGTCATCATCTCTGAAAAAACATGAGAGAATTCACACTGGAGAAAAACCTTACAAGTGTTCACACTGTGATAAGCGATTCAGTCGATCAGGAAATCTGAAAGCACATGAGAGGATCCACACTGGAGAGAAGCCGCACACGTGTGATCAGTGTGGAAAGAGTTTCTCTATTAAAACTCACCTGAAGCTACACATGAAGATCCATACAGTGGAGAAACCACTTTAACACCGTCTGAAATCACGGTAAGTAGTTTATTTTCATGTGCTGAGCAACAGTCTCTTCTGTGTTAGTTATGCCTAATTCACACTACACAACTTTAAACATCGGCAGGTCGCTGTTCTGTTTAGACTACGTGACTTGCTCTGGAGTCTTGAAGTCGTTGTGGTGTTCACACTACGTAACACCACGTAAATGATCTGGAATAGGGGGTTACACACTACACGAGCTGAGAACAACTGTCACCCAATGACTCTACCCGGTCCCCAAACCACGTTTTGTCACGAAAGCACACGGGAGAAGTGGAATGTGAAATGACGAAAAAAGAAAAAAAAAGTTTCTTGCGCAATGATCTGTTTAGAACTTCGAAAAAAAAGAATATGGGTGAAAGGATGGATAAGCACACCGGGCAGCAGGGATTGTCTGTCAGAGAGAGTTGGAGGAGAGTAAAACATCTTTATAATGTAAATGCAGCTCCTGCTCGTGTTGTGGTTTGGTAACGATGGTTACAAATACAAAAGGCTTGTGTGTTATGTGATGATAAGCTGATCATTGGCTGTTGCTCCTCGCGACACCACAGGCTGTCGAGTTGGCCGACAGCTCCAGATATTTAGCATGCTAGATATTTGTCGGCGAGGTGTCAGCGAGCGTTTTTGATTCGTCAATTATTTTCACACATAAAGATTGTCGAGCGCGGATCACCCACAGATTTGCACGCGATTACAGCCCGACCTATCGCCGAGCTCATTAACTTGCAAATCGGGCTTAAAATCCTGTAGTGTGAACTAGGCATTAGCCACACATCACCCTATAGCCAAATCTCTCCTCTCCACCTATAGCCGGTGTGTGGTGAGCACAGGACACTTTGTTGATTGATTGATATCTATTAACTCGTGTTCAACCATCAGGAATGTTTAATTTGTCAGTACAGATTAGTGATGTGTCGTTCATGAACGAAAATTTAATATGACTCGGGACTATCGAGTTATCTCAGAGAGCGATTTGTTTATTTTGTGTTGACCGCGAATGCGCATTACACAACATATTGGTTCTGGATGTGAACTGAATGTGAATGTGAACCATATCTGGACTCTGATAAACACAACTGCCGTCTATCCCTCGTCTCTAGGCAGATGTTTCAAATCACGTCGTCCACTCATCTTTTCTCTGCATCTTAACTGCTTCATCAGTTACCATGAGATCCTGAAGGCTTTCCCTCCTGGATTCTAATGGTGAAAATTGATTCTTGGCATTGTGTCCTACCAGGCTGAGTCTTTCATCAGTTTGGGCAAGGCTGTCAGATGTTAGGTTTTCATTGGACATGGGCCGGCCGGTGACATGTTCAAAAGGGCATAGTCCAATTTCCTTGTGGTCATCCTTACTGCATTGCTTGTCGTGATGCAGTTTTGTTTTAGCTTCCACCACTGATGGCATTTGTTTTCTGGATGCTTTATCTTGAATCAGTTTACATGGCAACACTTGCTTTAGTTGTCTTAATGCCGCTGTATGTGCACCTCTCTCCTTTACGGCTTGTATAGCAGCACCATCTACTAGGACATCATCTTTGGCTTCAGTTCTTGAGACGTCTGTGTATGCTTTTAACTTTGGGGTGGTGTCTTCATTTGTCGTTTTTGCATACACATATTGTCCATCAGTTGTTGGATGAGATTTCACTTGTTGGTGCTGCAGAGAGAGGCTCTTCAGTTTCCCTGCGACTCAACAGCGTTTAGCAGAGTCTGTTTTTGTTTGGCTGTCAACTGCTGAAACCTTTTCAACAGGTTATCCTCGTCATCGCTTTGATGTTTTAATACGCAGCTTGCAATCACGAACAAAGTGTCCTTCTTCGTT
Source organism: Phoxinus phoxinus (assembly GCF_949152265.1). NCBI lineage: Eukaryota > Metazoa > Chordata > Actinopteri > Cypriniformes > Leuciscidae > Phoxinus > Phoxinus phoxinus. The sequence continues at coordinate 5,295,706 of NC_136876.1, forward strand.
GCAATACCTGCATCTTCCTTGAGTTTTTGAATGTCTACAATCTTCATTTTCTTTATGCTCATTCCACATTGCAGGCCTGATAGCGCTCCGGCGTCACGCCAAAAGATTGATCTGACAATTCCCAAGATCTGAGAGACTTTCACTAAACCACACCAGTAAGCCTACTTCAGCCAGTCGGTAATAGGGTAGGGGTTGATTTTGGCCAATCAGATTAATTCAGCAGTCACTCCACGTGCAAATTCGTTTTGTATTTCCCATACACTGAATGTGTTTCCCACACTGGCATTGCGAAACGTAGCCAAAGTCATGGAGTGCAAGGGTTCGTACAAGGTGCTTAAAGTGCTTGAAGTACTTGAATTTGACTTTTTTAAATTGAAGTCCTGGAAAACCCTTGAAAACAGCCATATTTTTTTTAAGAGGTACTTGAAAAGTGCCTGAATTATTAAAAACAGGGATGCATCGATACCGAGCTCATGTACTCGCACTCGTAAAAAAGCTCCGAAACCAACAACCGATAGGCCTACTACCATGCATCGTGTGCACCTTTTTTCTTCTGGCTCTCAACGAAGGCGGTCGCATTTTCTCTCCCTCTCCTCCCCCTGACCTTCCCTGCTTCGCTCCTCTCGTCTAGTCTTATGTCTTAACTTTGAGAGACTCTCTCCGCACTGCTCTCCAAACTAAAAATCATGGATTTGATCAACTGGTCTCTCAACGCAATTGACACCATCTTCTCGACAAGAAGCTTGGGTTCGGGGGAACCTGACTGCCCTGCCCGAACGTTCGCAGCTGGCTACACGATGGACGCGTGGGAGAGGTGGCGGGTCGTGTGTCTGGCGGCTCTTTCCGTGGAGGACATTGAAGATATCTACCTATTCGGAACCATGATAACAGGTCTTTTGCTGACTGGATTAGGCATTGCCCTGGTTTATCAAGAAATTAAGAAAACGGTGACAGCTGTCCAAACCCCCACAATGCTGCCCGGCATGATTGAAGCAGTGGGCAGAGAGGTCAGCACTCAGGCGGGGACTATTAACCGCATTATGGATAACATCAGGGAGGTGACCCGAAATCGGGATAACATTTACATTTTTACATTTTACATTTTTTATTCATTTAGCTGACGCTTTTATCCAAAGCGACTTACAATTGCTTTATATGTCAGAGGTCGCACGCCTCTGGAGCAACTAGGGGTTAAGTGTCTTGCTCAGGGACACATTGGTGTCTCTCAGTGGATTCGAACCCGGGTCTCTCACACCAAAGGCATGTGTCTTATCCATTGCGCCATCACCACCCCACCACATAACATCATGGAGAAGCTCACGGCTTTGCAAAAGCTGATGGACCAGAATGGACTAAGAGAGTAATCGTGCAAAGGAATGCGGCTACTCGCCCCAAGACCAAATAATCCCAATCTTATCTGCTTTCGGCCCCCCTCAACCAGCACTGGCCTCGGCCAAGGCCGCTGTTGGAACAACAACTCCCCCGGAAGAGCACTGCAGTGAGCCGCTCTTGCGTTCCTTCCCCCATCTCTCGCAGACACCTGCTGATTGTTGACTCTGTTTGGGACCTAATCAAGGTTGTCTCCAAGGCAACTTGCTGTGTTAGCGCTATGACATCTTGCGGACTGAGGCACCGAGATTTGGATGCCAGGCGGAGCGAATCTCCAGGCCTACACATACACAAACTCTTACATAAATATACAGATATGCAATCACCCCCCCCACCCCGAATCCCTCGCCTTCGCCGCTTTGTACCCCCCAGCCTGGCGGGCGGGTCTGTGACCAGCGCCGAAAATGGCTGCAGGACCGGATGGCTGTTTGCCTGTGCTGGGTTACCTTCATCCCCCACTCCCCTCCCCTGTTGCAAGTCTTGTGGGTTCATGTACTGATTATGTGCTAATGTTGCTGAGGTGTTTTTTTCCTGTTCCCAGACTGTACTCCTCACATGAGCCTAGTCTGGGAGTTGCCTTTTTTTCCCCTCACCTATCCTCATGTCATGCTGTATTATTTTCCTCAATGCTCTGTCTTCCTGTATGGTCTACCCCATTGTCATATTGTATGTATGTATGTTTGTGCATGGACAGGTTGATGGCTAATTTCACTGGTACTTGTGACTAGCGTCAATAAAGGCTACTACTACTACTACTACTGTGTAGTAACAGATAGCTGTGGTGCGCGAGCTGATAAGAGAAAACCGCGCAGTGGATCAGACGCGCGAGAGGGTCGAGCTCATCCCACAGACATCAAAACGAGCCATGTAGATTATTATTAACGTTAACTGACGAGAGAGAGAGAGAACCCGCGGGCACAAATCTGTTGAATGCTCTTGATTGCTGACACTCAGCGCGTGTTATATGGATGAAAACTAAATTGTATATGTAACTTAAGTAAAGTAAAAACATAACTGTTACCCGATTTATGTATAACGAGTGGTTCCCTACATTATTACTGGACGTTTTTGTCCAAACATCCAAAGCGTGCGCCGCGCAAACCAGTGTCCCAGCGCTCAAATACTGAATTAAATTGTCTTGCACTTGTACGGACGAATTCACTCAAAATTATGTAAAAACGCCCGTCTTGGTGAGTATCCTAGTAAACAAAGTCGGTTATCTCAAGTGAACGTAGCCATGTTCAAATGGGGTCCGTGCGTTCGTCTTAAAGGGGCCGCAGTTTTTATAAATCTGCTGCTGTGTTTTAACCTGTTAACCGTCAGTCAGAGCGAGGACGCACTGAAGCGTTTTTTTTTTTTAATAGTTCAAAGTTACTATCAGATTTAATGTTATTACCTTGACAAACTATACATCATTAAAAAGATATAAGTCTCACGTTTCAGTATTTGACCACTATTGTATTCTGAGAAACTTATAGTGACAGTTATGTCTTAATTTGTGTCAGGATTTATGTAATGAAAAAATGAGTCGATACCTTTAATATGAATTATGAGCGTCAGCTGCTCCATTCATAAAAAAACTCCCGTGGTGTTGTCATGACAGCGCGTGACAAAACAACGTCCCTCAGGGCTTTTGGCTCAAAAATGTGCAGATTTGGAGAAATATTGATAGATTCTCATAGGTTTACATCAGATTTCTATAGACAGGAATAATATTTATTGAATTTATATCAAAATGCGTCGATTTTATCATAAAGAGCGCTGGATACTCTGATGTACTGTGTTTTCAATCCATACCAGCAGCCGGAGGGCGCTCTATGGCTCTATGCACATGTGTTTTGTCCAAATATGGGAGCACGAAGAAGAACCAATGATGCACATTCCAGGACGTCAGTCACATAAACAGAGCTATCAGAGATCGCTGTAACATGCAGATAAAGATGTTTTGAAGACAATAAACATGATTGCAATGATATTTGATTTACCTGTGTTCTTCGAGCCATGTCAGGTATTTTTATTATAATAGATTATATTTATAATGTAATGGTAATCGATATAGACTTTATAATCGTGCAGAATACTAATAATACTAATAAAAGAATACATTTTCTGTCTGATTTTTTTATCTGAAGCCAAATAAGCTCGCAGAAGGTTATTTAAAACACTCGACTTGAGCTGTAAAGTAAGTTTGGAGCACAAACATGGTTTTAATCTCATAAATGTCGTGTATTGATGGTGTGCTAAGCTAACATGCTAACGTTAGCTAGCTCAGGTGCACCTGCCATCTAACGTTAGCTGTTATTTTTATGAATTTTTCTAAATAGGAATGCTTACTGAACTGTTTCTTTATTCAAGAAAGGCATTTGATACAGTTTCAATGTGAAGTGAGAACTTTGATACAACAAATTAGGGGGTGAAACAGCGTGAATAGACAGTCGTTAGCAATTATAATGCAAACAAAAGAAATGCATATTACCAGGGCCATAACCAGGCTGGAGATGTGTGAAATGTGAGCAGGAGAGACTTGACACTGAATGGGGCTCGTTTGCACCACAAAACAACAGAGACAATAGACTGAATAGATGCTTATAGATGACAATAAACACAAGTTTGCATTTTAAATTCTAATCAAATTATCAGATCTTAAAAAACATTTAACTAAATGCAGAGTTTTAGACTTATCACCTTCAAATTTTAAATATAACATGGTCAGACATGTGGCTTTAGCTGGAGTGCAATTCTAGATTGCTCCAGTGCCAACTTCAATTTAATTTTCATGAAGATGTTTCATAAAAATAAATTTCTAATAACTTACACAACTTTGAAGCTATTCATACAAACTTTGTTTCATTATGACAATAATTAATTCTACATTTCCAATAAAGTGCCAGGTGTCAGCTTTCAAATGAGACTATACTTGTGCTTTTAGTGCAAAGGGTACATGAAATGAATCTGTTCTTAGTTTGGGTATGCCATTTCTCGGGATTTTTCAAAAGTGGCGCTGCAGGCTAACAGGTTAATGTTAATAAACAATGGTCAAATAAATTACTCACTGCTCTTGACTAACTAGGCTACCCTTTTTAACTTTACAAAAATATACATCTATATTTAATTTATACACTAATGAATATGCAATTTTTTCACATTTGAATACTTTATTAAAATTTCTGTACCTGTTAGATCTACCCGAAAAACTGTTTAATTCATTTGTAGCCTGCCTTTGTTCTATTGTATTTATTTGAAATTGATTATTTGTTCTTATTTTGTTACTGACTGCTTACTTGTCTTTAATAATATTTCACATTAATTAGGCTGGTAGTTTTTGTTATAGTATCAAAATTGGATTAAATAATTGGTATTTCACTGGTGTCTAAACATTTGTACCACTGACCCAAACCTCAGCACTGAGCCTTTCTGGAGCTGCTCTTAGTATGTGCTGTACTATTAAATTAAAGATAGAATATGACAGAGCAATAGAATGAAGAGTGAAAGTAACAGAAGTTCATACAATGCATTTTAGCAGGCTTAATTAAGCATGAAAATAACTGAAATAAATATGTATATTTGATGAACAAATTAAGCCAACTGATATGATTTATATTATTTTGGTTTATCTACTAATAAATTTAAAAATTACAAATGTAGTGAAAATGCAGGGATCGGTTACGGTATCGGCGAGAACCAAAAATGAAAGTATCGGACTCGTTCTGCAAAAAGTGGTATCGGTGTATCCCTAATTAAAAAATAAAAAAATAAAAATTGTAATATCAAAATCATTTAAGGTACTATTTATCAAAATGTTCTCCCAGGGGAGCACACCCGTGGATCCCGCTTGACAGTTATGTTGATATGGGCATATATCTTGGCTTAGGGGCCTGCTTACCTCCCAGGGAAAAAAGTTCAGGCTCAGGATTTTTTTCTACTATCACCCCTGACATTGTCCTTTTGTGGTATGACATGGTCTTTGGTCGCAATGCTCTGAGTTTGACTTCATGTGTTCTTTCAATCTTTGCTGACCACTCCACAATCTGATTAAAAGATGTTCCAACACTGTCCCAGTCGTCATATCGGATTTTGAGGGCTTTTGAAACTTCAGGTTTCAGTCCATTTACAAAGGCAGTTTTCAGAGGCATGCTAGTGTCCTTGTCAAGATCCTCGCTGTCATTTAAACCAGCATGTTCCAACCAAATTTGTGTGAAGCGGTCTTCGAACTCTGCAACACTTTCTCCAGTCTTCTGCATGCATGAGGTAATTCTAGCCCAATTAACCTCTGCAGGTTTCAGTTCAAACAAGAATGTTCGTACAGCATCCCACCCAGCCTCAATGTTTTCTTGACTCACCTACCCTGTTTTCAACACTTTCAGTTAGCCTCTTTTGGTCATTGTCTCTTAAGTTCACATTAGCAATCATTACTCCGTCTAGTGGATGTCAATTGTAGATTTTCTGTAAGCGTTGAAGAAATTGCCAAGCTTTCCGTGGTTGCTTGTACACGTCTGGCAATTCTTTTGACCATTTGTCAACTTGCTCTGGAGAAGCTGGTTGGTATGTTCTATATGGAACATATTTCTTTACCACTTTTGTCACAATGCGAGTTTTTCTCTGACCATCCTCCTCCTCATTGTCAATTTCAAATTCAGTCCTTCTGTTTTTGACAATTACAGGAGCGAGTCTAACCTTTTTGTTCTTCTTGGTGACATGAGCATGTGTCTCAGGTTCAACATCACTGTCATCAGGGCTCCCAGTCGAGCTGCTGCCACTTTCTCCTAGCAGATAATGACGTTGTTGAACCTTCTTGAGCTCTTTAAATGGATAGAGTGACTCTTTCTCTATCTTGCTGCTAGATTTTATGGGATTTTGTTGTCCAGAAAGCAACTTTAACAGCTTGTCATTATCATTCAAGAGTCTTTCTTTTTCCTTTTCATTTTGCAGTTGTTCAGCAAGTGCTCGAACTTTTGCCTTTTCCGCATTGATCTCTCGGTGTAGTTTGTCAGCCTCACACTTCTGCAAATGTTGCCGAATTGGTTTGTCCAGAATAACAGATAATCCATCTCTCTTAGTGTTTGTCCTTAAGCGATGTGTCTTTCCGTAAACCCTTTTAATGTCCGGCAAGGCCCATGGTCCACTCACTGAGTGCTTGATGCCGTACTTCTGGCTTATGTCATCATGGCACTTCTTCATTCCCAGCCGTTTGCCCAAATATGCATTCAAATTGTCCATCATCTGATCAATGGTAAAATTTGGAGGTTCCGTTCCATGTCTTTCTGTTGTTGGCCTCAGTGCAGCGCCATTACAATTTTTTTAGTGCAGACTCAGCCATGAGGAAACAAAACAAAAGTTGTTAGAGCCGTTACATGTGCTTATTCGGATTTAAATTCTCAGCAGTCTTTTAGACTGACCATTTCAGTCACACAGACACATCATTACAAATTCAACTTAATTTTCAATCCTACATTCAAAACAAAACATTCACGTTTAAACTAAGTTTCTTTGTTTCATTTCTAGAAAAGAAAACTCCTGACTTGTTCAGTTCTTTCTGAGTCCTAACCTGAATTGGTTTAAATTTGTCCCTTAGACATTAGACTTTCAATCTTTCTGCATCTTTCATCGGAAGGCAAATAAACTTCTAGTTTCTAACACAATTAGAATGTTTAATTCAAAACTACAATATTGGTTACTGAATTAGTCAAGAATGACCAATTCTTGCAGTAACATCAGTCCCAAACATTTTAATCTTATATTGGATACTGAATTAGTACCCAGTCAAGAATTACCAGTTCTTGCAGCAACATAAGTCCCAAACATTTTAATCTTATATTTGCTACTGAATTAGCACCCAGTCAGGAATTACCAGTTCTTGCAGCAACATCAGTCCCAAACATTTCAATTGCTCCTACAATCCAATGAGAACGGACCAAACCTCTTTCTTAAATGATTCTTAGAGACTCAAGAGAACAGGGCCAAGCTATTAAACTTATTTCTATAGCTCCTACAGTTTCAGGAGAACTAACTAAATCATTTAAAAGGTTCCTATAGATTCATGAGAAAGGACCAAACCTTATACAGTTACTACAATCTCTAGATGAACAGACTAAATTGTTTCTTTAACAATTCCTACAGACTCTAGAGAAAGGACCAAACCTGATACAGTTTCTACAATCTCTGGACAAACAGACTAAATTGTTTCTTTAACAATTCCTAAAGACTCCAGAAAAAAAGGACCAAACTTATACTTTATTTCAATAGCTCCTACAATCCCATGAGAACGGACCAAACCTCTTTCCTAAATTATTCTTAGAGACTCAAAAGAACAGGGCCAAGCTATAAAACTTATTTCTATAGCTCCTTCAGTTTCAGGAGAATTAACTAAATCATTTGAAAGGTTCCTACAGATTCATGAAAAAGGCCCAAGCCTAAAATTCTTAACAATACACAGTATGTGTGACTACACTACAAATACACTACAAATGACTACACTACAAACTGGTCTACTATTATTCTTTTCAGAAGATGTTCTTTTAGAGAGCTGATAAGTTTCACTCTCCAAATTAGGATATTTGAGACCGGATCCAGTTGATTCAAATAAATTGTGTCCACAGTCTTTTGAACTTCAAATACTCGAAAACTATTCCGTTTACTCCTTGTTGCAGCTGGTGAGTTCTCTTCTTGTCAGTCTCTCCTGGCTGGCTCGCCAAATTGTTAGATTTTGCTGTATTTGGCCGACCAGTGGTAGGGGTGGCTCGCCAATGTATTAGATATGGTAAATGGATTGCATTTATATAGCGCTTTCACAGACCCAATGGCCACCAAAGCGCTTTACAATATTGCCTCACATTCACCCATTCACTCACTCATTCATACACCGACGGCGGTGTCAGCCATGCAAGGCGATCCAGCTCGTCGGGAGCAGCTGGGGTTAAGCAGCAGCAGCTGTCTTGCTCAAGAACACCTCGACACTTGGTCAGGTGGAACCGGGGATTGAACCAGTGAAACCCACATTGAACCACCAACCTTCCGATTTGTAGACAACCTACATGAACCACTGAGCCACTGCCGCCCCTATTTTATCCTAATCTCCAAGGTCTTCTTCCCCCCCAGAGCCTTCCTCCCAGTAGATTTCCATCCAGTAGTTTTCCATAGACAAAGAAGCCATAACACTAGTTTAGATTCGTCACTAGTTGGCCCATAAGCCCTCCTTCAGCAAACGGCCTTCTGACATTCTAGGTCAGAGGTCCTTGTTCGTCTGTTCTCTGGAGTGTCTCTCCCTTCTGCCTCCCCAGGTACATAAACATCATCTTCTCTCACTACAAGTGAGAGACACACATGTGACATTCTTTGAATCATCTATATTTTACTAAAGATCAATGAATATCATAAAACTTCCACCACATAAGCTTGACCAGAGTTCTTGTGAGGAGAATAATTTATTGAAGGTTTGTAGTGTAGCGGTCCTTCAGCAGCGATGTTATCATGTCGCCCTTCAACATTCATCTACTTTTGAAAGAAACTGTATCCTTGCGCCTGGGCGGGAATTCTTGTCGTTTGAATATTTAACATCTTTATAGTTGTATTTAAAATTTCCTGGCAAATATTATATGACATATGATAAAATGATATGATATTATGTGAAAAAAATTGTAATTAAAAACATTCGAAGCACGACTACTTTGTCAAGCGTAATGTGTCATCAGTCATTGACTAGGTCATGTTGAACCAGTTGGTCCCATATGGGACCCACTTAATTTCTGACATTACTTAATTTCTCTCATTACCAGCTTTGCAAATTGGAAATAAAATGCATGTTAGATAAATTAATAGGCAAGTGAACGTTGTAATTATGATAATTCAAATAAAATGAAATATCACAATATAAAATAATGCATTTTTATTTAAAAAGCTGATCAGATCCCATCTATGATAGTATTTGTTATTTGTATAATAGTGACTATCAACCAAATGTTATCATTTCAAAAGTTTACATTTATAAATATATAAATTATGTATTTTAAGCATGAAATTATTTTGCCCACATAGGTCCTATGAAGGTCCCATATTATCATCCAACATGGGCATACCTATATGTGACCCACATTGTGAAACCCACATAGGACCCACATCAATTGCCCATGTTCAGCCCATGCCCACAAGGAACCCATGCTGCCAGATATAACCCACATGGGGCCCATGTATTAATGTTGGCTGGGGTGTTTCTAACAGCAAACACTCAGAATAAAGTGAGATGATCTTCTGATGATCCTGAATGGCTTGTTGAATGAGTGTTGATAGTCTGAGGCTCATCAATATTAACAGATCTGCTGAAAACACTCTTTATTTCATGACAATAGTTCCTGTTTTCACCTCATTTATTATGCTGATGTCTTCAGATCTCCTGTAAATTGTCACTTAAAGCTCATTTAAGGGCATTTGTTGGCTACTAAATACGTTTATCTCTGTGTTTGATTTTAACTGTTTTTCTTAATTTAATTTAAGGTTTAGAATTTACATTCATTTTAAAAAAAATATATTTCTAGATGTCCAGGCCTCCAGACTAACTTTTTTTACTAGGAGCGCTGTAGCCCCTGACTGAAAATTTTAGGAGCACAAGCAAAAAATGTAGGGGCACATCTCAAATCAGCTTGTAATGCAATTATTCACATTTCCCCCAAAATAACTGTAATACTGACAAATTCTTTAATAATAAATAGACTTAACGTACAGATATTACAATGTGCAGAAGTTCACAGGCTCCAGACTAACATTTGAGGGCAGCAGCACCGGAGCCACTAAGTTTTACCAAAAATATCTGGTAGCATTGGGGCTGACAATAAAGCACTAAGCTTAATTTAGGGTGTAGATGAAATTAACTTGAATTATTATCATTCATAATGTCTTAATATTCATTAAAAAGCTAAATGAGTCTGTGAAGGATAAATGAGTTGCGCATTTTCGTTCCTCATTTTGTTTGCATTCGGTGCTGCTTGGCAACTTTGTGGTCACGCGAGCGCAACCTAAATAAATATTTGGTCGCACCGGCAGGAAAAATAGTCACAAAATGCGATCAATTATCATTTATTATAAAAACAAACTCAGTGATTTATATTTTTGATTTTGGCAGATCAGCTCCTCCCACACTGGAATACATCATCAGTGAAGCTCCTCCCACTGTAATTCATCATCAGTGAAGCTCCTCCCACAGTGATTCATCATCAGTGAAGCTCCTCCCACTGCAATCACATCAGCAGTGAAGCTCCTCCCACTGTAATTCCCCAATAAATGCTGTAAATTCCCATCAGCTACAAGTGAAGACGAGCATGACAGCATCAGGAAGAGCTGAAATCTGCAGAGACTGAGTTTATTAAAGAGGACAGTGAGAACACGAGTGATCCAGAACCCTGCAGAATGAAACACACTGAAGATCCTGAAGAACAAAGAGGTTGGTGTTTATTCTTCATTCATTCATGATGCTGGAGAACATTCATGTTAGAAACATTCAAGCACTTCATCACATTTAGATAAACAGTTCAACTATGAAATGGTGCAGAATGTTCTGGGTTTTTCTTCAACAAATGGTCAGTAAAGGGAGATTTGAGACACTTATATTGATTGTTGTTAATGTCAAGCCCTGGTTATAGAGATTCTTCTTACTTTGGTAACAGGGTTGATGAATACAGTCAATGCTGCAGTTTGTGTAAAAACTGAGACAATGGATTGAGATTATTCTCTTGTCTTCCCATCGTGCATCAGAAAGAGCCCAGATTATGTCACTTCCTGTGTCACAGTTTTAAGAAATGCTCTGTTTTAAAAGGAGGAAAATCATGTCAGGAGTAACAGGGTTGCGTGAAACATGTAGGACACAGAAATGTACCTCATTCATGTAAAGTTTGAGGACATATAATCATCAGTGCTGTGATGTAACGAATTACAAATACTCACGTTACTGTAATTAGGCCTAAGTAGTTTTTTTTCCACAAATTGTACTTTTTTGAGTACCGGTAGTTTAAAAATTGTGTAATTTTACATTTACATTTCTCTCAGTGCGTGACTACAGCTCGGTAATAAACAACGCTTTTTGATTGATCCATTTCATTCAATCCGCCTTCATTTAGCAAGTGCACTTGTGCAAAAACATTTTTCAAGTTCAACGTTGTTGGATGCTGCAAGGAAATTTAAGAATCCTTAGAATGCAAACAGTTCTGGAAACAGTGGAACACACTAAACAAAACTTGCCATCAAGAACTCGCCATCCAGAATGGAGATGTTTGGATAAACCACTTCTCCAATATAAACAAGAACATATGGGACACAGGACAGGACCTTTGACCCTAGTATTGACTTTTGGTGATCTGAAGTGATGACTAAGTGATAAACAGAAACTTATATAACAATGGGTCTCTTATCTGTGGAAAGAAGCCTGCTGAAGAAAGGCCTTGAAAATGGTAAAAAGGCTGCCCATCTCTTCCTGTCCACTCACTTCACAGGGTAACTTCTGTGTGGGGACTGAGCCTTCTTGCAAGAATAAATACTTTTAAAAAAGACTTTTTTGATTCTGAGTGTCTCCTACGCAGTGATGATGGTTTAATATGAATTTTTGCCACAACAATGTCCTTTCACTTTTTATATCCATTTCGATCTTTTAATTAATACGATGTACTGAAATTTTAATTTAATATTTTTTCTTTCATGTCAGACCTGATGGAAGAGAGCGAGGAGAGTAAAAAACTGAGAGAAGTGAAGGAGGAGTGTGAAGAACTGAGAGAAGTGAAGGAGGAGAGTGAAGAACTGAGAGAAGTGAAGGAGGAGAGTGAAGAACTGAGTGAAGTGGAGGAGGAGCATCATGTCCAACCTGGAGGAAAACCTTTGAGTTACTCAAAGACTAAACAGACATTTTTAAAGAAAAGAAGAGCCAAGAAATCTTTCACCTGCACTCAGTGTGGAAACAGTTTCACAAGCAAACAACGTATTGAGAGTCACATGAGGATCCACACCGGAGAGAGGCCGTTCACATGTGATCAGTGCGGAAAGAGTTTCACACAAATAACAAATCGTTATCGTCACATGAGGATCCACACCGGAGAGAAGCCGTTCACATGTGATCTGTGCGGCAAAACATTTCTTAGTTCATCACACCTGAAGATACACCTGACAGTTCATACGAAGGAGAAGCCACATTCATGTTCTGTGTGTGGAAAGAGTTTTTCACGGCTGCAATATTTACATAGACATGAGAAAATTCATACTGGTGTGAGAGAGTACATGTGCTTTGAGTGTGAGAAGACTTTCACTACATCGGACAGTTTAAAACTGCACCAGAGAATTCACACTGGAGAAAAACCTTACAAGTGTTCACACTGTGACAAGAGATTCCGTCACTTATTATCTCTGAAAACACATGAGATGATCCACACTGGAGAAAAACCTTACAAGTGTTCACACTGTGACAAGAGATTCAGTGAGTCATCACATCTGAAAAGACATGAGAGGATCCACACTGGAGAAAAACCTAACAAGTGTTCACACTGTGGCAAGAGATTCAGTCAGTCATCAAATCTGAAAACACATGAGAGGATCCACAGCAGAGAGAAGCCGCACAAGTGTGATCAGTGTGGAAAGAGTTTCTCTTTTAAAAGTGAAGCGACACATGAAGATCCATACAGTGGAGAAACCACGTTAACCCTCTGGGGTCTTTTTTTTACATAGCAGCAAAATAGACCTAAAATACTCTGTTGGTTTTGGTCATACAGAGAAATATGAAAAAATAAGCTGTTAAATGTCTACTTTTTTATGTGTCCACTTACAATCGAAATATAACATTGTGCTTTTGTAAAATAAAGAAAGTAAACAGGGTGTGCTTTCTGCCTCTCTGTCTCTGTGAACTTTTTTTCTGAAGTACGTCTCTAAACTTAAACAAAACTCAGCGAATACTATTCACTCAGACATGAGCTATATATCTCTATAATCATTTAAGTGTGTAGTTTTAAATTATCTAATTCAAAACTAAAACAAATATTCTCTGTTTATGTAATCTATATATAAAGAGCGAGAGATAAGCCGTTCTCATTATGGTTCTGCCAGCTCATTACTCTGCTAATGTGACACGCCCATCGAGAGCGCGCGCTATTCAAACGCAGATCTGAGGCAACACACGCAAACCAGTCAACGCCCACAACAGCTGGAAAACACACTCGCTGTGAGGAATAATAATATCGTGATAATCCTGGAAATTTTACCTCAAACGTGCTGGAGTAGCCTAACAACGGATCCAGCTGCAGATCATCAGTAAGTGCTTTGTTCTAATCGCGATATGAAATGGTGTCTGTAAACCGCAAAAGACTGTTTAAATTTGAATCGCGTTTCTGTGTTTGAATGAATGAACAGCACAGACGCGTGTTGTTGTTTACTAGCCTACAGCTCGCGCGTGTCTGTGTGTGAATGAATATCGCTTTTAGCAAACTATCTATATTGCCTACTGAGATGAGTAAAAATCGACTGAATACGTTGAAATAAAATGTCTTTGTATAAGCAACATATTAAACTGCAAATTAACATTTATGCCCTAGGCTAATATACTGTATATTAATATACAGCCTATAAAAGACGATAGCCTATGTTACAGACGAAATATGAAAGACAACATTTCGTTTTGGATAGATTATAAAGTTTTTACTGCCACATCAAAACCTAATTTACAATGTGCAAAGAAAATCTTAAAAGGTCAATATAAGCCTTCTCTTTAAATTATTTTTGTTTTATTAGTGACAAATTTGGGGAGAGGATAGCCTACATCCAAAACTTTCTGAAATACGAATGAGAATTAACTGCACAATTACTAGAAATGTTTACCTTGGATATTATACAATTTGCAAGCATACACAGTTTGTGGAAAAATACACTTTTTTTCAAGATGTTTCCAACTCTGAACCAACTCTGTAGTTATATATATATATATATATATATGTGTGTGTGTGTGTTGTCTTTGCATTCTTTCTTGTGATGGCTCAGGCTCAGTGACACCTGAATGAAAGGCTCATTAGTATGCAGCATTAGCAGGTCTTCTTTGTCTTCTCTCAGGTGGGAATGAGGACATTATTCATGACCTTGTTGGATCATTCACGCCCACCTGCATATTGCCTTTCCAAACAAAAAGTGTCTTACAAAATTTAAATCAATCTATTGTTTAATGTGAACGATTAGCCCGGATGATTTTCAGATAATTTTGAAGTAAACAATTTAGCCGACAACATCCATTAGTCAAAAGTATTGTGGGAATATGTGAAGTTGGTCGTATGTGGTCTTATATCAGAAAATTTAAGTTTGAGTTTTTTGAATAACCAAGCATAAATAATATTCTCTCAAAAATGCAAACATGTACATACATGTTGCTCACATATTATGATAGCCATGTTCGTGCTAAATAGAGTGTAATTACACCTTTGCCATTAATATGTTTATAAGCAACTGAAAAAAATACTAATATGTTTATAAGCAACTGAAAAAAATACAAATATCAGGGCATGTCAAAACATCTCAAGGACCCCAAAAACACCTTAGACCCCAGAGGGTTAACACCGTCTGAAATCACGGTAAGTAGTTTATTTTCATGTGCTGAGCAACAAAGTCTCTTCTGTGTAAGTTATGCCTAGTTCACACTACACAACTTTAAACGTCGGCAGATCGCTGTGCTGTTTAGACTACATGACTTGCTCTGGAGTCTTGAAGTCGTTGTGGTGTTCACACTGCGTGACACCACGTAAATGATCTGGAACAGGGGGTTACACACTACACAAGCTGAGAACAACTCTGCCACCCAATGACTACCCGGTCCCCAAACCACGTTTTGTCACGAAAGCACACGCGAAAAGTGGAATGTGAAATGACGAAGAAAAACAAAAAAGTTTGTTGCACAATGACTTGTTTAGAACCTCGAAAAAAAAGAATATGGGTGAAAGGATGGATAAGCAGAGATTGTATATCCTGTAGTGTGAACTAGGCATTAGCCACACATCACCCTATAGCCAAATCTCTCCTCTCCACCTATGGTGTGTGGTGAGATGCTCTAGAGACAAACATGGTTATTTCAGTGTGTAGGCCTAAATGGCTCGACGGCAATTTTTTAACCTTTTTTTTTCAATAATAAAGGGTATGTGTCGATTCAATTAAAAATCAACATATCACATATTTTAAAAGATTACATAATTCATTGAAGCCTGTTTGTCATGTATAATACACCGACCAATCAAGTAGTATTCAAGTCACCTGTATTTTGTGTATGTATATTGATACACAGTTTACTATGCAGTAAACATAATTATGTCAGCATAGATAATTATGCAGCAATAGTAGTACAATACTACTGGTAAAAAATGTGGACTATTTAAAAAAAGGAAAGAAATAAAATTACTGACCCCAAACTTTTGAATTGTAGTGTATATTGGTACAAAATATTTATGTTTTAAGATGCTGTTCTTTTTTAACTAAGAATCCTGAAAAAAAAGTATAAAATGTTATAAGTATATTATAATAGAACACAATTATTTCAAATTGTAGTAATATTTCACAATATTACAGTTTTTCTGTATTTTAGATCAAATAAATGCAGCCTTGATGATAGAAGCCTTCTTTCAAAAACATTAAAAATAGTAGTGCCCAAACTTATATATATATATATATGTGTCCCTTTTTTACATTTGAGCCCCTGCCCCCGAGGAACTCTCGTCCCTGATGAGGAGAATATGTTGAGTTCATTCAGACTGGAGAGATTTTGTTCGTTTGTGTGATTGTCTCGATGTTTGGAGTGAAAACTGTTACTGAATGTCAAGTCTAGAGGTAAAGTTTGAGATCTGTGAGGGTATTTGATGTGAACCGATCTCAAGTGTCAAACTGGAACAGATTCTGCTAAATGCTTTACATTGAGCCTAAGATGAGCCATGTGAGACATTAAAGCAATACTAATAAATATGAATAGCGTTTTACTCTTGGAACAATAGTGCTTGTGGTGCTCATAAGTTAATGATCTTGTCTTCAGAGCTGAAATCTGCAGAGACTGAGTGTATTAAAGAGGACAGTGAGAACAGAGTGATCCAGAACCCTGCAGAATGAAACCAGTGGCGCCTCCAGAAATATTTCATAGGGGTGGCCAGATGGGGCCACCTAAAATCTTGGGGTGGCACACCAAAACTATAAACCATAATTTCAGAATTGTATTCTACTGTTGTAGTAAACCGGCCTGTAGAAAACTATCAGAAAGACTTAAGGAAACTCTTACTGATATACTTTGGTTTATTGTGTTATATTTAATGTTACTAATGATATAATGTGCATAGACTAATAACAGTACAGTTAACATTTTGAGATGCACAACAATTCTGTTTTATTTTGCGATTATATTTTGCATAAGGTGTACATTTATTGTAAACAAAACAGTTACTGGGGAAAGCAGATACTGGCAGATACAAATAAAAGCAAAGACAGAATCAATCACGTCTTTGCTTTATGTAACAGGACTTTCCCAACAGGGATCAATAGTCTGATTCTGATTAACAGGCTATACAGTATGTGTAAGAAACATTTATATATTTGCTTAATTGAAAACAAAAATAATTATTACTGTTACAAAAAGAACTTCCCAACAGGGATCAATTAGTCTCTGATTCTGATTACCAGGCTTCAGAATAGCTTTATTCGCATGTTGCTGTGTTTTTTGGCAAACACATCCACAAAGTCATCAAGATTTATGGCCCTAGCCCTTCTTGATTCTACACTCAGCACACCCAAATTGCTTAAACGCTCATCAGTCATGGTACTTCTCAAGGCAGTTTTGATTAATAAAACATAATGCATTTGATTATAATTAACATGACAATGTGTACAAAACTAAAGTAGCCTAAATTCACGTTTATTTTTACGTTTCTGTCAGTCTGAGGTGTCGTTGCCATACGCGTTGCGTCACTTGTGACTGTCTTTGCTTTGGACTTGAAGAGTCAGTCTCCGTTTTCGAGGGTCGAAAACTCCGGAGTTGTGTGTGTGTGTGTGTGTGTTATACGTTCAGGTTATGTGTTTTAAAATGAAAATGCACTGGTGTAAACGTACAGTATCCCACAGTCTGCTCGGGAACCGATGCTCTAGAGACAAACATGGTTCTTTCAGTGTGTAGGCCTAAATGGCTCGACGGCAATTTTTTTACTGTTTTTTTTTTTCAATAAAAAAAGGTATGTGTCGATTCAATTAAAAATCAACATATCACATATTTTAAAAGATTACATAATTCATTGAAGCCTGTTTGTCATGTATAATACACCGACCAATCAAGTAGTATTCAAGTCACCTGTATTTTGTGTATGTATATTGATACACAGTTTCTATGCAGTAAACATAATTATGCTAGCATAGATAATTATGCAGCAATAGTAGTACAATACTACTGGTCAAAAATGTGGACTATTTTAAAAAAGGAAAGAAAGAAAATTACTGACCCCAAACTTTTGAATTGTAGTGTATATTGGTACATATAAGTACGTTTTAAGATGCTGTTCTTTTTTTAACCAAGAATCCTGAAAAAAAGTATAAAATGTTATAAGTATATTATCATAGAACACAATTATTTCAAATTGTAGTAATATTTCACAACATTACAGTTTTTTCTGTATTTTAGATCAAATAAATGCAGCCTTGATGATAAAAGCCTTCTTTCAAAAACATGAAAGTCAAGTCAAGTCACCTTTATTTATATAGCGCTTTTTACAATACAGATTGTATCAAAGCAGCTTCACAGTGATAACATGAAAATAATACAAAAAACAATTTCATCATCGTCCACCTTTAAGGCAGATCTATAATATTGTTGAATATTAAATGTCCCCAACTAAGCAAGCCAGAAGGCAAGGCAACAGCGGCAAGGAACCAAAACTCCATCAGGGACAGAATGGAGAAAAAAACCTTGGGATAACCCAGGCTCAGTCGGGGGCCCGTTCTCCTCTGGCCAATGAGTGAACAGTGTATGATTATGATTCAGGAGCATTACAGGTCAAGTTCAGAATGAATAAGAGTATTTGTCCAGTTCCGGTTGGTTGAAGTCGGAGTGGAGAGGAGGAGAGACTGGTTGACACTTCAGGTCAGCGGCGTCGTCGTGTCCTGGCGCTGGTCCTTCATCAGATCTGGATACGGTGGACAGCGGTAAACCTCGGGATAGACAGAGAGACTAATATTAGCGTAGACGCCATCCTTCTTATGATGTACCAAGTACATCAGGATTTACGGGAAGTGTTCCCGGTCCCGGCTGTTCTAAACTATGCAGCCTAACATTTAGTTATAGAAGTCTATAATGTGTTATGTGTATGCTAGGCCGAAGAGATGTGTTTTTAGTCTAGATTTGAACTGACAGAGTGTGTCTGCTTCCTGGACAATGGTAGGAAGACTGTTCCAAAGTTTTGGTGCTAAATAGGAAAAGGATCTACCGCCAGCAGTCGACTCTGATATTCTAGGTATTATTAACTGGCCGGAATTTTGAGATCGCAGTAGACGTGAAGGACTATAATGCGTTAAGAGCTCGCTCAAGTACTGCGGAGCTAAACCATTTAGTGCTTTGTAAGTGATCAGCAAAATTTTAAAATTTATACGATGTTTAATAGGCAGCCAATGCAGTGTTGACAGAACGGGGCTAATATGGTCATACTTGGTAAGAACTCGAGCTGCTGCGTTTTGAACTAGCTGTTATTTGTTTATTAAGCGTGCAGGGCAACCACCCAGTAGAGCATTACAATAATCTAGCCTTGAGGTCATAAACGCATGAACTAATTGTTCTGCATTATTCATTGAGAGCATATGACGCAATTTAGATATATTTTTAAGATGGAAGAAAGTGGTTTTACAGATACTAGACACATGACTTTCAAATGAAAGATTGGTATCAAAGAGCACACCCAGGTTCCTAACCGACGACGAAGACTTAACAGAGCAGCCATCAAGTGTTAGACAGTACTCTAGGTTATTACGTGTGGAAGTTTTTTGTCCAATAATTAGAATCTCTGTTTTTTCTGAATTTAGTAGTAGGAAATTACTAGTCATCCAATTTTTTATATCAGCTATGCATTCTGTTAATTTTGTGAATTGGTAGGTTTCGTTAGGTTTTGAAGAAATATACAGCTGAGTATCGTCGGCATAACAGTGAAAGCTAATTCCATGTTTCCTAATGATATCTCCTAATGGTAGCATGTACAGAGTGAACAGCAGCGGTCCTAGTACTGAGCCTTGTGGTACGCCATACTGAACTTGTGATCGATAAGACATCTCTTCATTTACTGCTACAAACTGATAACGGTCAGATAAGTATGATTTAAACCATGCTAGTTCAATTCCACTAATGCCAACATAATGTTCGAGTCTATTTAAAAGGATGGGTAACACTTTATAATAACTGCACACTATTAATCATTAGTTAAGCATTAGTAAACAGTTAATTCGTCATTTATAAAGCATTAATAGACAATAATAAGCAGTTTATAAATACAGTTAAAAATACTTTATTCTTGATTTAAAAGCATATCTATAATGTGTTTAATAATCATATTTTCATATGTTATTAATGATCAATTTATCATTTCTAAATTAAGTACTGCATTATTTACAAACCAGTTATTTAGGAGTTGTCAGTGGTTCATAATATTACTTAGAAAGTATAAGTAAATGATTAATAAACTATTTAAATGTACATTCATACATCTTATTATTCAGGCGTATATTAATAGTTACTTAGTGTGTTAGTAAATGCTTTATTAACATGAATTTCTACTGTAATTCATGGTTAATTCAGGTAGTTATAAAGCATTTAGTAGTGGTCAGTTAACTATTGTTGTGAGCTCATCTAAAGTGAGGACTAGTTATGCCTTGTAAAGCATTTACAAAGGAGATTTAAAGGCTGTTAATATTTCTATGTTCTGTATTACTGTGTTGTGTTTGTTTATTTTTTTCTGTTGAGAAGACAAATGAGCCTTTAAATCTCCTTTGTAAATGCTTTACAAGCCATGAATAGTCCTCACTTTAGATGAGCTCACAAAATAGTTAACTCACCACTACTAAATGCTTTATAACTACATGAATTTACTACATTTACTTACACTTTCTAAGTGATCTTATGAATCACTGACAACTCCTAAATAACTGGTTTGTAAATAATGCTATACTTCATTTAGAAATTAGAAATAGATATGCTTGTAAATCAAGAATAAAGCATTTGTAGCTGTATTTATAAACTGCTTATTAATGTCTATGAATGCTTTATAAATGATGAATTAACTGTTTACTAATGCTTAACTAATGATAAATAGCGTGCAGTTATTATAAAGTGTTACCAAAGGATGTTGTGGTCAATGGTGTCAAATGCAGCACTAAGATCAAGTAATACTAATAGAGAGATACAACCACGATCGGATGATAAGAGCAAATCATTTGTGACTCTAACGAGAGCTGTCTCGGTACTATGGTACGGTCTAAATCCGGACTGAAAATCCTCGCAGATATCATTTCTTTCAAGAAAGGAACACAGTTGTGAGGATACTGCTTTTTCTAATATCTTTGACAGAAAAGGCAGATTAGAGATCGGCCTGTAATTGACTAGTTTTGTAGGATCAAGTTGCGTTTTTTTAACAAGCGGTTTAACCCTTTAGGCGCCAGAGTTTTTTTCCTAAAACGTTCGAATTTGACATCTTAATTTCAAAAGGCTATATCTTAAAAGTGATAAAAGATAGAGACTTTCTGTAAATTAGAGAAATATAAAGGATGACCCAAAGTTTATGTAGGGATTAAATTTTCCCATCTAATTTGCATATTATGACGTCATATGGTGGCGGCCATCTTGGATTATAGAAATTTCATGAAAAGTCACGTTTAATGATAAAATGCAGCACTTCTTTCCCCCCAAAATGTCCCTCACCTTCTGTATGCTATATTGCACAATACTGAATGCTCAGGTAAATAGTAAGTAGTAAACAAACTGTGTAAATCATTACTAATAAATGGTAGAAACAAACCGAATGCATGTAGTGGTTGGCCTTTTGCTGTAGAGATTTTCCATTTACTACATACAGTAGGCACTCTGATTATATATATATATATTACATATATATATTATTCATAAGACACACAAACACAAGTAGACAAGACCTGTTTAGTTGCCCCGTGTCCACACCGCCTCTGCTCCTGCTACGAGCAGCGCGGGCGCGGCCAGATCTGCCTCGTGCGCGCGCCGAGTGCGCACAGCTCGGACTACTGTCATTGCGACTCCCCACCCTGCCTCCACGTTGCCCCATAACTATCCTATGAATACTTTGACCTCGTCTAACATACCCAGTAGCTTTAGACAAAGTCTCCACCACAATAATGTCGCCGCGATTGCGGAGAGGCACACGGTCAGAAGACAAACTACATGGCTAGCGCGGTAAAAACCGGGAGAAGCGCGAGCTGCACCATTGCGCGGCAAAGATGTAACGTTACCGGGAGAAGCGCGAGCTGCACCATTGCGCGGCAAAGATGTACCGGGAGAAGCGCGAGCTGCACCACTGCACGGCAAAGATGTACCGGGAGAAGCGCGAGCTGCACCATTGCGCGGCAAAGATGTACCGGGAGAAGCGCGAGCTGCACCATTTCGCGGCAAAGATGTACCGGGAGAAGCGCGATCGTCATTTTCAAAAGGCAAATATTCCCCTTCAGAGTCAGAATCGGCGAATAACATTTGCAACACATCCTCACGTCACGATACAAGTTTTTATTAGCCATTTGATGATTTTCTCTCACAATTTACTCAGACGCTCTGAACTGAACTGCTTCCGCATCAATGACACGAGCGCTCACTTGCTCTGCTGTTTTCTCCAATACTTTGAATAGGAACATGACGTCATTTTGGTCTTGAATCAAAGTATTACATGTCTGCCATCTAGTGGTAGGGAATACAAATGAGATATTACACCATATTAGGATCTACAGCCTGTTTTATTAAGTATGACGTCTTGTCGCAATTTTGCGACTTTGGCGCTTAGAGGGTTAATCATAGCTAGCTTAAAGGGTTAGTTCGCCCATTTAAGACATGAAGTTGTATGCAATCCTTACCAGCACTATAGTGCATACACACGGACCCACTCTGTGGTAACCTCCCTGGTCAGAGTTCTGGCCGCTGGAAGTAGTCCTGGTTAGTTTCCGGGGCCACAAAACTGTGCGTTTTTACGTGAAAAAAATATTTGCGTTTCAAAGCTTGATTAACTAACATCACAAAAAACACGCCACGAAAAAATTCATACCTCAGTTTTAATCGGCACTATTTTCTTCCCATTTCTATAAATCCGCGCTGCTGTCGACGTCAACAGTGCGCACGTTCCGATCAGCTGCCTGTAGCTATGAGACAGCTTTGGCTGGTTGCCATCGGTTACTCTGCGGGTGCTAAAATATTGATTGCGCGGATTGATAGAAATGGAAAGAAAATAGTGCCGATTAAAACTGAGGTATGAATTTTGTCGCGGCGTGTTTTTTGTGATGTTAATTAATCAAGCTTTGAAACGCAAATAATTTTTTCACGTAAAAACGCACAGTTTTGTGGCCCCGGAAACTAACCAGGACTACTTTCTTGAAAAACTTCCAGCGGCCAGAACTCTGACCAGGGAGGTGAACACAGAGTGGGTCCGTGTGTATGCACTATAGTGCTGGTAAGGATTGCATACAACTTCATGTCTTAAATGGGCGAACTAACCCTTTAAAGGTTTTTGGTATGTTTGCAAAATTCTTCCTCTCCTATAATAATGAATGAATCAAATTTTCCCTCGGTGAGACTACAATGCTCTCGCTGATGCGATACTGTATTAGACGGTTGCATAGTTATAATTTTGTCCCTGATATTATCG
Organism: Phoxinus phoxinus; assembly: GCF_949152265.1. Classification (NCBI taxonomy): domain Eukaryota; kingdom Metazoa; phylum Chordata; class Actinopteri; order Cypriniformes; family Leuciscidae; genus Phoxinus; species Phoxinus phoxinus. The sequence goes on from NC_136876.1 coordinate 5,318,973, forward strand.
ATCTTATAAGTGAAGAAGTTCATAAAGTCATTACTGCTGTGTTGCTTGGAAACTTCTGGGCTTGAAGCTTTCTTTTTCATTAGATTAGCCAGTTTCAAATAAATACCGAGGATTATGTTTATTTTCTTCTAATAGGGTTGAAAAATAAGCAGATCTAGCAGCTTTTAAAGCCTCTCTGTAAGCAATCGAGCTCTCCTTCCATGAAATCTGAAATACCTCTAGTTTTGTTTTCTTCCAGTTGCGCTCCATTTTTCTGGCTGCTCTCTTAAGGGCCTGAGTGTGCTCGTTGTGCCACAGCGTTGGACTATGTTCTTTAATCTTCTTTAAGCGCAATGGAGCAACTGTGTCTAAAGTGCTGGAAAAGAGAGAGTTAAAAGTTTCTGTTGCAATATCAAGTTCTTCTAAGCTATCCGGGATGCTGAGATGATGAAACCGATTAGGAAGATTATTGATAAAGCAATCTTTAGTAGCAGAAGTGATCGGTCTAACATATTTATAACACAGAGTCGGCTTTGCAGCCTTGGCTAAATGTAATTTACACATAACTAGATAATGATCTGATATGTCATCGCTCTGCTGCAGTATTTCAACGGCATCAACATCTATTCCATGTGATAGTATTAGATCTAGAGTATGATTACGGCAATGAGTCGGTCCTGACACGTGTTGTCTAACTCCAATTGAGTTTACAATGTCTTTAAATGCCAATCCCAATGCATCTTTTTCATTGTCTATGTGTATATTAAAGTCACCAACAATTAGTACTTTATCTGCAGCCAATACTATTTCTGATAGAAAGTCAGCAAATTCTTTGATAAAGTCTGTATGGTACCCCGGTGGCCTGTATACAGTAGCCAGCAGAATTTTCAAATGTGATTTATCGTTTACACTATATATTTTTACATTAAGCACCAACACTTCAAAATAATTATATTTACAACTAGATTTCTTAGTGGTTTTGAAAATATTACTATAAATTACAGCAACACCTCCTCCTTTGCGTTTCAGACGAGGTTCATGTTTATAACCGTAATCTTGTGGGGTTGACTCATTTAAAGCAATGTAATCGTTTGGTTTTAGCCAGGTTTCTGTCAAACACAGCACATCTAGGTTATGGATGTGGATGGATGGATCTTTAATCATATCATTAACTATTAGCGCTTTTGAAGTAAGAGATCGAATATTTAGCAACCCAAGCTTTATCATTTGCTCATCCGTATTATATCTGTTTTTTGTTTGTTGAACATCAATTAAATTTTTAACCTTAGATGGGTTTGAACGTTTTTTGGATTTCCAAGTTCGGGGAACAGACACAGTCTCTATATGATGATATCTAGGTGAAAGAGTCTCTATATGATGATATCTAGGTGAAAGAGGCTCTATGTGATAGGATTTATCTGACCTTGGTGACGTGAGGCCGCTGGCAGACGGTCGGTTAAGTCTGTCTGTTTGCTTCCTGACCTGAGGCCCAGATTGTCATGTTTTATCTCTAAGACTATGAGCCAAATTACTAGAGAGAAGAGCAGCACCATCCCAGGAGGGATGAATACCATCTCTTTTCAACAGGTCAGGTTTGCCCCAAAAACTTTTCCAATTGTCTATGAATTCTAAATTATTTTGCGGACACCACCCAGACAGCCAGCCATTGAGTGAACACAATCTACTAACTATCTCATCACTCCTGCGAACAGGAAGGGGGCCAGAGCAAATTACAGTGCTTGATATCGTACTTGCAAGTTCACACACCTCTTTAATATTAATTTTGGTGATCTCCGACTGGCGGAGTCGAACATCATTAGTGCCGACGTGAATAATAATCTTAGAGAATTTACGTTTAGCATTAGCCAGCACTTTTAAATTTGCTTTGATGTCAGGCGCTCTGGCTCCCGGCAAACATGTGACTATGTGTTATGAAGTGGAAGGATGAACCCAATCGCAGACAGTATGAACTCACAAAAGGTTTAATATAACAGAAAAACAGGGGAAAACAAAACCCACGAGGGGGAAAAACGAGGGCAAAACTGACAAGGGATGACTAAACTTGATACACACTAGACAAACTTGACAATAAACTAACAACAGGATCAGGATAAGGCACTTACTAGACAAGACTCTCAACAGGTATTCACAGGTAACATCAAACAATGAACCAGCACAGGACAGCAGACACATGGGGATTATATAAGGAACACTAATGACAAGGACAGGTGAAACTGACTAGACAATAATCACAAGACGAGGATAACAAGGGGGCGGGGTTACATAACGAGACAACACAAGCACATGGCCCAAACAATTGGCCATGCACTTGTACACAAAACATGATTCTGTCATGATCCTGCCCTACAACCAGGGAAATCAGGGATGAGGAAACAGGACTCCTGACGGGGGAAAAGACAGGCGAAGGGGCAGGACTGGGTGCAGCGCTTTCAGTGGCAGATACGGGTGCTGCTCTCACTGTGGCAGGCTTGGGTGCAACGCTCACAGGGACAGGATCGGGTGCAGTGCTCACAGGGACAGGATCGGGTGCAGTGCTCACAGGGACAGGATCTGGTGCAGTGCTCACAGGGACAGGATCGGGTGCATTGCTCACAGGGACAGGATCGGGTGCAGTGCTCACAGGGACAGGATCGGGTGCAGTGCTCACAGGGACAGGATCGGGTGCAGTGCTCACAGGGACAGGATCGGGTGCAGTGCTCACAGGGACAGGATCGGGTGCAGCGCTCACAGGGACCACCTCAGGAACAGCGGTCGCGGCTGCAGTCTGGGGTACGGCGCTCACAGCAGGTGTGGACTCGGGACAGGGCAACATGACAGGACTGACAGGGACTTCTAGGATCTTGACAAGGGTTCTTAGGTATTCTGACAAAGTTTCTGCGGCAACAAGGACAGGCATGCGTTGATGGGCAGAAACAGACCGCAAAACCTCTTCGGCAGCTGAATCGGCCTTGGCCCTCTCTGCAGCGCTCACACCTGCAGGTTCAGGAATAACGCTCACTGCTGCAGTGGGCTCTGGGACGGCGTTCACAGCTGCAGCGGGCTCTGGGACGGCGTTCACAGCTGCAGCGGGCTCTGGGACGGCGTTCACAGCTGCAGCGGGCTCTGGGACGGCGTTCACAGCTGCAGCGGGCTCTGGGACGGCGTTCACAGCTGCAGCGGGCTCTGGGACGGCGTTCACAGCTGCAGCGGGCTCTGGGATGGCGTTCACAGCTGCAGCGGGCTCTGGGACGGCGTTCACAGCTGCAGCGGGCTCTGGGACGGCGTTCACAGCTGCAGCGGGCTCTGGGACGGCGTTCACAGCTGCAGCGGGCTCTGGGACGGCGATCACTGCTGCAGCGGGCTCTGGGACGGCGATCACTGCTGCAGCGGGCTCTGGGACGGCGATCACTGCTGCAGCGGGCTCTGGGACGGCGATCACTGCTGCAGCGGGCTCTGGGACGGCGATCACTGCTGCAGCGGGCTCTACTCCAGGCAGAGACGAAGGACGGGGGGCTCCCTTCCTTCTTCTCTTTCTCCTAGGTCGCGGTGCCGAGACAGTAGTTGGACTAGTGACCGGTTGGAGGATCTCCGCGGGAACCGTAGCAGGCTCTGGGATGACAGTTCCAGGAGGGGTAGACTCAGTCGAAGAGGACTCCGATGCCGACTCCCATGACAGCCGTCTTCCCCGCTTACCGCGAAGAGTTGAAACTGTGGATGATGCCTCAAGAGTCGAGGTGGAAAGAGACCGGTCCCCCAACGTAGCCACGGCGAGAACGCGACCCTCCGGGATTACGGGGAGCAAGCCAGGTGATGGCGACATGGTGGCACTCGGTGGGTCCTTCCGCGACAAACAGACCACCATATCCCGGAACGGACAAAGGGCCAGCCTCTGTCTTTCAGCGAGAGGGGGAGGATCATTGAGTCCCGCAATAAGGTAACTATTTAGGAGGTTTTCAGGTAAGAGAAACCTCCCCTTGTCCACGACCCGGGCATACTCGCTCAGTGACAGCTCTCCCTGAGGGGGAATCGGAAGCTTGCCTCTCCTAGAATCGGAAATAGCCTTGAGCCACCAATCTTCCAGAGGGTCCGACTGACACTTGATAGGCGAGGACATACTGACTGCTGGGTTCGGCTGTGGCTGGTTCATTCTGTTATGAAGTGGAAGGATGAACCCAATCGCAGACAGTATGAACTCACAAAAGGTTTAATATAACAGAAAAACAGGGGAAAACAAAACCCACGAGGGGGAAAAACGAGGGCAAAACTGACAAGGGATGACTAAACTTGATACACACTAGATAGTGATGTGACATTTGAACCGAGGCGTCGGAGCTTGTGTCGAGAAAAAAGGGGCGTGCCAGATGAAGCCGCGATTCGAGGCTTGTGTTGTTAACGTGAAAATCACGTGACTCATGACAAACGAGGCCTCGGTTTGTGTGGATACGTCACCGGTTCGTTCTGAGTGTCGTTTCCGGATAAAGGGGGTTCGAAACTCGCGCCACCTTGTGGGTGTTGTCAGGAGTAGTTGAATCAGTTGTAGTAGAGTCAGAGAGTTAGAGTTACAGTTAGATAGTTGTGTCGTCGTCATTATTGTGTCATATATGTGGTAGGGCTGTATATTATTAGATTATATCAGGTTAGATTAGTTATAGTATATTGTTATTATTAATTATAGTAGTTATATTATTGTTAAATTAATTAGATAAGATTATTTGGATTGCTTTGGTTTTGGGATTTGGACTGGACTGCTTTTTGATTTGTTTGCTTTTTGCGACCTCTTCCTTTTTCCTTGTAATGGAGCGAGCAAGAAAGAGGAAATCCTCCCCTGTCTGGGAGTTTTTTTCTTTGTACCTCCATTATTAGGTGACCTTTGGCATCTGCTGGATAGCACGGTGGATCACTGTAGAATGAGCTCAAGTGCAACAGCAAAAGCTACTGTAGAAGTGGATCGGTATTTATCCGAAGTGAATCTCACAAGATCTGAGGATCCACTAGTATTGGGCTCAACATAAACATCTGTATCCTCATTTATACCAGCTGGCACTGACATTTTTATGTTCCCCCGCATCCTCTGTTCCAATGCGAAAGGATCTTTTCCAAGGCTGGAGAGGTTCTGTCCAAGAAGAGGAATCGTCTAAGCCCCAACACACTTGAAAAAATTCTGTTCCTCAATAAAAATAATGTGTGATCCTTCCTTCACCCACCCCAAACTGCAGTTTGTTCCTCTAAATCCATAGTCCCATAAGGACAACACTGCACTAAAACTAGTAACACGTCAATGCACAAAACACACCAGAAACAATTCTTAACATTTCCCACCCCACACTTTTCTGTTCCAATTTGCATTATTACACTCCCTCCACCATTAGCACTGCACTCAACACAGTCTCACTTTTGTTGTTCCTACTGTCACTATCCAAACAATTTATGAATAATTAATGAACTGTGTGTGACAGTTGTCTCTGCACAAGTAAATTCAGACAGAGAGAGAAACATATTTTATTTGATACACAGGCAATGGAAAAATGTCTGCTCAGGTCATTGATTCAGTATTCATTTATTGGTCTGCTATTTCTTTGCACAGTAGCTAGGTGTCACTAGTGAGCAATAATGAATGAAGCTTCGAGTAATGAACCTTTTGGTGAAGCAATGGGCTGCGAGGTCTCAGTGGTTCAGGAAGCCTCATTTTGCCATCACTATCACTAGACAAACTTGACAATAAACTAACAACAGGATCAGGATAAGGCACTTACTAGACAAGACTCTCAACAGGTATTCACAGGTAACATCAAACAATGAACTAGCACAGGACAGCAGACACATGGGGATTATATAAGGAACACTAATGACAAGGACAGGTGAAACTGACTAGACAATAATCACAAGACGAGGATAACAAGGGGGCGGGGTTACATAACGAGACAACACAAGCACATGGCCCAAACAATTGGCCATGCACTTGTACACAAAACATGATTCTGTCATGATCCTGCCCTACAACCAGGGAAAATCAAGGACACCAAGGCAGAATCATGACACTATGGTGGCTGGTGTCTCTATTTTCACGTTCCGTGTAATAGAATCGCCAATAACTAGGGCACAATCAGAATAATTCTCAGTGGGTGTTTCACTGAGCGGGGCAAATCGATTTGTTATCGGAACGGAAAAGTGTTTTCTTGATCCGCGACTAGAGCGATCTCTCACTGTCACCCATCTGCCCTGCTGCACGGGCTCTACTTCAGCCGGAACCGACTCATGTAAAGAGTTCACTAGGCTAGGCGCATCCAAAAAAGTATCTAAAGCTCTAGCACTCTTCTTACTATTCTCGATTAAAGTTTGGATACGTGTCTCTAATTCTGAAATCTTCTCCGTCAGCCTGACTGTCTCCTTGCATTTATCACATATAAATCCTATATTGCCGACAGAGAAGGCTATGGTAAACATGTGACATGAAGTGCAGGTGACAATAACAGGACAAGACATTACTCACCGTGTTTGTTGACTGATTCTTACTCACCTGGGCTTTTATGAACTCAAAGGCGCGGGCGCATATAAATCCTATATTGCCGACATCGTGTGTGTGTGTGTGTGTGTGTTATGGATTATGATCTTGTGTGTGTAATGGATTATGATCTTGTGTGTGTAATGGATTATGATCTTGTGTGTGTGTGTGTGTGTGTGTGTGTGTGTGTGTGTGTGTGTGTGTGTAATGGATTATGATCTTGTGTGTGTGTGTGTGTGTGTGTAATGGATTATGATCTTGTGTGTGTGTGTGTGTGTAATGGATTATGATCTTGTGTGTTTACATAACCAAATGCGAACCCACGCGCGCTCACTGAAGAACTGACTGGCGCCGAGCCAGCTCAGCTCAAGCATATTAACAGACGCTGGAAGTGACAATACCGGTAAATGTCCTAGAGAAAAGAATCTCTGTTCAGCCTGTAATTAATATTGCTTTAGCCCGCTTGAAATCAAACGAGTTTCTTTGTTCACGCGGTAGATTGGAACAGAGCGAGTCTCCTCCGTTTCGATAATAGGCCTAATAATAATATTAGATCGTTAAAATAACGATAACTCCTGGTCGAAAATTGGATTAGCTACCCATTTTGTAAACCTAAGACATTTTTAAATCATAAGTGCTATTGTGGTTAAATGTTTACGGGAACCCAACAACAGATGATAATTCCTGTTTTCCACATTTGAGTAATAAAGTGCAGTGAAGAAGTCCTGACACGTTCTCTCTTGTGCAGTATAGCACCCGAAGATCTGTAGAGATCTTGTTTCCTTTGTGATTTTATTGCAGAAAATCAGCACGTGACTGAGCTGAACGCTCTGAGCTCTTTAGAGTCACATTTAAAATTGGTTGTAATTCCGCGGACTAAACACCAGAGGTCCTTTTAGGTGTTCAAGTCTCAAAATACGCGCCCCAACGACATCACCCTGCGTGAGCACCGCCTCCCACTGACGTCAGCCTGCATGAGCGCGACTACGCCATCTCGTGGCCGTTTCAGATAATGCTCTCGTACTGCTAAATTCAAGTGTTCTATGATGAATAGTGAATTAGCTTATGTCTAAATTCTCAATAATTATTGGCATTTCCAGCTTTGCTCGTGCGAATATTATTTTGTGTTAGACAATTTTCCTGCTTGTGACTGGTACATTTACTTTGAGTTTGGTTCAAACAAGAGGTGAATTAAAACTTAAATTAAATCCCAGCCCAGCCATTGAGAGCCCATAGAGGGAAGTCCGCCACCCAGTGGCCGCCTCCCGCTAAAGCGGTTCATTCAACTCGCTTCTCTGTTTCCAATTCTGTGTGAATTGCTTTATTTCTGTTTTCTCGTCTGATTATTTTATAATAATTACTGATACTGTAATGCATCTAAGTTATTATTCGATATCATTCTGAGTTCTCAATTCCCTTACACGCTTATCTAAATTCGAGTTAAATCAGATTTAAATTTTGGATTTAAATCTTGTTTGGCTGGCAGCCACTGTCATCCACTAGAAGGAAACAGCGCCACCGCGTGGCCTTGTGGATACTAAGTCGGTGCCACTCTTTTTCCCCTTTCACTCTTTTGAAGTGTGTACTTATTTCATCTTTCCCTTCTGATTATTTCATAGTAATTACTGATGCTTTAACGTCATCTGGATTATTATAAAATATCACTCTGATTTTTACATTTCTGCACAGGCTTATTTAAATTTGAATTTAAAACCAGTTTGAATTTAATTTGAATGAGTTTGTCTGTCCAACCAGGTTGACCACTGAAAAGAGATACGCCCCCTTGTGGGACAAACCCACTACTGCGGCCTGTCTCTTCTTCTGGGGTCATCCTGTCTTTCCATTATTTTATTTTATAAATAAAATTTTTTTTCTCAAAAAAAAATTATTACAAATTTTTTTTTTATTCCTAATTTTCTTATCTCTTTTAGGTTAGGTTATTCTGATAATCACCAACATTATCATACTTCCCTTTTTTTTGTTCTATCATTATTTCAAAGCCTTTGCCTTTATTTCTACATACATAATTACTAAACTTGGTTTAAACAAGAAAGCCTTAATTGACTTTAACTTTCACCTGTTTACCCCTTTTTGTGTGTTTATGTGTAGTTCTCCCTAGGGCGCTGTGGTGATTTGACAGTCATCTCTGGTTGGTTTCCAGCGAGCGGGGTCACCTGGCCGTCACGACCGACACCGGCCGTGCGTGAGTCTCGGACTCTTCTGTCTCTTACCATTGGGGCGGCACGCAACTGCTACATCAGCAATTTAGCACTCCAAGGGTAAAGTCAACCACGCCAGCTGACACACAAGGCAATTTCGGGACAATTACCTGAACCAGGGCCTGCTGCAGGGGCAGGGTTCCAGGGAAAACCCAATTTTGTCGTGCTGTCTGGCAGTTGACACCTTGGTGTTGCCAGGTTGTGTTTAAGGTCGCAAGTTGTTTGAGAAGGTCGCATCGTGGTACACAGAGTAACAGAGGGCCCGGGTCCACTGTGGTCGAGTGTTTGGGACCGTCAAGAAGGTTGACCGCGCCGCCGGCTCCCTCCTGAGTGACCTCATTTCACCCCAGGCAGACTAAATAAGGTAAAACCCATACACTTAGTATAAGCCACAGAATATTAGATATTCCCCGGTCATTTAAGTGTTTGGCCCCTATCCTTTTCTCCAAGCCTCACCATCTTCCTAGGTTTTCTACCCCGATAGCCCCCACTCACCTGTAGGCCCTATCGTAAACTCTGGCAGTGGTAATAGGCTTAGGCCTCCTTATTCTCTCTGACACATACCGTGTTACTATTGTTTGATTTTATTTCACTTTGATCTGTTCTATCCTTTGTTCTGTTGTGATTTGTTTCTTTCATTTCACCTAGAAACAGTAACCTGAGAGAGCCATCAAGGAAACTAAGTAGTGGAGTGACCACCAGCAGCCGGGGCCACCACGTGACCCGCCAGGCTACTGCTCGTCACAACCCCTAGTGCAGGTCCTCAGACGACCCAAGTTAATTGGCTCCGTGAACTGTCTAACTGTTGGCATCAGTTAGCCCCAAAATTCTCATAAACGGCATAACCGTATGATCATAGCTCGTTAACCTTAAAACGAACTTGCATTGGTCTCTTTGTGTGTGTGTTCTGTGTTCTCTCTCGCCTACAGTGAGGCAGAAGGCCGTCCAGTATGGCTGCCCAGTGGGACGAACTAGAGTCGTGGTTGAGAGCCATGACGACCGACTTCCTGCCCAGAGACGCCGGTGACGCAGAGCCCCTGAGCCGAGAACAGCTGGACACCGACCTGGTCGAACTGATGACCCACGATCCGACACAGAGCTACAGCTACAAGGACTGGGCCAAAATCGTCGGAAGCCTCGCACACAAACTCGTCGCCCAGGCACGGCTCAGCGAAAGGAGCCACATCAACCTGGAGCAGGAAGCAGCAGCGCTAAAGCTTCAAGCAGAGGAGGCCCGGAGGAACCAGGCCCACACCCAAAGTCATCTAGACAAGCTTCTGCTCCAGACCGAGAAAGAGGACGCCACAGATCCAGAGCTACAGAAAGAAGTAGAAAGACTTCGAAAGGCCCTGCAAGATCTTCGCCTCGACACAGACCAAAGAGAACAGTCGGAGAAAGAAACCCGTAAAGATCTCGATGAAAGACTCCAACAAAGTGACGCTCTCCTCGAGAGAGCAAAGACTGAACTAAGAGACAAAAACGCTAAAGCCACAGCCTGTGAAAAACACTTACAGGTGGCCAGAGCTGAAATCCATGAGCTTACTCTGCAGAGACATGATCTCAGAGACGAACTTGACATTGTTCACAGAGAACTGAGCCATTCTTACAGACTTAACAGTGACCGGGTAGGGGAAACACACACCACAAAGTTTCCCCTGACCAGCCGGTACACACCAGCCAGCCAACAGAAACCCCTGTCAGCAGAAAGGGGGGAGCCCTCACAGAGAACACTTACCGCTCAACGCGGCACGGCTCCCAAAGCTGAAAGGGGCGGAGCTGAAAAGGGTCAGAATCCCCCCCAGACGGATTGGGCCCCCAGCAACAGCTCCTCCCCCACAGACTTTGACAAGTTGGCCAGAAACATCCCCACGTTCACTCCAAACCTTGCAGGAGGCCATGATGTACATGCTTACCTTCAAGACATTGACTTTCACCTGCAAACTGTCGCCAACGTGACAGCTTGGGACAAGTTTTACCTGCTCAGAATTACGTCTAGCCGTGACGTGCGCAGCTTCCTAGACCGTCAACCAGAGACTGTCAAAAGGGACTACCAGCAGCTGCGACAAGCTTTGATCCGTGAATTCTCTGATCCAGAGTCAGATCAGGGGTTCATCGCCGCCATGGACATCAAACAGGCCCGACCTGAACACCCACAGACCTACTACGGCCGACTCCGACACGCCTACTTCGGAGCACGAAACATGCCCGGTATGGAAGAAGATGTCAACTTCAGGACGCTGTTCCTCCGAAATCTGCATCCCACAGTGAGTCATCACTTAGGCGTTCTGGCCTGTCCACGTAGCATGTCCACTCAACAGCTACGTGACTTGGTCCACAAAGCTTACACCAAGCAAAAGACTATTTCCAAAAAGACTGTAAAAGACCCCACAATCGACTCTGTCTCTGAGCACTGCTCAGAGCTAGACACAGAGGGTGCCCAACAGCACCACAGTCACAGACTTTACCACAGAGAGTCAAGACCGTTCCAAGCCAGCAAAGGGCAGCACAACCGTGACGGTGCTCATCCAAAGCATCGGAGCGAGCGCTCTAAGAGGTTCTGGGACCAGCATCACCCGCCGTCCAGAACTCCAAGCCCAGAAAGCCGGCCCTGGAACCCCTCTCGACATGCTACTGGTAAGCCCAAGCCTCATCGCACACCAGAAAAACACAGTGCAGCCACGTCGGAGACAGCAGAGATCGTGAGGATGCTGAAAGAGTTTCTTCACAAGAAACATCGCAAGAGAGACAAGGACGAACCAGACATCTTATGTCTAAGCATAAGAACTGAAACCAACACCCTGTCTGACTGCCATCTGCCTGAGCCAAGCACCACGAACACTGCTCGTCCCCCACAGACTACAGGGCTAGTTGTCACATCACACACTGACAGCTCCACTCTAGCACCACAGCTGACAGCTGCACACCCCACACGAAACAGCACAACACATCACACCTGGGACCAACATCACAAAGTCCCAGGAAGTGCTGTTCCGGCTAGCTGCCCCCGCAGCAAGCCACACGTCCCTCCCGGGGACAACCCACCAGACATTGTTATCAAACCGCAACCCATGAACTTTGCTGTTACATCACCAAATAGCAGCTCCACTCACTCACTCATTGTTGCATCACAAACTGACAACACCTACCATTCACTCCGGCTGACAACAACAGCCCCGGTGCCACAGTTTCTGGGAAACCTTCTTGAAAGGGGGGTGACCAGGAAACCCTACCTAGCCTGCACTTTGGAGAAGGAAGTGAAACTTGAAGCCTTGATAGACACAGGAGCAGACCTCACTGTGATCTCATCTCAACTTTTCAAAAGACTCAAAGTTGAAGCTAAGAGACAGAATCGAACTCTTGAATCCCACACTTGTGAGCTAAATGTGCATTCATACAGCCAAAATAACATCCGGCTCGAACAGCTAACTCTAATCCACCTGTCAATAGGTTTTATGTCGCTGACTCACCCTGTGTACGTTTCACCAATGAACACTCATCCACTCATCATTGGCAAAGACCTGCTGGATCGTTTCGAGCCCTTACTGGACTTCAAAAAGCGAACTCTTTGGGCCCAAGTGCCAGAACCTCTCCCCATCCAGTCACACAGGCCACCCGAGCCAGACTGTCAGATCACAGAGGTCACGAGACTTTCCACAGAGCCAGACTGTCAGGTCACACAGTTCATGGGAACTCCCACAGCCAGTCACAACGACACAGACTTAGCAACAGGTCAAGTTTCAAGTTCGCTACCCTGCATCTTCCAGCCCACAAAAGACTTTAACAAATGCTGCGCCAAGGTCAAGACTGACCTGCAGCCACATGACCAAACTCATGCCCGCGCCAAGCCTGGCGCACTAAACGGGAAGCGGTGGTCACACCCGACCCACCCACCCGCCCTCACTTTTGCAACGACTACACACTGCATAAGACTTTTACAGGCTACACTGCCTAACCCTGTGCCGCTTACGCGGGCTCCGCTGTCTGCAACACCCAACATAGCGGACATGCGGGCTTCTGACACCACAACAACGACTTGGCATTGCCTCCACTTATACCCCTCCTGCCTCCCTTGCACGCCGTCTGAGCTCACTGACAGCCAGTGCCTCAATCCGCTGCATAACATGCACACGCTGCATACACACAACATTACGGGTTCTGCACCTGTTGACATCACAGCGCAAAAGCTTGTGCTGAACAGTTGCAAAAGGGGGGTCATGCCAATGTTTATCTATGACGCATCATGTGCGGCACAACACAGCACCAGAGTCACTGACGAGACATTGAAGCAAGCGACAGGCTGGCAGAAAGATGTGACAAAACATGGGCCAAGGCGAGCTAAACCTAGCTGCCACCCACAAAGCAAAAGAACTGCCCTGTCCAACCAAAGACAACCCTCGTTTGCCTCTTCCTTCCCTTTCTCTCTCTCTCTCCCTGTCATCTGTACCAGGTTGCTGCTGTGGGTCGTCATGCTGTGCTGTCAGCCATCCAGAGGACAGCTGCCACGAGAGAACAACTGAGACTCCTGATCACCGACTGCGGAACCTACACTCAGCCAGTGTATGGTCGACTCACCCAGTCCCGCCCGGTCTACAGAGCACACTACCCCAGCACCGCAGCCCCATACATCTGGGCAAGTGCCCAACGGACAGAGGACTCCCTCCCTCACGCCAAAGCCAAGGTCGAACATCTGCTCAACCAACTGGAGAAAGTGACTGCCACGCAATCAGGACTCCTAAGCACCAACCACCGATCCGAACGGTTCCTGGGAGCGTTGCTCGGAGCCGTAGCTGCCGCCAGAACTCTTTTTAACATTGGTATGTCCAGTGTCAACGCAGCGAACCAGACTGTGAACTCAATGAAACCGCTGTTTAATATCTTCCAGAAAGACTTTGCCCAGACTCCGCTGTTTACAGCACTAACGACAGACATGCTGTGGGAGGTTAGCTCCTCCACTGACAGCCTAGCCACAGGTGCAATCCCACCGTACCTGAAACTCTTAAGCCTTGTGCGAACTGTGCTGGCTTCCAGCATCACCACGCCAGCTGACCCTCTACAAACACACCTTGCTTACTCTCTGGGTTGCGCCACCCCACTTCACGTCAACCCCGAGCAGAGAGAAGTGGGTTTTCTCCTAAACCTACCCATCATCGAGTCAAACCGAGCCTACAGGCTCAAAGACATTGTCAATATCGGGTCCTGGAAAAGCAGGACCCAGTTCAAGATATGCACTCCAGGCGTAGTAGCCTACCCCGACAGCGACACCCTGCTGTACCCGGCCCCAAACCTGCACGGGTGCACCTTGACCAAAGACTTTCATTATCTCTGCCCTAGCAAGCCCTTCCTCAGAGACAACACTGAAGGAATCTGCGAGTTGCAACCCCTGGTCAGCCACACACGCTGCCCTGCTGAAGCTAAGCCTCGCACACAAGTCACAGAAACACAAGCAAAGATTGTAGGTGAACGATGGCTGGCTAACACACCTGCGCACCCAGCCACTGTCACTCACGAACAGCATGATACAACCAGCCGTGTCAACCTGCTCAACCCGAGTATGCCGACTCAAGTACTGACAGGTGCCATCTCACACCTCGGTAACCTGTCATGGTACCATCTTCCGAGCAAAGAGTACCAGACAGCACTGGAACTCCCATCCTTTAAGAACTACAACGTCACCCTAGATCCAGAAGGAGATCTCTGGTTTGAGAAAAGGGGGTCCCAACTCACGAACATTGCTCCTGTCAACACAGCCCTCCAAGCATGGGCAACCGCCCAGCCTGAATACCTCACCTGTGTCCAAACCTGGACCGCAGCGGATACTGTCGTATCTTTCCAAGGTCACCGACCACGCACTGACACTCGTCTTGGCCTTCACCCTGTGCCAGACTCAACGAGATGTGAACATCCACAGCCAAGCTCACAAAGCCGTGTCGGCGGTTTCTCACAGAACCCCACACCATCGACCACCTCAACCTCATGTGGGCTGAGCCATCAGTCTAGCAAACCACCTGTCATCCATTGTGCTAAGTTGTTGTTCGATGAAGTCCATCCTCTGACTTAATCGAACAAAAAGGGGGATATGTAGCAACATTGACATCCGGACAGGTGCTTATCAAATTTAGTGAATCGTGATTTCTTGCAAACACTTCATTCGTTGTGTGAACAAACAAGAGGTCTCTGTCTCTTTCTCCATTACACACACACAAAGAGACACGTAACACGACACCCCAAAAATTCCAAGGAACACACGTGACAGAACACCCACGTCTCCAGAGAGATACGCACACACACACAAGAGACTTTTCTTCAAACGAATCATATTTAAAACATTACCAAATGGGGTTTAACACAACTCCCTGTCATAACAGACGGGTTGGAGAGAGTTTCCAAAATGTTTATGGGCTACTGATAAAAAATGATGTAGGTCTGATTGCAGATTGTGAGCCGATTCAAATAAAGACCAAATCCGACTATAGACCAAAAAGAAAATGCAGTATCCATTGAAAAAGAAAACAGATCAGCAGAGAAGGCTGCAGCTCGACTTCCTGTTCAGATAACCATAGCAATACGGCTGAATGAGGAACTAGGTGACATAGCAGCGATGCAACAACAACACGCTTCTGCCTATGATAAAGAGAAATGGAAGAAGGCAGGCCGTGAATATACTGTAAAAATGGACAATGGGGCCCCAGAAACAAATGGAGATGTTTACTATTATGCAAAATAACTGATTTACCAAAGTTTTTTTCCACAGTGGCAGCAGATTTTTGCAGCAGATGTTTGATTTGTGGTATTAACAATGTGGGGAGGGGTCAGGCAATGATACAGGGGGGCATCCCAGGCCGCAGAGACCATTCTCAAATGTAATGCTCGATTATATTGAATTATCAAAATCTGACAAAAAGAGATACTGCATAGTGGCAGTCGACATGTTTTCAGAATGGGTAGAAGCCATGCCAACAACAAAGGCAGATTAAAAAAGGAATGGCAAAACTATTCCTACAAGAAATTATCCCACCATGGGAATTTCAAATCCTGAAAAATTATTAAGTGGCAATGGTTCACATTTTGTAAACAGTGCAATTTCAGCAGTTGAAGCATTCCTGGGTACATCCGGAAGCGGGAGGAGCTAACTTACATGAGAATGAGAAAGAGGGGACGCGCACAGCTCTCACCATTTGAGATTCTGTTTGCTCGCCCACCTCAGATGGACTGGGAGGCACGAAATCCTCAAACATTGCCTGACACCACTATTTGTGAGCATGACATGTTGCAATATTGTGTTGAGCTGGATAAGGTGTTCTGTGATATCTCAAAACAGGTCCAGGCAGCAGTTCCAGAGCCAGCTGAGACGGCCCTGCACAGCTTCCGAGGAGAGTTCGTGTTGATAAAGGATCTGAGACGAAAGCATTGGAAGGCGAAAAGGTGACAGGGACCATTCCAGGTTTTGCTGACAACTCAAAATGCGGTGAAAGTCGAGGATCTAGCTCATGCGGTAGCTGCAACGGAAGAAGAATCCCACTCAAAGCTAACGAGTGCCAAACAGAGATCAGACTAACCAGAGACGTGTCATCCCGTAGGTTACCAATTTGAAAACCACCGTCACTGGAGAGCAGACGAATCAATAGTAAGAGACGATTGTGCAATTTCAGGAGTGGTCAGAACTGTATCAAGGACTTTGTGGAACTTTAACGGCGTGGGCATTGAAATAACCTGTCTGATCATATCAACTAGACCTGCCCTGAGACCAAAAATACATCGAGAAACAGGACTGATATCGTTCAAACAAGAACATTTTCTCGCCTGACAAGGTTGTAATGTGTGGCAATAGGTCACTAAATCTTATCCTCTTAATTAGTGTGGCTGTAAGCCTAGCACGAGATGATAGCATATAGAGGTGAAAATGACAAAGGGAAAATGGGGTAAGACCATGTATTTTTGTAAGGATCCATGTCAAGGGCAATATGTGTACGGAGGTAATCAGGATGCTATCAGAGAGGGTCTATTGACCAAGGCGGGGTATGTCTCACTTCAGGGTGATTAAATTAGAATATTAGAGTGATGCCAGAGTTTTTGGAATTAGAAGAAATCACTGAAAATTTAGGAGAATTAATAGGGTTAATTCCATGTACTATGTAGAAATTACTGAATGTGAAAATTCTATAGAAATCAAATTATCTCCAAAGAAAGTCAAAAGTCAGAACCCATCAGAACACAGCACTAGAGACTTTGACAATGTATGGGCAGTGAAACCGCAATTAGGCGATGTATGTCTATGTAAATTAGGGACCCAACAAGGGGCAATAATGGCTGGTACAGCACACTGTAAAACCACGATAATCATGAATAATAACAAATGTATAACATCTAATGGTACAAATATCACATGTCCAGGTGACGACGATGGCCTTCGAGAGACAACAGCTGGAACAGTATGTCTGTGGTCAAACCACTTTCCACACTTCCTAAGAAATGGATGGGGTGCTGTTATCCAGGATTTTTAGATGTAGGAACGGAGGTTTATTTGAAAATATGCAAAATGTTAGGAACCTCTTGTTGTTTTAATTTGACTGACGTCTATCAAAATGTATCAGACATAATAGAACACATGAAAATGGCCATAGCCACTCCAGATGAAATGTCATCTTCACTAGATAATTGGTTCTTGGGCCTGCAGGGGTGGACGAAATAGTTAATAAGTACCATTATGCCAAGCGGATGTTTGATTTAGATTTTTCTTTTGATGATTCCATGTTTAATGAATTGTATTTCTAGAATCACTGCTAAGGCAGTGACTGTAACAATGGTGAGAATGAATCCAGGGGAATACACAACAATGATACGTAGGGCACCAGAGGACGAAGTTAATGTTTCAGTGGCTGATGATGATGATGATGAGGATTATGAGAACGAGAGCGAACATGAGTTTGACTAGAAAATTAAGTAACTATGGGGAAAATTTACCTGTTGTAAATTACTATGCATATGAAAAAGTAAATGTCAAATTGTGTGTATGTTTTTTGAATGAACATATGGGGGATTGTTATGGAAATTTTACATTTAGATATGTTTCTTTTACTTTTATATGGGTACAACTTTTATTAACGTTGAAGATGTATTGTTTACTCATGAGAATTTAAAGGAATATAATCATATAAGCAAAAAGCACATTATTAAAGATATAAAATCAAGCTTTTTTATAAATGTATAAGTTAGAACAGGCTTGAAGGAACAAAATGTTCACTGGGTCATGTGAGGGCTGACAATATGTGTACTCCAAATGACCTTTTGTACTCCAAGTGTGAAGAAAATATGTGTGTGTGTAGCTTTGTTCCAACTAAAGATAGGCAATAGGTGTGAACAGAGAGCAGTGGCTGAGATCGGGGGGTTTTTGTGCAGACATGGCAGGTTTCTGTTCAGATAGAATTTATGTTTAGACGAGATCTTGAACACAGACGTTTCCTTTTAAGGTAACCGAGACAAATCTTTATGACAAATGCAACCCACTCAGGATATGTTGGGGGTATATAACCTTGGCGAAAGGGACTAGCCTTCGCCTTCTCATGTCAGATGCTCTCTGCGTGAGAATGCCTATTTCTTGCAAGAAATAAACTTTTGATACTTTTACTTTTCGAAGGTTCCACTTGTCTGTTTTTCCTCCTCACTTTTCAAATAGAATAATTTCCACAACAGTGTGTAATGGATTATGATCTTGTGTGTGTGTGTGTGTGTAATGGATTATGATCTTGTGTGTGTAATGGATTATGATTGTGTGTGTGTGTGTGTGTAATGGATTTTGATCGTGTGTGTGTAATGGATTATGATTGTGTGTGTGTGTGTGTGTGTGTAATGGATTTTGATCGTGTGTGTGTGTAATGGATTATGATTGTGTGTGTGTGTGTGTAATGGATTATGATCTTGTGTGTGTGATGGATTATGATTGTGTGTGTGTGTGTGTAATGGATTATGATCTTGTGTGTGTGATGGATTATGTTAATAAATTGTCTCCATTCACTTCGGCTGTGAACAGCACAGCTTCAAAAGCTGCGGTTTATTGTTTACATTCAAGCAAATACAGTGGGGAGAACAAGTATTTGATACACAGCCGATTTTGCAGGCTTTCCCACTTACAAAGTAACATGGATCTTCATGTGTCGCTTCAGGGCACTTTTAATGGAGAAACTCTTCCCGCACTGATCACACGTGTGCGGCTTCTCTCCAGTGTGGATCATCTCATGTGATTTCAGAGATGATGACTGACTGAATCTCTTGTCACAGTGTGAACACTTGTAAGGTTTTTCTCCAGTGTGAATTCTCTGGTGCAGTTTTAATTCCTTTGCTGTAGTAAAAGTCTTCTCACACTCAAAGCACATGTACTCTCTCACACCAGTGTGAGTTTTCTTATGTGTATGTAAATTGTGAAGCCGTGAAAAACTCTTTCCACACACAGAACATGAATGTGGCTTCTCCTTCGTATGAACACTCAGGTGTATCTGCAGGTGTGATGCAATACGAAATGTTTTGCCGCATTGATCACATGAGAACGGCTTTTCTCCGGTGTGGATCTTCATGTGAACATTAAGGGATGATGATTGACTGAAACTCTTCCCACACAGATCACATGAGAACGGCTTCTCTCCGGTGTGGATCTTCATGTGAACATTAAGGGATGATGATTGACTGAAACTCTTCCCACATTGATCACATGAGAACGGCTTTTCTCCGGTGTGGATCATCTTGTGAACATTAAGGTGTGATGATTGACTGAAATCTTTCCCACATTGATCACATGAGAACGGCTTTTCTCCGGTGTGGATCATCTTGTGAACATTAAGGTGTGATGATTGACTGAATCTCTTCCCGCACTGATCACATGAGAACGGCTTCTCTCCGGTGTGGATCCTCATGTGATTCTCAAGATTATGTTTGCTTGTGAAACTGTTTCCACACTGAGTGCAGGTGAAAGATTTCTTGGCTCTTCTTTTCTTTAAAAATGTCTGTTTAGTCTTTGAGCGACTCAAAGGTTTTTCTCCAGGTTGGACATGATGTTCCTTCTCCACTTCTCTCAGTTCTTCACTCTCCTCCTTCACTTCTCTCAGTTCTTCACTCTCCTCCTTCACTTCTCTCAGTTCTTCACTCTCCTCCTTCACTTCTCTCAGTTCTTCACTCTCCTCCTTCACTTCTCTCAGTTCTTCACTCTCCTCCTTCACTTCTCTCAGTTCTTCACTCTCCTCCACTTCTCTCAGTTCTTCACTCTCCTCCTTCACTTCTCTCAGTTCTTCACTCTCCTCCTTCACTTCTCTCAGTTCTTCACTCTCCTCCTTCACTTCTCTCAGTTCTTCACTCTCCTCCACTTCTCTCAGTTCTTCACTCTCCTCCTCCACTTCTCTCAGTTCTTCACTCTCCTCCACTTCTCTCAGTTCTTCACTCTCCTCCTTCACTTCTCTCAGTTCTTCACTCTCCTCCACTTCTCTCAGTTCTTCACTCTCCTCCTTCACTTCTCTCAGTTCTTCACTCCCCTCCTTCACTTCACTCAGTTCTTCACTCTCCTCCTTCACTTCTCTCAGTTCTTCACTCTCCTCCTTCACTTCTCTCAGTTCTTCACTCTCCTCCTTCACTTCTCTCAGTTCTTCACTCTCCTCCTTCACTTCTCTCAGTTCTTCACTCTCCTCCTTCACTTCTCTCAGTTCTTCACTCCCCTCCTTCACTTTACTCAGTTCTTCACTCTCCTCCTTCACTTCACTCAGTTCTTCACTCTCCTCGCTCTCTTCCATCAGGTCTAAAATCAAAGAAAAAAATATTACATTTAATTTAGTACATCAAAATATTTCTCTTCAAAGAGAGAAATATAAAGTGAAAGGACATGAAAGTGAGCCCTGATGTAATGGTAGAAAGTAGACAACTGTTATAATAAATTATGATAATTTCATGCATTTTTATAATTTGATTATATGTCCTTGAAACTTTCCATGAATGAGGGAAATTTATCTTCCAATTATTATTTTTAAAACATTATAGGCACGAATCCTTCTCCACTTCTCTCAGTTCTTCACTCTCCTCCACTTCTCTCAGTTCTTCACTCTCCTCCTTCACTTCACTCAGTTCTTCACTCTCCTCCATCACTTCTCTCAGTTCTTCACTCTCCTCCTTCACTTCACTCAGTTCTTCACTCTCCTCCTTCACTTCTCTCAGTTCTTCACTCTCCTCCTTCACTTCTCTCAGTTCTTCACTCTCCTCCTTCACTTCTCTCAGTTCTTCACTCTCCTCCTTCACTTCTCTCAGTTCTTCACTCTCCTCCTTCACTTCTCTCAGTTCTTCACTCCCCTCCTTCACTTCACTCAGTTCTTCACTCTCCTCCTTCACTTCTCTCAGTTCTTCACTCTCCTCCTTCACTTCTCTCAGTTCTTCACTCTCCTCCTTCACTTCTCTCAGTTCTTCACTCTCCTCCTTCACTTCTCTCAGTTCTTCACTCTCCTCCTTCACTTCTCTCAGTTCTTCACTCTCCTCCTTCACTTCTCTCAGTTCTTCACTCTCCTCCACTTCTCTCAGTTCTTCACTCTCCTCCTTCACTTCTCTCAGTTCTTCACTCTCCTCCTTCACTTCTCTCAGTTCTTCACTCTCCTCCTCCACTTCTCTCAGTTCTTCACTCTCCTCCACTTCTCTCAGTTCTTCACTCTCCTCCTTCACTTCTCTCAGTTCTTCACTCTCCTCCACTTCTCTCAGTTCTTCACTCTCCTCCTTCACTTCTCTCAGTTCTTCACTCCCCTCCTTCACTTCACTCAGTTCTTCACTCTCCTCCTTCACTTCTCTCAGTTCTTCACTCTCCTCCTTCACTTCTCTCAGTTCTTCACTCTCCTCCTTCACTTCTCTCAGTTCTTCACTCTCCTCCTTCACTTCTCTCAGTTCTTCACTCTCCTCCTTCACTTCTCTCAGTTCTTCACTCCCCTCCTTCACTTTACTCAGTTCTTCACTCTCCTCCTTCACTTCACTCAGTTCTTCACTCTCCTCGCTCTCTTCCATCAGGTCTAAAATCAAAGAAAAAAATATTACATTTAATTTAGTACATCAAAATATTTCTCTTCAAAGAGAGAAATATAAAGTGAAAGGACATGAAAGTGAGCCCTGATGTAATGGTAGAAAGTAGACAACTGTTATAATAAATTATGATAATTTCATGCATTTTTATAATTTGATTATATGTCCTTGAAACTTTCCATGAATGAGGGAAATTTATCTTCCAATTATTATTTTTAAAACATTATAGGCACGAATCCCATGTTTCTTTAGCAAGAACTATTAAATATATTTGATCAATGACACAATTATCTAACATGATATTAAAATATACAATACTGCCATGTTTTGACACCAACTTTGAGATTGATATTTCTTTTACTAAAAACGTTTTAATTATTAATGGCCGTTCACACTAGACTTTTCCTTCATAGACTTCCATTCATGTGCATGTGAAAGTGGGACACCAGAAACACAAGCTCAAGTGAACAACCCTGTGAGAAATAACACAAACGTTTAACAGTCAAGTGGAGTGGAGCCTCATTCGCGCCACAGGAATTTTTTACGCGTCTTTGCATTGACTTCACATTGAAATCACTCGCGTCCAGTGTGAACGCACCATAAGAATCTCTATAACTATTAATAACTTGTATGATATTTGACAAATACAACTATCAGTAACTTGGCATTTTCTGATTGTTCCTAAAAATTAAAAAATAATGTTGAAAATGACTAAAATTCTGGTAACATTGTTGCAAATTGGAAACCAGATCTAAAATAAATGTAAAATAGTATTTAGCTTTATCGATAATCAATATAAAAAAGTCTCAAATCTCCCTTTACTGACCATTTGTTGAAGAAAACCCAGAACATTCTGTAACCATGTCATAGTGTAACTGTTTATCTAAATGTGATGAAGTGCTTGAATGTTTCTAACATGAATGTTCTTCAGCATCATGAATGAATGAAGAATAAACACCAACCTCTTTGTTCTTCAGGATCTTCAGTGCGTTTCATTCTGCAGGGTTCTGGATCACTCGTGTTCTCACTGTCCTCTTTAATAAACTCAGTCTCTGCAGATTTCAGCTCTTCCTGATGCTTTCATGCTCGTCTTCACTTGTAGCTGATGGGAATTTACAGCATTTATTGGGGAATTACAGTGGGAGGAGCTTCACTGATGGTGTGATTGCAGTGGGAGGAGCTTCACTGATGATGTGATTGCAGTGGGAGGAGCTTCACTAATGATGAATTACAGTGGGAGGAGCTGATCTGCCAAAATCAAAAATATAAATTACTGAGTTTTGTTTTTATAATAAATGGCACGTCTAATCATTTATGTCTGTCTATCTATTCACCGTACAGTAACTGATGCCAATTAATTTATTATTTTAATGCTAATCCTAATTCCTAACATTATTCTTCATTAAAATACAGGTATCTAGAAATAAAGAAAAGAATGTAAATAATTCAAATTCTTCCAAATATAAATAATGGTAAGAAAAACAGTTAAAATCATAAACACAGAAATAAACACATACAGTAACCAACAAATCCCCTCAGTCTGCTGACACCAATGAAATGAGCTTTAAGTGACAATTTACAGGAGATCTGAAGACATCAGCATAATAAATGAGGTGAAAACAGGAACTATTGTCATGAAATTTAGAGTGTTTTCAGCAGAGCTGTTAATATTGATGAGCCTCAGACTATCAACACTCATTCAACAAGCCATTCAGGATCATCAGCAGATCATCTCACTTTATTCTGAGTGTTTGCTGTTAGAAACACATTATTTGATTCAGAGAGATGATACAAGCCTGTAAACCAGCTGTGCAATTCCAGCATTATGGACGTAACATTTGCAGTCAAAACTTGAAATATAAATTCTAAGAAAATGCATTTAATACCAATAAATTGTAAACGTCTGTTTATATATCCATACTCCCTTAATAAAGGAGTCCAGACATTAGAAAAATAGTCTACATATTAGATGACGACCGATAGTGGATTTTACCGATACTTAGTTTCAGTGTTGGGAGTAACGCGTTACAAAAGTAATTAATTACTGTAATGCATTGCTTTTTGCTGTAACGCGGTAATGTAAGGCATTACAGGGGGGAAAAAAGTAATATTTTACTCTGTACAAATGTCAGTAACGCGCGTTACAAGCATTGTAGTTAACCTGGAATAAAGTGGTAGTTTTTTTCTTCTTCATACAAATTCGCCAAAATCACCGCGAGATCAGCAGAGGAGAAACGTCCGCGCAAAATGTTTCATTTCCTGTACGTTAATCAGACAGAGCCGAGATGAGTGAGCCTGCAGCGGATAGTACATTCTCAATCTCAACAGCGAGAGAGGGAGTTTCTGCTTACCAGTCGCAGTGGTCCAGCGCCGTTTCCATGGCAACTCTGCGCCGCGGCCGCTCCAGTGTTTGAAAGCGACATGAATGTTCAAAGTTCACGCGCACGGCCATTGATTAAACCACGTCAAAATCATGCAGCATTTACAAACATCTAGAATTAGAACATTACTTAAATAAAAATCTCATTAATATTAAATTATACATTTAAAACGGATTTTGGAGATCTATGACTCGTTCATAGACCAAATGGCCTATGCCCACACTACTGCAGTCACTCACAATAAAAATAAAAAATAAATAAAAATATTTGGCTTAGTTATTATTCATTAGTTATTTTTATTTTTGCTAAAGTTTAAGCCTAAAGTTTACCCCGGGCTTAAAGTAAAAATATGTCTGTACCATTCAATTCAATTCAATTCAATTCAAGTTTATTTGTATAGCGCTTTTCACAATACATATAATTTCAAAGCAGCTTTACAGAAAATGCATTTCAAAAATATACACACAAAATACAGTTAGTTAATCATAAAATTTAGGGCATAACATATCGCCGGCGTTGGGTCGTCTCTTCACAGGCGTCGAGTCGTCTCATCACAGGCGTTGGGGCATCGGAAGTCTCCATGAGAGGCTGGATACATAACTGGAGCTGACGAACTCTATTTGAGTTATAGGGACAGGCGTCCCGAGATAACAACAAAAGAAGGCAGATGGGAAATAATTAGCGTAGCTGCTGTTCATAATATGAATGCATTTGATCTGATTTAACTGTAGTATAAAAGGTATGAGATGCATCATGTGAATGCTTGGCTAAAGAGATGCGTCTTTAATCTAGTTTTAAACTGGGAGAGCGAGTCTGAACCTCTGACAATATCAGGAAGGCTATTCCAGAGTTTAGGAGCTAGATGTGAAAACGCCCTCCCTCCTTTAGTGGACTTAGTTATCCTAGGTACGACCAGAAGCCTCGAATTTAGCGATCTTAAAGAGCGCGATGGATTATATGGCGATAGAAGATCTCTTAAATACACAGGAGCTAAACCATTTAGGGCTTTATAGGTCAGTAACAATACTTTGTAATTGATACAGAACTTAATAGGTAACCAGTGTAGAGATGATAAAATTGGTGTTATATGATCATATTTTCTTGACCTAGTAAGAACTCTAGCAGCTGCATTTTGGACTAACTGTAGCTTGTTTACGGAGGATGCAGGACAACCAGCTAATAAAGCATTACAGTAATCTAGTCTCGAGGTCATGAAAGCATGAACTAACTTTTCTGCATCAGAAACTGATAGCATATTACGTAGCTTAGCAATGTTTCTAAGGTGGAAAAAGGCTGTTCTTGTGACATTTGAAATATGATTTTCAAAAGACAAGTTGCGGTCTAGTATAACACCCAGGTCTTTTACTGTAGAGGATAAAGTATCAGGACGTCCATCTATATTAAGGTTGTATTGTAAGAGGTGCGTCCATGCAAAGTACCATGGTAATATTTGAGGTACCATGGTTATATCTGAGGTAGTATGTACCATGGTAATATGTACGGCAGAATGTACCATGGTTATATCTGAGGTACTAGGGCATGTACCATGGTAAATCTGAGGTACCATACTATGTACCATAGTAACATACTGTACAGTATAATACTTCAGATATTATCATGGTACCATGATAATATCTGAAGTACTATAAAGTATATACCATGGTAAATCTGAGGTACCATACTATGTACCATAGTAACATCTACAGTACCATGCAATGACCATGGTACCATGATAATATCTGAAGTACTATATAGTATGTACCATGGTTAGATGTAAGGTACAACATTTTTAATGGGTCCAAGCTCAGTCGGATACCACATCACCTTCTACTGGATGTGTAATGAGCTAATTGAGCATCATACGCTACATTTAGATTGCCAAATCCATATTTGCAGTTATTTTGGTGAGAGTAACTTAAAAGAAATGCAATAGTAGTGTAATGCCTTACATTTTAAATACAGTAATATTGTAATGTAACAAATTACTTTGAAATGACAGTAACAAGTAATAAATAACGCATTACTGTTTCGAAGTAACTTGCCCAACACTGCTTAGTTTTGACCGTACGTGCCAATAACGATTAATCAGACGATATTTTTTAAATGGATACTGGATAAAAAAATGTAAAAAACATAACACTCCAAGTAAAATAGTGCTTAACTGAAATGTGCTAAATTAAATTAATATATAAATATGAATATATTAAAATGGGAAGTTCTACAGAACGAATTCTACAGAAAATTATTTGTACATTAAAATATTACAGGTTTCTTTAGCTATAACCTAGAAACCTTTCATAGATTCATTATACATTTTTTTACAGCATGTATCAATATTTTAGCAAGACAATTATACCTTGATCATTCATGTTAGTTCATAGTACACTAAGTTTAGCAGAAAAAGCCAGAGCACTAACATTTAATAAATGTATATTACATAGTCCCTTACTTTATTTGCTTATATATTAGAACACTTGATTATTATCTAATTTACAATATTACAATATCTATTGCAGTGATACAAAATAATTGAATCGAATGCTTTTCTGATTTGTTTATGTTTATCAATGTTGAGAAAGCAATCACGTCCCTAGCTTTAAATATGCAACTTTGCCGGCTAATGAATGCATAAGTGACCAGCTGGATATAAACTAATGCAAATAGACGGTCACAATTGCGACATTAAACATTTGGGTCAGGTTTGCGTGTGTTTTTGTCATATTGCTTTAATCGCTTGAGGAAGCGTAGAACTAGAGGTGTTTCGGATTTCATGGAAGGAGAGCTCGATTGCTTACAGAGAGGCTTTAAAAGCGGCTAGATCTGCTTATTTTTCAACCCTATTAGAAGAAAATAAACATAATCCTAGGTATTTATTTGAAACAGTGGCTAAACTAACGAAAAAGAAAGCTTCAAGCCCAGAAGTTTCCAAGCAACACAGCAGTAATGACTTTATTAACTTCTTCACTTATAAGATCGATAATATCAGGGACAAAATTATAACTATGCAACCGTCTAATACAGTATCGCATCAGGAAGTGCATTGTAGTCTCCCTGAGGGAAAGTTTGATTCATTTGTTGCTATAGGAGAGGAAGAATTTAGCAAACTCGTCAAATCATCTAAATCGACAACGTGTATGTTAGACCTTATACCGACTAAGCTGCTGAAAGAGATGCTTCCAGATACTCTTCTTAATATCATTAATTCATCTTTGTCTCTAGGATATGTACCAAAAACCTTTAAGCTAGCTATGATTAAACCGCTTGTTAAAAAAACGCAACTTGATCCTACAAAACTAGTCAATTACAGGTCGATCTCGAATCTGCCTTTTCTGTCAAAGATATTAGAAAAAGCAGTATCCTCACAACTGTGTTCTTTTCTTGAAAGAAATGATATCTGCGATGATTTTCAGTCCGGATTTAGACCGTACCATAGTACCGAGACATCTTATCATCCGATCGTGGTTGAATCTCTCTATTAGTATTACTTGATCTTAGTGCTGCATTTGACACCATTGACCACAACATCCTTTTAAATAGACTCGAACATTATGTTGGTAGTAGTGGAATTGCACTAGCATGGTTTAAATCATACGTATCTGACCGTTATCAGTTTGCAGCAGTAAATGAAGAGATGTCTTATCAATCACAAGTTCAGTATGGCGTACCACAAGGCTCAGTACTAGTACCGCTGCTGTTCACTCTGTACATGCTACCATTAGGAGATATCATTAGGAAACATGGAATTAGCTTTCACTGTTATGCCGACGATACTCAGCTGTATATTTCTCCAAAACCTAACGAAACCTACCAATTCACAAAATTAACAGAATGCATAGCTGATATAAAAAATTGGATGACTAGTAATTTTCTACTACTAAATTCAGAAAAAAACAGAGATTCTAATTATTGGACAAAAAACTTCCACACGTAATAACCTAGAGTACTGTCTAACACTTGATGGCTGCTCTGTTAAGTCTTCGTCGTCGGTCAGGAACCTGGGTGTGCTCTTTTATACCAATCTTTCATTTGAAAGTCATGTGTCTAGTATCTGTAAAACCGCTTTCTTCCATCTCAAAAATATATCTAAATTACGTCATATGCTCTCAATGAATAATGCAGAACAATTAGTTAATGCGTTTATGACCTCAAGGCTAGATTATTGTAATGCTCTACTGGGTGGTTGCCCTGCACGCTTAACAAACAAACTACAGCTAGTTCAAAACGCAGCAGCTCGAGTTCTTACCAGAACCAGGAAGTATGACCATATTAGCCCCGTTCTGTCAACACTGCATTGGCATTAAACATTAAACATCGTATAAATTTTTTAATATTGCTGATCACTTACAAAGCACTAAATGGTTTAGCTCCGCAGTACTTGAGCGAGCTCTTAACGCATTATATTCCTTCACGTCTACTGCGATCTCAAAATTCCGGCCAGTTAATAATACCTAGAATATCAAAATCGACTGCTGGCGGTAGATCCTTCTCCTATTTAGCACCAAAACTTTGGAACAGTCTTCCTAACATTGTCCGGGAAGCAGACACACTCTGTCAGTTCAAATCTAGACTAAAAACACATCTCTTCGGCCTAGCATACACATTAGGCTGCATAGTTTAGAACAGCCGGGACCGGGAACACTTCCCGTAAATCCTGATGTACTTGGTACATCATAAGAAGGATGGCGTCTACGCTAATATTAGTCTTTCTGTCTATCCCGGGGTTTACCGCTGTCCACCGGAAACCAGGCCGTATCCAGATCTGATGAAGGACCAGCGCCAGGACACGACGACGCCGCTGACCTGAAGTGTCAACCAGCCTCTCCTCCTCTCCACTCCGACTTCAACCAACCGGAACTGGACAAATACTCTGATTCATTCTGAACTTCTGACCTGTAATGGTCCTGAATCATAATCATACACTGTTCACTCATTGGCCAGAGGAGAAATGAAAGCTTTAGCATAAGTTCTGCCGGGAAGACTAAATTACTACGTCATCTTTTGCTTCACTTCTATCCAATCATATTCTCATGCTCACTTTATAAAAGCTCAGTACTTACACATGTTTGAGTTCGCAGATGCTGACGCTTCCATTCAGTTCGCAGAAACCGACGCCGGCGCTCACTCATCCGCGTCTCGATTCCAATCATTACAACACAAATCATATCGTTGATTTTACCAACTCTGACGGCGCGCGAGTGCGAGACCCGTGTGACGCGTGTAGGACACCAGCGTGTGGCGGCTTTAAAATACTAATCCATGAGAGACGATCTTCTAACACGGTTTTCAAGTTCAAATTTCACTTTCAAGGCTTTCAAGTTGGTTTCACGTTTGGTAGGCACTTCTAGCAGCCACTTTAACAAGTCTTCTCTTATGATCAAACATCAAACTTCATTCAGGTAAGTATATTCATTTGGCCGCTGCTCCCTTCACCAGCGGTAGAGTTCATTCGTGACCGTGGTGACGTGGCAGTTTTCTTAACTGCTGATACAGATTGCAGTCCGCAACGCAACATACTAACAAGGGCCGGATAGCTCACTGAATGGTTGTAGCACGCATAAGCAAGATTCACGTAACTGATATCCCACAGGCAGCGCAGCGTTAATGTATTTTCAGCGTCGTCGATCCCATGCACACATGGGTAGTTTGCAAATACTTCACGAACAACTGCGTACTGAATAGAAATAAACCAGCATAAGAGTAACAAAAATATTAACCGGCTTTCACTCATGCTATATTCACAGCTCGCGCTCTCATACCGTCTGCCCACTCACCAGAGAGTGCGTTCCACTTAAAGGAGCAGTACCTAATTCAACTCGTGCCTTCTCTTAATTCATCATCGCTTCGGCATTTACAGAGATGTCCGGCTATTTTTATTTTTAATGTTTTAATGTTAATATATGACCACCATATCTATACAGGAAAGCTGAGCTTAAGAGAACAGTTGGTCATTATATTATGCATATTCAGTATTAAATATGGCCGTGTAGTAAGTAAGAGTATGTTATACAAAGACAGTAATTATTCATTACAAGTGCTGGAAATTATCTAACAACTGTTTTACTCTATTTTAAATTAACATATTTTAATACTTGTATGAAGTTCTACAATAACAGAAATATGGTACAATCGTTAACACATTTTCCTGGCGACTACTTTAATCCACCGATATGTGCCATATAAATAATGATGTAATAGGTATATATATTGATTTACAGAGAAGGCAGTCTAAGGATGCTCAGGTCAAGGCCAACGTGCTTAACACATCAGTACTAACTACTATGTTAGATTATATCTTTCAAATCAATCCAAAGAACAAATCACAGTTAAGAGACTCAAGCGTCATTATGTTTTACTCATCTGTATGATTTAAATGTTCATGTATTTTTCTATCCAAGGGACTCACTTTGCATTGGCCAGCGATCTCCGGGCACTCCATGGCACTTGTTCTATCCAGACCAGATTATTGTAATGCTCTCCTGGCCGGTTTCTCAGCTTGCACTGTCAAACCTCTGCAACTGATCCAGAATGCTGCAGCTAGAGTGGTCTTCAACGAGCCGAAGAGAGCACACGTCACTCCCCTCCTCAAAGAATTGCACTGGTTGCCAGTTGCCGCTCGCATCAAATTCAAGTCATTGACGTTTGCCTACAGAACAACCACTGGCACTGCTTCCCTGTACCTAAACCCATTACTTAAACTTGTATGCCATCCAGAAACTTGCGCTCTGCAAGCGAACAGCATCTTGTGGTGCTATCACAAAGAGGTACAAAATCTCTTTCTCTGACTTTTACCATGACTGCTCCCTGCTGGTGGAACGGTCTGCCTAACTCAAACAGAGCTGCTGAGTCTGTAGCCATTTAAAAAAAAAAAAATGCTGAAGACCTATCTTTTTCGACAGCACTTGATCAGTAACACTTTCTCCTCTTTTCTATCTAAAAAATAAAATTTAAAAAAATGCGTTAGATCGAACTGCGAAGGGTCATAGCACTTACATACTGTTGTCCTACTGTTAGTTTAATCGCTTCTATTGCTCTCATTTGTAAGTCGCTTCGGATAAAAGCGTCAGCTAAATTAGTAAATGTAAAATGTTTAAAGCTTAATTCCTACAAGAGCAACTCGAGAGTAATGTCAGGTATATGCTGCGCAGCTGAGAAATTGATTCTACGCCAAGTCAACAACATATCAAGTGTATTGAGGTAGTATCTTATCGGTATAACGTCACCTTACTTCAGGTAAGTATAGTAATAAAAAAAAACAAAAAAAAAAGTTGTACAATTGTATTTAAGAAGTATGCTTCTCTGCTCGGTCTCATAATTCACTATGAGTATCTCTCTTCAAGGCATGGCATTATCTTGTCTGTTAACGCTGGCCCACTCCGTGCTTAATTAAGCGACCCGATCCAGCTAGACGAAGGGTGCATGTCCAATCTCAGATTTTGACATTTGGAACAGCAAAGATCAGACGTATTTTCAAGTCTGCTCAGGCTTCGTTCATCCACGCTTCACAGAATTATCCTATAGCGGTTGTCAAAACTTATGTTGTATGTGCTAACGAGCTTGGTTGCATCACTAAGGCAGATCTCTTGTCTGACGGTCATGCTATTCTGAACGTTCATCTGGCAATGAGTAGTCTCTAATTTCATGATTAAGGTCGCGCTCATTCCTGGCCACTACAATGCCATATATACGCGCTTTCAAGCTTTAGTCTTCAGGCTTCAGACTGCTTTGCCCTTCAGCAACCCGGATCAATCACCCTGCCCTCCTCTAACAGAGATCATATATATTAGGTCAATCCAGCTAGACCATATTTCCCTGAAGGCGTGGCTACCAACACCTTAAACGCTCAGATTCTGCAGTATTTGTTATAATGTTTCACTTCTCTTTTCAGATTCCTCTTATTTCCCATCCTGATCACGGCCGGTTGTTCCTTCCTCGTCTACATTTACGAAATCTATGTGTGGTAGGTCTCTGGTGTCCCCAGGGTGTGTGCGAGGGGTTTGGCTCTGAAAGCCCCACAGATATTTTCGTATAGGATGCTGGAATTGTCATTTGAGGGTGAGTGAAGCGCAGTTTTTGTCTATCACTTGGATGTAGTTGGGCTACTGCTCCCGGCACAGGGGGCGAAGTTTTATCAGCTCGTATTGCAGCTTCGCTTACCTCTCACAGACAAATTTCTAAACTTTTAGCTAGTTCAAACCGGAGTCAGTCAAAGACGGGGAGACCCAAGAAGTGTCAACATGTAGACCTCACTTCCGGATGGTTAGTTGATGATTATGCAGCTCATGCATAGTTATCTTCTAGTCCTTGATTAGCTCATTCTTTGATATTCTATAAGTCATATTCTGGGGGCTGGATTTATGTAATTTTAGGGTTTGTGATGCCACTAACCCGGGAGGAATGCCGTGCAGTCCCTCTCAGCGTTTGTCGTAGTCCTTAAAGGGGTCATGACATGAGAAACCAAATTTGCCTTGATCTTTTGGTATATAAGAGGTCTTTGTGTCATTAAAACGTCCTGCAAGTTTCATAGCTTAAGACGTCCTCCCCATTATAAACGAATCATTTATTTAATCAAGCTCTAAATACAGCTCGTTCTGGATCCATGGTAAGAAGTGACGTCACGGTACGAAGTGACGTACCAGCGTTTGCATATGACCGCCTCCAGCACAAGACAGCTACGCTTAAAGCGCAAGACAACTACGCTCACTTCGCATCGTTGTCGCGCCCGCGCGCCGCGCGCCTCAAGTGTTCAGTCGACGGACAGCGAGTGGGTCTGTGTACAGGGAGATTACGACGCCGCAGATGTGCTGTTCCTGGCTGTGGACAAACAACATCTTTGAATACGCTGCGAAAGATCCAGTCGTCAGGGAAAAATGGATGCACTTTATTTTTTGCGGACGTCTCAGTCACGGCAGTGTTAGTTTAAGCGTTTGTTCTATACATTTAAGGATGACTGTTTTGAGCTTTGCCAGAAAACTGTTGCTCAAAGATAAGTCCGTGCCGTCTATTCTGGGCTCAACAACGACGACGCAAACTGTAAGTAATGTATTTAAAACTTTAAACTACTTTTTAAATACGCTGAAAGATCCAGTCATCAGGGAAAAATGGATGCACTTTATTTTTTGCGGACGTCCCAGTCACGGCAGTGTTCTATACATTTAAGGATGACTGTTTTGAGGAAAAAATCCCAATATGATGCTTAGCTTTGCCAGAAAACTGTTGCTCAAAGATAAGTCCGTGCCGACATTCTGGGCTCAATAACGACGACGCAAACTTACTTTTTACCATGGCTAATATAAACACATTTGTATAAGAGAATCTTGAAAATATGTCGCCTTTCTAGTAGGCCTACATGTGATAGAAAATTAAAAATGTTGCCTTTATCAATGCTGCATCTTCAAAGATGGCCTGTCTGTGCATGCATTTTTGTCCGTGGTACACCCTATCATTTCATTGGAATTAGTTAAATAATGTTAAACTGTTAGCAAATGAAGCTATAGGATAATTATGCAACAATAATCCGTTTTCAAGTGTCTCGGGTTAATTTTTTTTTATTAATTCAAAATAGTTTCACTTTCCATGTGTACACGGGCTGATCCAGTCTTCGTTGTTGTGGTGATGGTTAATTTTCCTCTGATTCTGGCTCAAACATAATAAGGTTTTATCATTGCAAGAGCCATCGCTTCGCATGCATCACCCGCTACTAAACAGTTGCGCCGAATCCGCAAATGTTCTGGCTGGGGGCGTTAATAATTGATGCAGGCACTGACGTTAGCCAATCATAACAGTGGGCGTTAACACTGAACTCTTAAAGGGGAAACACCCCATAAACAGACTGTTTGAACCAGAGGATGAGAAACAGGGTGGGAAAAGGTCATAAATCACTACATTTTAAAAGTTTTTTGTAAAAAAAACTATAGTAATACTATAATTGCACCTAAGGGAACATAATAATAAAAAAAAAAAAACCATGTCATGACCCCTTTAAAGCAATCTCCTTAAATGGAAATCTTCCATGGTTGAACTTTGAGTGTTGCAACTTTGCAGATGTACTCTAGAATGACTCAAGTTCTGGTATCACATGATCAATTTCTAAAATTAGCAATAAATTATGTTCCTTCTCATCTATGATTAAATTCCTAAAAAATAAAAATAAAAAATCTGCCAAGATTCTCAGATCACTCCCCCCTACTATCCAACCTAACGAAGCACCTCTATCCAAAGCTGGTTCAAAACCCAGTTAAACTCTGTCGTCAAAAGCTGCAGTCTATCCCCCTCTCTCTATACCGGCCACTCATTCAGATTGGGGCAGCTACTACAGCAGCTGAACGAGGAATCTCCACGTAGGCCATCAAGACCTTGGGCAGATGGTCTTCCTCTGCCTTCGAATCATACATAAGACCAGATTCTAAAACCATTATTCAAGCCCAGCAAGCTCTACAGTAACTATAAGGTAATATCTATGCAACTACTGGTGGTGGTGTTTAATCTTATTTCCTTCATCCCATTATTATTCTAGCCAGCACTCCTCAAATGACTATCTAGTCATCTATTATGTGTGGCCTAGCGGCTCTGTTCAATGTGGCCTCGTCTCTATGTGGCTGTAGCAGCCGTTGTGCCTTTGTTACATGTTCGACATTATATAATAAAAATAAATGAATAAATTTTTTTTTAAAAAGAATAAAATAAAAAAGCAATGGCTTATTTCATGCGATATTCATGTTCTATGTGGTCTACTGTGACCGTGTAGCCTCATGTGGCTGTCCCGTGGTCTTGTAGCCATTAAGTATGGCAGGTTCCATGTGGCCTAGTGGCTCTGTCTCGTTGGCCTTGTTCAGTGTGGCTTAGCAGCCTTGTGGCCCGGCGGGCCTCGTCTGTGTCGGTCTCATGGCCTCGTGGTACAATGTTGCCCTGTCCTATGTTCGGCCTTCAAGGCTGCGGCCCTTATGGCCTTGTTCTGTGTGGCTTAGTGGCCGTTGTCTGTACGTCTCGTCTAAGTGTGGGATTATGGTTTAGGAACACTTTATGTTCTGTGTGGTCTACTGTGACCGTGTAGCCTAATGTGGCCTTGTCTCGTGGTCTTGTGGCCTTCATGGCATCGTTAAATGTGGCCTAGCGGCCTTGTATTCAGTATGTCTGTCTATGTGTGGCATTAGTGGCCTTGTGGCTACGTGGGCCTTGTGTACGTGTGGGGCTTGGCGCCTTGTGGCATATGTTTGCCTTGTCCTTTTGGTTCAACGTGACTTAGACGCCGTAGTCTTGCGTGGTTTGTTTACGTGTGGCTCTAGGGGCTTGGTCTTGTCCTTAAAAGACGCCATGGTGGCCAGTCCACCCCCGGGGCCTGGTTTTGTGTGGTCTTTAAGGTCAAAGAGAAAAAAAAAAAAAAAAAAAGGGCTGTCATCTAGCCAAGTGTCTCTGTTTCATGCGCAGTCCAGTCTTACCTCGTCTCTTTGTGGCATTAGCGGCCGTTGTGGCTCATTTGAGGCCTCGTCTCTGTGGTCTATCTTGGCCGTGTGGCTCTTTAAGGCCTTGTCTCTGTGGTCTATAAAGGCCGTATGGTCCAATGAGGCCAGAGTCTGTGTTACACACGGCCCTAGGCGGCCTGCTATATGTGGTCCAATGTGGCCGTAACTATAGCCCAATGCGGCTCTGTCTGTGTGGTCTATAAAGGCCGTGGTGTCCAATGAGGCCAGAGTCTGTGTTACACACGGCCCTAGGCGGCCTGCTATATGTGGTCCAATGTGGCCGTAACTATAGCCCAATGCGGCTCTGTCTGTGTGGTCTAATAAGGCCTGTTTTATTATTTTTGCCAAGGCGGCTGTCTGTGTGGTCCAATGACGCTTCGTCTATGCAGGCCAAAAGTGGCACTGCTGGTCCAATGAGGCCTTGTCTCTGTGTTTTCCTAGGAGTGAACTGGCAATAAAAAAAATAAAAAATAAAAAAAAATCACTATTTAATTGTCCTTTTCTATTAAGCTATAGGCACGCCGTATTTTACACCTAATCTAACATTTAGTATCTTCCTTCTCTATTTTTCAGGAACCCCAGGACTCTAGACCGGTGGGTATACTCGTTACCATCTTTTGGGGGTTGGCGGGCCCCGTCCCAGTGGACTCATACTCCACTTGCTTTGGGGGTCGGCTGCGCCCCTGCCTTCATCTTCAGGCAGGAATTGCAGATCCGATACCCTCAGATTATGCACTACGGACGGGGCCTACGCCAAATGACTTTGTATATTATCAGCTTGCTGAGCTGTCAATAAATGTACGATTGTTGAAATAATTCTCCTGAGTCTTTCTGGTAGAAATGAAAGCTTTAGCATAAGTTCTGCCGGGAAGACTCAATTACTACGTCATATTTTTCTTCACTTCTATCCAATCATATTCTCATGTTCACTGTATAAAAGCTCAGTACTTACACATGTTTGAGTTCGCAGATGCTGACGCTTCCATTCACCTCCATCCTCCCCACCACCACCAGGATGGTCCCTTCCCAAACCTTGCAGGGGGTCGGCTGCGACCCTGCCTTCATCTTCAGGCAGGAATTGCAGATCCGATACCCTCGGATTATGCACTACGGACGGGGCCTACGCCAAATGACTTTGTATATTATCAGCTTGCTGAGCTGTCAATAAATGTACGATTGTTGAAATAATTCTCCCGAGTCTTTCTGGTAGAACTGGCCCCCGACTGAGCCTGGGTTCTCCCAAGGTTTTTTTCTCCATTCTGTCCCTGATGGAGTTTTGGTTCCTTGCCGCTGTTGCCTTGCCTTCTGGCTTGCTTAGTTGGGGACTTTTAATATTCAACAATATTATAGATCTGCCTTAAAGGTGGACGATGATAAAATAGTTTTTTGTATTATTTTCATGTTATCACTGTGAAGCTGCTTTGATACAATTTGTATTGTAAAAAGCGCTATATAAATAAAGGTGACTTGACTTGTGTGTAATGGATTATGATCTTGTGTGTGTAATGGATTATGATCTTGTGTGTGTGTGTGTAATGGATTATGATCTTGTGTGTGTGTGGGTAATGGATTATGATCTTGTGTGTGTGTGTGTAATGGATTATGATCTTGTGTGTGTGTGTGTAATGGATTATTATCTTGTGTGTGTGTGTGTAATGGATTATGATCTTGTGTGTGTTTGTAATGGATTATGATCTTGTGTGTGTGTAATGGATTATGATCTTGTGTGTGTGTGTGTAATGGATTATGATCTTGTGTGTGTGTGTAATGGATTATTATCTTGTGTGTGTGTGTGTGTAATGGATTATGATCTTGTGTGTGTGTGTAATGGATTATGATCTTGTGTGTGTGTGATGGATTATGATCTTGTGTGTGTGTGTGTGTGTGTGTGTGTGTGTGTGTAATGGATTATGATCTTGTGTGTGTAATGGATTGTGTGTGTGTGTGTGTGTAATGGATTATGATCTTGTGTTTGTGTGTGTGTAATGGATTATGATCTTGTGTGTGTAATGGATTATGACCTTGTGTGTGTGTGTTTGTGAAATGGATTATGATCTTGTGTGTGTGTAATGGATTATGATCGTGTGTGTGTGTGTGTGTAATGGATTATGATCTTGTGTGTGTGTGTGTGTAATGGATTTTGATCTTGTGTGTGTGTAATGGATTATGATCTTGTGTGTGTGTAATGGATTATGATCTTGTGTGTGTGTGTGTAATGGATTATGATCTTGTGTGTGTGTGTGTGTGTGTGTAATGGATTATGATCTTGTGTGTGTGTGTGTGTGTGTGTGTGTGATGGATTATGATCTTGTGTGTGTGTAATGGATTATGATCTTGTGTGTGTGTGTGTGTAATGGATTATGATCTTGTGTGTGTGTAATGGATTATGATCTTGTGTGTGTGTGTGTGTGTAATGGATTATGATCTTGTGTGTGTGTAATGGATTATGATCTTGTGTGTGTAATGGAATATGATCTTGTGTGTGTGTGTGTGTGTGTGTAATGGATTATGATCTTGTGTGTGTGTAATGGATTATGATCGTGTGTGTGTAATGGATTATAATATTGTGTGTGTGTAATGGATTATGATCTTGTGTGTGTAATGGATTATGATCTTGTTTGTTTGTAATGGATTATGATCTTGTGTATGTGTGTAATGGATTATGATCTTGTGTGTGTGTGTGTGTGTGTGTAATGGATTATGATCTTGTGTGTGTGTAATGGATTATGATCTTGTGTGTTTGTAATGGATTATGATCTTGTGTGTGTGTGTAATGGATTATGATCTTGTGTGTGTGTGTGTGTGTGTGTGTGTGTGTGTGTAATGGATTATGATCTTGTGTGTTTGTAATGGATTATGATCTTGTGTGTGTGTGTGTGGGTAATGGATTATGATGTTGTGTGTTTGTAATGGATTATGATCTTGTGTGTGTGTAATGGATTATGATCTTGTGTGTGTGTGTGTAATGGATTATGATCTTGTGTGTTTGTAATGGATTATGATCTTGTGTGTGTGTGTGGGTAATGGATTATGCTGTTGTGTGTTTGTAATGGATTATGATCTTGTGTGTGTGTAAAGGATTATGATCTTGTGTGTGTGTGTAATGGATTATGATCTTGTGTGTGTGTAATGGATTATGATTTTGTGTGTGTGTGTGTAATGGATTATGATCTTGTGTGTGTGTGTAATGGATTATGATCTTGTGTGTGTGTAAAGGATTATGATCTTGTGTGTGTGTAATGGATTATGATCTTGTGTGTGTGTGTGTGTGTGTTTGTAATGGATTATGATTGTGTGTGTAATGGATTATGATTGTGTGTGTAATGGATTATGATCTTGTGTGTGTGTGTGTGTAATGGATTATGATCTTGTGTGTGTGTGTAATGGATTATGATCTTTGTGTGTGTGTGTAATGGATTATGATCTTTGTGTGTGTGTGTAATGGATTATGATATTGTGTGTGTGTGTGTGTGTGTGTAATGGATTATGATATTGTGTGTGTGTAATGGATTATGATCTTGTGTGTGTGTAAAGGATTATGATCTTGTGTG
This sequence comes from Phoxinus phoxinus, assembly GCF_949152265.1. Lineage (NCBI taxonomy): Eukaryota > Metazoa > Chordata > Actinopteri > Cypriniformes > Leuciscidae > Phoxinus > Phoxinus phoxinus. The sequence goes on from NC_136876.1 coordinate 5,358,096, forward strand.
TGTGTAATGGATTATGATCTTGTGTGTGTGTAATGGATTATGATCTTGTGTGTGTGTAATGGATTTTGATCTTGTGTGTGTGTGTGTAATGGATTATGATCTTGTGTGTGTGTGTGTGTGTGTGTGTGTGTGTGTGTGTGTGTGTGTAATGGATTATGATCTTGTGTGTTTGTAATGGATTATGATGTTGTGTGTGTGTGTAATGGATTATGATCTTGTGTGTTTGTAATGGATTTTGATCTTGTGTGTGTGTAATGGATTAAGATCTTGTGTGTGTGTGTGTGTGTGTGTGTAATGGATTATGATCTTGTGTGTTTGTAATGGATTATGATCTTGTCTGTGTGTGTGGGTAATGGATTATGATGTTGTGTGTTTGTAATGGATTATGATCTTGTGTGTGTGTAATGGATTATAATCTTGTGTGTGTGTGGAATGGATTATGATCTTGTGTGTGTGTAATGGATTATGATTTTGTGTGTGTGTAATGGATTATGATCTTGTGTGTGTGTAATGGATTATGATTTTGTGTGTGTGTGTAATGGATTATGATCTTGTGTGTGTGTGTGTGTGTGCGTATAATGGATTATGATCTTGTGTGTGTGTGTGTAATGGATTATGATCTTGTGTGTGTGTGTAATGGATTATGATCTTTGTGTGTGTGTGTAATGGATTATGATCTTGTGTGTGTGTGTGTGTGTGTGTGTGTTTGTAATGGATTATGATTGTGTGTAATGGATTATGATCTTGTGTGTGTGTGTGTGTGTAATGGATTATGATCTTGTGTGTGTGTGTAATGGATTATGTTAATAAATCGCCTCTTCACTTCGGCTGTGAACAGCACAGCTTCAAAAGTTGTGGTTTATTTATCACAATCTCCGGTTTACATTCAAGCAAATACAGTGGGGAGAACAAGCATTTGATACACTGCCGATTTTGCAGGCTTTCCCACTTACAAAGTAACATGGATCTTCATGTGTCGCTTCAGGGCACTTTTAATGGAGAAACTCTTCCCACACTGATCACACGTATGCGGCTTCTCTCCAGTGTGGATCCTCTCATGTGTTTTCAGATTTGATGACACACTGAATCTCTTGTCACAGTGTGAACACTTGTAAGGTTTTTCTCCAGTGTGGATCCTCTCATGTGATTTCAGAGATGATGACTGACTAAATCTCTGGTCACAGTGTGAACACTTGTAAGGTTTTTCTCCAGTGTGAATTCTCTGGTGCAGTTTTAACTGGCCCGCTGTAATAAAAGTCTTCTCACACTCAAAGCACATGTACTCTCTCACACCAGTGTGAGTTTTCTCATGTGTATGTAAAGTGTGAAGCCGTGAAAAACTCTTTCCACACACAGAACATGAATGTGGCTTCTCCTTCGTATGAACTGTCAGGTGTATCTGCAGGTCTGATGCAATACGAAATCTTTCCCACACTGATCACATGAGAACGGCTTCTCTCCGGTGTGGGTCCTCATGTGAACATTAAGGTTTGATGATTGACTGAAACTATTCCCGCATTGATCACATGAGAACGGCTTCTCTCCGGTGTGGATCCTCATGTGAATCTCAAGATTTTGTTTGGTTGTGAAACTGTTTCCACACTGAGTGCAGGTGAAAGATTTATTGGCTCTTGTTTTCTTTAAAAATGTCTGTTTAGTCTTTGAGCGACTCAAAGGTTTTTCTCCAGGTTGGACATGATGTTCCTCCTCCACTTCTCTCAGTTCTTCACTCTCCTCGCTCTCTTCCATCAGGTCTAAAATCAAAGAAAAAAATATTACATTTAATTTAGTACCTCAAAATATTTCTCTTCAAAGAGAGAATATAAAGTGAAAGGACATGAAAGTGAGCCCTGATGTAATGGTAGAAAGTAGACAACTGTTATAATAAATTATGATAATTTCATGCCTTTTTATAATTTGATTATATGTCCTTGAAACTTTCCATGAATGAGGGAAATTTATCTTCCAATTATTATTTTTAAAACATTATAGGCACGAATCCCATGTTTCTTTAGCAAGAACTATTAAATATATTTGATCAATGACACAATTATCTAACATGATATTAACCTTAAAATATACAATACTGCCGTGTTTTGACACCAACTTTGAGATTGATATTTCTTTTACTAAAACGTTTTAATTATTAATGGCCGTTCACACTAGACTTTTTCTTCATAGACTTCCATTCATGCGCATGTGAAAGTGGGACACCAGAAACACAAGCTCAAGTGAACAATCCTGTGAGAAATAACACAAACGTTTAACATTCAAGTGGAGTGGAGCCTCATTCGCGCCGCAGGAATTTTTTTCGTGTCCAGTGTGAACGCACCGTAAGAAGAATGTCTATAACTATGAATAACTTGTATGATATTTGACAATACAACTTTATCAGTAACTTGGCGTTTACTGATTGTTCCTAAAAAATAAAAAATAATGTTGAAAATGACTAAAATTCTGGTAACATTGTTGCAAATTGGAAACCAGATCTAAAATAAATGTAAAATAGTATTTAGCTTTATCGATAATCAATATAAAAAAGTCTCAAATCTCCCTTTACTGACCATTTGTTGAAGAAAACCCAGAACATTCTGTACCATTTCATAGTGTAACTGTTTATCTAAATGTGATGAAGTGCTTGAATGTTTCTAACATGAATGTTCTTCAGCATCATGAATGAATGAAGAATAAACACCAACCTCTTTGTTCTTCAGGATCTTCAGTGTGTTTCATTCTGCAGGGTTCTGGATCACTCGTGTTCTCACTGTCCTCTTTAATAAACTCAGTCTCTGCAGATTTCAGCTCTTCCTGATGCTTTCATGCTCGTCTCCACTTGTAGCTGACGGGGATTTACAGCATTTATTGGGGAATTACTGTGGGAGGAGCTTCACTGATGATGTGATTGCAGTGGGAGGAGCTTCACTGATGATGAATTACAGTGGGAGGAGCTGATCTGCCAAAATCAAAAATATAAATCACTGAGTTTGTTTTTATAATAAATGACACGTCTAATCATTTATGTCTGTCTATCTATTCACCGTACAGTAACTGATGCCAATTCATTTATTATTTTAAGCTAATCCTAATTCCTAACATGATTCTTCATTAAAATACAGGTATCTAGAAATAAAGAAAATAATGTAAATAATTAAAATTCTTCCAAATATAAATAATGGTAAGAAAAACAGTTAAAATCATAAACACAGAAATAAACATATACAGTAGCCAACAAATCCCCTCAGTCTGCTGACACCAATGAAATGAGCTTTAAGTGACAATTTACAGGAGATCTGAGGACATCAGCATAATAAATGAGGTGAAAACAGGAACTATTGTCATGAAATAAAGAGTGTTTTCAGCAGATCTGTTAATATTGATGAGCTTCAGACTATCAACACTCATTCAACAAGCCATTCAGGATCATCAGCAGATCATCTCACTTTATTCTGAGTGTTTGCTGTTAGAAACACATTATTTGAGTCAGAGAGATGATAAAAGCCTGTAAACCAGCTGTGCAATTCCAGCATTATGGACGTAACATTTGCAGCCAAAACTTGAAATATAAATTCTAAGAAAATGCATTTAATACCAATAAATTGTAAACGTCTGTATATATATTCATACTCCCTTAATATTTTTTTTATAGCATGTGATGTGATACTTTTTTCAGGATTCACTGATTAAAAAAGAACAGCATTTATTCAAAATAGAAATCTTTCCCTAACAATATAAGTGTAGGGACTCCTAAAATAAATGTTTTTTTTATTTTGAAGTATTTTGAAGTATTGAAATTTGTGCTTTTACATTTTATTTATTTATTTCAATGTTATCTAACTACATGTTTTTGTTTCATATCCAATGAGATAGTCTTGAATGTAAATGTACTATTGCTGGCCAGTGACTTTTGAGCATGATTCGTTTGCGTCATAACGTGAGTTACGTGAAGGGGGAGGAGCATCGCACATGGCTTGAGAAGACCGAGAAGACAGTAGACAATTTGACTGCTGGTGTTAGAAGTGCATCATTTTGGAGACTTCATATATTCTATGTAATATAAGGCCCAAAGTGTAGAAAAACGACACTTGGTTTATTTAGTTTTGCTATTTGAAGTGTTTTTTTTATTTCTGTTATCTTCTCTGTGATCTTTGAGTCAACGCGCTGAGTCCAGACGTGTGCATCGAGGCCTTAAAAGCTAGTGACACTCAAATTCATGGTCAATAACTGTGTCGAACTTATTGGATGTTCGTGGTGGACTTCGGAATTCATCCGGGACTGAAAAGATTGTGTGGTTCGTCATCGTGGGACGTGAATCAACTGCATTCATCGCGTGTCCGGGACTGCTCGTGTGAAACTGCATTCGTATCGTAAGTGATTTCATCATTGCTTCTTTCGTCGGATGGACGTAAGTGAACTCATTTTCGGGACTGTTGAATGTGCGGGAGTAAGCTACATTGAATTCATCAGCTGCAACTGTGCACCAACGAACTGGGCCCCAACGATAATGAACGATCATATTTTTTTTTTTTTTTTTTTTTTTTATTGGCAAAACTTCACACGTACAAAACCCAAACAAAGTGTAAAAGACATAAAACATACAACATACAATGATTGTTTGATATTATATGGAAAAATATGGAGAGAGCATGTTTCACACATTCAACATAAGAAAAGAGGGAAAAAAAAAAAAAAAAAAAAAAAAAAAAAAGGGGTTGGTTACCATAAGGGTGGAAAAGGAGGGCGTGTATGTGCGTGCGAGTGCCTGTGTGTGTGTGTGTGTGTGTGCGCGTATGAATAAACCTGTGTGTGTGTGTGTGTGAGTGCGTAGGAATAAACATGACCGTACGTGTATGTTTGTGTATGATTAAGTGTTCTGTGTTTGAATGTTGAGATCAGCAGGACTGGTGTAGTATTGGTTGTTATAATTAAAGTTAAAGTACTGTCCCATAGTTATAGGAGGGGATGAGTTGGGTTGGGTTGGGTCAGGCTCAACGGATCTTTCCTCAGACTGCTCCAGCCCTCACCGGGGCCGAGGAACACAGTAAACCCAGGGGTGGAGTGGGGCTTCGTGGGGATGGGGGAAACCCAGAAATCCTCCCCACCTCTGCCCTCCCCTGCTCCCAACATCAGTTGTTGTCCTACTGACGGGCCAGCTCATTTACACACCCCACTGTCCCTGTAATATGTGCCTTCTAAGTCTAAATGAGGTCTAAGTGCATTAAAAGAGGTGCAGCGCAGGGGGTAGAACTTATTCAGATCCATCCCAAGCACCACCCTTTTCCCTATTGATTGTGTGATTAAATGTATGATGAGATGCATTAAAAAGAGGTAGAGGACAGCAGTGCAGAGCTTCTTCAGGCCCTCCACACAGCACATCCCAGTTCTTAAATATGTATGTGATTGTTGGTCATCTAAAATGAGGAGCATTAAAAAGTGAGGTGTGCAGAGTGGAGCCGGCCCCAGCAGTTACAGTGGAGGAGGAGGTTCGTGGAGGCGCGGTTAAGAGGTGAGGCATGCTCTCCCTCAAGGTAACCCCAGCCCACCCCCCACCAGGGAGCCAGTCTCATGCCCCTGGAGGCTAAAGCCGTACAGAGGAAAATTACAGGTTGTCGGTGTGCCATTCTGGAAATAGGATATAGGGAGGCGTTTGAAGGTTTGTAGTGGAGAGTGAAAAAAAAAAATAAAAAAAAAAAATATCCCCGTCCTGCTGATTTGTCCCTAATGCTGTAGATATGTTATATTGTGAGAAATGAGTTATCTAAGTGGTAAAGGGGTATGGCAAACGACAATAGAGCAAGTTTACTAATATTGATGAGTGATAAATGAAATCGCGAAAACTGAGTCTCGAAAACTGAGTCTCGGGCAGAGGGGGCCAACGGAGCTAAGAATTTAGAAATTTAGAAAGTGCTAGCCAAATGGATGGTGAATCAATTGAGTTTTTTCCAGAGGAGTGATTTGATATTTCTACTGAGATGTGATCCAAAAGTAGGTTTTTCCAAATAGAGATATGAATTTTGTTTTTTGTTTTCCAATTTATGAAGATAGTTTTCTTGGCGACAGCTAACGCGACCAGCAGAGTTTTACTATTCACGATATTTAGGTTGATTGTGGAGATGTCTCCAAGTAGACAAAGAGATGGGGACGACGGGATGGAACAACCAAAGAAAGCGGATAAAATCCCTGTAACCTTTTCCCAGAGTTGTTGTATAGGAGTACAGTGCCAGAGAGCATGAATATATGTGTCCCTGCAGTTCTGAGTACAGTGTGAACAGATGTCTGAAGTGGAGCCCATATGAAATAATTTCCGTCCAGTGAGGTGAGTCCTGTGGATAGTCTTGTATTGTATTAGCTGTAAATTAGTATTTTTGGTCATGAAAAAAGTGTTTTTGCAGACTTGAGTCCAGAAATCGGCATCAGTGTGAATAGATAAATCCGATTCCCATTTAGCAGTGGGGAGATTTATGATAATGTCTGTTTGTATCACTATTTTGTAGATTTTAGATAGTAGTTTTTTTGAGGATGAAATATTAATTAGTTTTGATATAGGTGGAGCGAGTTCTAAATTGACCATTGGAGTGTTAGTGGTTGGTTTAATTGATGATTTAATTGTTGATTTAATCTGTAGATATTGTAGGTATTGTTTATCGGTGATGCCAAATTTCTGGACCAAGTCCTCAAATGTAGAGAAATTGCCATTGATGAAAATATGTTGCAGATGAGTAATACCTTTATCTTTCCAGGAATTAAAATTGAGTGTTTTATTATTGCAAATGAAATCAGGGTTATTCCAAATTGGGGTGAGTTTCAGATGGGAAAGCTTTGTGTTAGTAATATTGTGGAATTTCCACCAGGCTGTCAGAGTTGAGCTGATTGTAGGTGCTTTGAAACAGGAGTGTTTTTTAATTGTCCGGGTAAAAAAAGGCAGGTCTGAGATCTGAAAGTTATCACACACATTTTGTTCTAAATCTAGCCAGGTAACGTCAGATTGGTTGGGGTGAATCCATCTGTGTACATATTGCAGGTGATTTGCTAAACAGTATAAAGCAAAATTTGGTGCTTCTAATCCTCCAAGGCTCTTTGGTTTCTGAAGGGTGGATAGTTTTATTCTTGGAGTCTTATTTTTCCAATAGAATTTTATAATTGCTGTGTCTAGGGATTTAAACCAGGCGGTGGTTGGTTGTATTGGGGTCATTGAAAGTAGATAGTTTACTTTGGGTAGTATTGTCATTTTGATTGTGGCTATCCTGCCCATGATGGAAAGTGGAAGGTTTGCCCAACGATGGAGGTCTTCCTGAATTGATTTTAGAAGGGGGGTGAAATTTAGAGTAAAAAGATCTGACAGCCTGGGGGAAATTCTTATGCCCAAGTAGGTGATACAGTCAGTGCACAGGGGTATAGGTAATGTGGTGGCCGCTGCATCCCAGCTTTGGGATTGTAATGGGAGAACAGATGATTTATCCCAGTTAATCGAGTATTCTGATATATTGGAAAATGAATGTATGATTTTGATTGTTTCTTGTATTGAAATTTGAGGGTTCTCCAAGAATAGTAGTATGTCATCTGCATAGAGACTAATTTTATGATGCATATTTTTGGTCCTGATGCCTGTAATGAGTATGTCTTGGCGTATGGCGGCTGCTAAAGGTTCGATAAAAATAGTAAACAGTTGAGGTGATAGTGGGCATCCTTGTCTAGTCCCCCTGTGCAACGTGAAGCTTTGTGAGGACAGTCCATTTGTGGTGATAGTGGCTGTCGGTGAAGTGTATAATAGTTTAACCCATTTAATAAATGATTCCCCAAAGCCAAACCGCTCTAAAGTGGAAAACAAGAATTTCCAGTTGACGCGGTCAAATGCTTTCTCAGCGTCTAATGTGACAATGACTGTGTTATTTTCTTGAATTGTACCTTGATGCATAATATTGAACAGTCTACGTGTATTGTTTGCGGCTAGTCTGCCTTTAACAAAGCCTGTTTGATCGGGATGAATTATGGATGGAATAACCTTTTCTAATCTAATTGCTAGAGCCTTCGCCATGATTTTGGTGTCTACATTAATTAATGAAATTGGTCTATAACTCGATGGTAAGGTCGGATCCTTATTAGGTTTGAGTAGAAGCGAAACTGATGCTGTGTTGGAGGTCGCCGGAAGCCTACAGTTGTGTATTGATTCGGTTATCATTCGGATAAAGAGTGGGGCCAACATTGACCAAAAGTGTTTATAGAACTCAGCTGGGAAGCCATCTGGACCAGGTGCTTTATTGTTTGGCATTGAGATAAGTGCAGCCTGAAATTCAGCTTGAGATATTGAAATTTCTAACTCATTTTTTTGGTTCTCGTCAATTTTAGGTAAATTAATTTTCTTAAGAAAGTAGTTAATTTCTTTATTGTCTGGATCTTTTTCTGATGAGTAGAGCTGGTTGTAAAACTGATAGAAGATTTGATTGATTTCACTTGGTGAGTGGGTAAGCTTCCCTGCTGAGTCCTGTAATGCTGTTATCATAGTTTTTTCTTTGTTTCTTTTTATTTGATTTGCCAAATATTTACCCGATTTATTGCTATGATAAAATTTTTCCTGTCTTAACCTGTGTATTAGAAATTGGGTTCGTTTGTTAATTATTCCATTGAGTTCTAATTTATATAAATCTAATTTATTCTTGGTTTCCACTGTTGGTTTAGCCATGTTAATATTTTCGAGATGTTTAATTTTTTGTTCTAAATGCGTTTCTTTTTCCAGTTCAAATTTTTTTTTGTGGACTGAGAATGATATAATAATTCCTCTAAGTACTGTTTTTCCTGTTTCCCATAGAAGAGAGGGCGATAACTCAGAGGAGTCATTTGTTTCTAGAAAGAATGTCCACTCTTTCTTAATGAGGACGTCAAATTGTGAATCTTGGAGTAGAGAGGTGTTAAAACGCCATCTAGGTGTTGTTTTGTGTGTACGAGTCATTGTGTGTACGAGTCAACGATCATATATTTGACTGAGTTACTGACTCGCGTATATTTGACTGTGTCACTGACTTGCAACTAATTTGCATACAGAGAGAGAAAAAACCTCTTGTTGTGAATCACAGGTTTTTTCAAGTGTTTAATTGTTTTTGAAGGAAATATTGTTTCATTTTCCTTATTGCTCAACATGTTGCAGGGAAAAAGTGTTTATATCTAACAGTTTTTTTGAATTTGTCAACTTAGCTATATACTGATAAGGGTAAAAATGCAAGTGTAAAAAATCATAAGAGAGACAAAGAACCATTCTGAGACTGAAAAGTTGATTTGTACATTTTATTTACAAGAGAGTAATTTACATACCATTGGGTATAAGTGTTTATCTGTCTTCGAAAAGGCGTTTCTTGTTTTGTTTTCTTTTAAAGGGGGTTATTATAGTAGTGTAAACAAATAAATATTTGTTATTCTTTTTGTTTTATTCTTAACATTTGTATTCTGGTATTTATTTGTAGTTTGGCAAGTTAATTAATTTAACAACGTACTGATTTCTGGGAAACCATAAATAAGAATTGTTACATTTATTATTTTAGTACAAGTATTGTGTAATTGGTATAGGGAAAAATATATAATTTACGTCAATTTGCATTTAAAGAAAAAATACCGGCCAAATTCACCATTCAACTGCCGGGAATCCAGGTTTTCTTGTTTGGGAAACATTTAAATTAACCCCTAGGGTTAAGAAAAGGGTTACATAAGTCATTACTATAACTTAACACATCCTTTCAAAAGAAAGAAAGAAAGGTAGTGTATTTACTGTTACAATAGATTTTAAATAAATGCTGTTCTTTAATATTTTGTAATTCATCAAAGAATCCTGAAAAAACTATCACAGGTTATAAAAAATACTAAGCAACATCTGTTTCCAACACTGAAAAAAAAAAATCATCATATCAGAATGATTTCTGAAGGATCATGTGACACTGAAGACTGAAGTAATGATGAATCACATAAATAATAACATTTAAAAATATACAGTTAGGCTATTTTAAATTGTAATACTACAATTTTTTGTGAGTTGATGAGCATAAGAGACTTCTTCTAAAAACATAAAAACATTTTTGCAAACTTTTGATGGATACCTATATACAATTCTACATATACCTATATATACATAACCTATATATGTTACTGTATAAGCTATAAATACTTTACATAAAACTTAAAAACTTACACATGAAACAACATGTGGTGGTAAAGAAGACCGTGTACATATGGATAGACAAGATTTCCATTACACAAGAGTAGATGTTAAAACTTCATCCTGATTTGCAACCTCTCTGAACCACAATTTCTAACGCCACAATCTCAACGCACCCATGACCATACGTCACCCGTTGACTAAGGCTGTCGAAGCCCCACTGTCGTCGTTAAAGCAGGTTCAGTGGCAACGGTTCAGTATGGCGGGCGGTTTGTAAAAAGCCCACCCACCCACCTCTGCGTAACCTACTCGCTCACAGTGTTGCGGCTGCTCATAAAAGGAAAATGTCCAAGATGGAGGGGAGAGGGACACAGATGATTTTTGCAGCCTGATGGTTAGTGGAAGGTGGTCAGCAGAGCACACACATCTGAACACAGTCACACATTGTTATGCCACTCTTGAAAACAGTTCCTGTTCAACTGAAGACATAAGTGAACATTGCATGTCTGGCATTTCCATGGTGTTAAATTTATTTTACCACGCACTGCTTTGCAATGCACCACATTCACGGCGACCAACTGTGGCAACATCCCTGTCATCTGAGGTCAGCTCAGCTCCTGGAACCGGTACATGGTCACTATTGGTCTGTTTTGGTGCTATTTTCTGTGACACACCACAGAGCTCTGTGATAAGTTGCTCCATAAACTCTTTATGGGACAAGTTACCATGTAGTTCTTTGTGCACAATGAAAGAGTTGGTGGAAGCAATGTTCAAGAAGTTGAAGGATTACAAATTTATTAAATGTTTAATTTAGTTTTTCCACTGCAATAGTATATAAACTGATAAAGTTTAGTAGACTGATTTCCTGCAATGCCAGCAAGAGATTCCTGCCAGACCTGTTTTCTCCATTGTAAGTTAAATGAACAGAATCACTCACACTCACACCTTTTGTCTTAATGGCTCTGGGATGGCCCTTGGAACCGGAGTTCCTGGCCATTTTCAGCATGTGAATAGTTATGCTGATTCCTAGCTCAGACGTTGAAGAATTAGGATGATTGGATTAGCAATACAATAGAGTGAATATGCTGATTTTGCTTGGTTTCTCTAGATAACCGGTTTTTGCTAGATAAGAATTAACCCCTCCTTGCTTTCGTATGATTTGTTTAAATTTGTCTCCACCCCAAGAAGTCTCCTCCCTCTGGGAATGTATAAATTACAATGTATACTTTTTAGATTTAGACTGATGTTGGAAGACCGTTAGGTCTAGACTGATTTTGGAACCCGCAGCCGTGTTCAATAAATAACAACTTCGGAACGCGATCCCAACTGTCTCACTGGTCCTTGCTTCGATGAAAGAAAAACTTTACAACAGATGGTGCCGTGACCCGGATGGAGAAAAAGGAAACTCAAAGAACTTCAAGCTCCAAAAAGATCTCAAAGACTGAATTTTTCCAGACGGAATCTTTCTCTACAACCGAAAGATTTGGTGAGTTTCACTCCATTCAAAGAACCTACAAGACCAGTACAAATTTATATCCTCTGAGCTAAGAGTTAACAGACAGCTGCAGGGTTTGCTTAACTAAGTTTATCCTCTAAAGTTGTCTTTTAGAGATGAAAGTTATCCTCTGTTTTCAGGCAGGGAAGAATAGCATTACGTGCTAATATTTTGTTACCCTCTACGTTTGCTAGAGACGATTCATTTCTTTTATTTTGGTATCCTCTGTTCTCAGGCAGGGGAGATTAGCATTACGTGCTAGTTAGTTTGTTTATCCTTTGTTTCACAGAGAAGGTTAGCATTACATGTTAAGATTTGTGTGTATCCTCTTGCTAGAGAAGGCCTGTCCTTTGTAAGCTAGAGAAGATTAGCGTCATGTGCTAATAAGATTGTACCCTCTGTTTGTAAGACAGTAGAGAGAAGTATAGTGTTTGTTTGTGTGGTAACAGAAATTCACAATGTTTAGGAAAAGTACTAGACTGACTACAGCTTTATGGACAGATAGTGAATTCAAGTCTTTGTTATCAGAGCACATGGACTCCATCGTGACTGAGCCAGTCAGATTGAATTTAACAAAGAAATTTGGCATTGATGCAGACAAAGTATGGTCAATTGAAGATTGCAAGAAAGTGTTGGGTGCATGTATCAGGAAGAAAAATGTGAAAGGTATTATCTTATGTCACAGAGAATTTAGCTTATCCCTTGCCCAAGAACAAGCTCAGTGTATTGCTAAATTAACTGAACAGAACAAACAATTGCACACTCGAATGTCCTGTCTCACAGACAAGGTGGGCCATAACAAGGCCTCAACCAAATGTGACTCAGAAGACTAACAGTCAGATGAAACTTATCCTGATTTACAGTCTTTTGATAGAATAGAGGACAATGTCAATGCAGATGTAAATGCAGTTGAAGTGTGCGTAGCTAGACAAAAGCCTCAGGGAAAAGGTGTTGATACAGTTTCATTTGCAACCCCCATATTGCAGCCACAAGCAGTCAAAACATCTTTAGGTCCTAAAGATATTGAGAGAATTGCTGAAAGTTTGCCATCAGTGCAAAGACATTTTTCTGAGTTTAGGAGAGAGTTGTCTAAAAAGATGCGGCTCTATGATATGACTCTAGCTGAAGTCACCCAGCTAATATCACAGATCTTGACTGAGTCAGAATTCAATGATTTTGAAAGTGCTGTAAACAATTCTGAACTGCAACAGGCCAGTAAAGATGATTTGAGAGAAGGTGTCTTGAAAATTCTAAAGAACATTGTTGGACCACACATGGACTGGTCAAAGATCACTAGTTGTTTACAGAAGAAGGATGAAACTGTTTGTGAGTACACAGAAAGGTTTTGCCAGACCGCTGCAGCTTACAGCGGAATTGCTGACACGTCAGAGAAGGTGCTAGGTGATAATGGTCCCCTAGTTCGCACGTGGTTTCAGGGTCTTCTGTCAGAACATAAAAATGCACTGCCTTTCTTAGACTTAACATGGTCCAACAGAACCCTGGAAGACAACCTGGACAGTTTAGTCACGTGGGAACGAGATTCTGATGTCCAGGCAAGAGTACAAGTTGCAGCAGCAGTTACTGTTAAGGTCAACTCAGAGAAGCCAAAGAAACGCAAGAGTCCTAGAGAAGCCAGTTGTTCTTACTGTGGCAAGCACGGACATTTTGGGAAAGAATGTAGAAAAAACAAGCATAACTTAAGACAAGTTAACAATGTTATGCAGCTTTTACTCCATTTGTTTACTAGTTTGAAGCAACCCCTCCCCTCGTCATTGAACTCGTGGTTGTTTCCCCAACCTACAGGGACAGGATAGGACACACGGACAAGTGAGGTGCCCTGGGAAGAACTGAACGCAACAGGCGTTCGGGGGCCAACCCAGGGTGAAGACATTTCCCTCTTAGGCCTTACCCATCCACTAGTCCATCCTTACCTCACTGGTTCATAGGTGTCTCATGAATTAAGGATTAGGGAAAGAAGGAACAACAAATAGCAGACTCAGATGGAACAGAGGATACAACCAGTCTTTACAACGAATACTGCTCTGTTGCCGTTTTCTCTTTTGTTTTCTTTCTTCCTCTGTGCAGATACCACTGGATGACTGTCCCGAGACCCATATGCAATGACCTCCTCACCTGCGTATGAAGCCACAACCTTCCAGAAAACGACTCGATCCACTGCTGAGCCAACTATCACAAAGAAAAAGAAAAAAATACACAACGCAGAGACTCACATACCGTACGTTCCGTATGTCAACAGTGGAACCTTCAGTCATCCATCGAACATGATCAAGATTGTCGTACTACTAACTTTTGGAGCTTTAATCCCGCCTCACAGGTTTAATGGATCCAACAGAGAACTTGAACAAAATCCAACAAGACATTCTTGATTTTTCAGCAAAATTCCACCAGATGACTAAAAGGTTCACGAACCCTAATTGCATGTTTGTTTCTGTGTCCGCATGCAATTACAGAAGAACTAAACAGAATAAGTTATATGTGCCTGTAATTTACACCAGTTACAAGAATGAACTTTTAAGTGTTTAAATTTGTATATTATGTGAGAGTTTTTAAGAACTCTCAAACGGGGGACTGAAGGATTACAAATTTATTAAATGTTTAATTTAGTTTTTCCACTGCAATAGTATATAAACTGATAAAGTTTAGTAGACTGATTTCCTGCAATGCCAGCAAGAGATTCCTGCCAGACCTGTTTTCTCCATTGTAAGTTAAATGAACAGAATCACTCACACTCACACCTTTTGTCTTAATGGCTCTGGGATGGCCCTTGGAACCGGAGTTCCTGGCCATTTTCAGCATGTGAATAGTTATGCTGATTCCTAGCTCAGACGTTGAAGAATTAGGATGATTGGATTAGCAATACAATAGAGTGAATATGCTGATTTTGCTTGGTTTCTCTAGATAACCGGTTTTTGCTAGATAAGAATTAACCCCTCCTTGCTTTCGTATGATTTGTTTAAATTTGTCTCCACCCCAAGAAGTCTCCTCCCTCTGGGAATGTATAAATTACAATGTATACTTTTTAGATTTAGACTGATGTTGGAAGACCGTTAGGTCTAGACTGATTTTGGAACCCGCAGCCGTGTTCAATAAATAACAACTTCTGAACGCGATCCCAACTGTCTCACTGGTCCTTGCTTCGATGAAAGAAAAACTTTACAACAAAGTGTAGAAAGATCTTTCTGTACCACTTCATGGCTTTGTGTTGTGCAGTGTAGTACTGCAACAGCTGATCGGACAGGTCAACACCCCCCATGTGTTTGTTGTATGCAGTCACAGGTGCAGGACATGGAAATGTCTTTGTCCTCCATGTATCTTGTGTTTTCACCCTCCTCTGCGCAGTGTCTCCTGTATAAGCAGGATGGATGGTGGAGCAGACAGATACCTCTCGTGTGTCCATCCACTTCACAAATAAGAGAGGTCCATCCCGAATCCACCTGATGGATCCCCTGGCAGATTTTTTAGAGAGTGAATTAGTTGCATCACGTGGGCATTCCTTCCTGTTGTACCTGTAAGTCCCACATGCACAAAATTTCATTGCAAACAAGTCTTTTAGGAGCTTTGGACTTGTATAAAAATAGAACCCAAAAATGTGTGGTCCAAAAGAGATGTTACAGCATCATATGACAGTCCATGGCCTGTGGGAAAGTTGTTCTTTCCTGTGTACACAGAAAAATCCACAGTGTATCCGTTCGATGAGTCTGCAAGAACAAGCAACTTGAATCCCCACGTGGTTGGCTTGGCTTTCATGTACTGTGTCATACCCGTGTGTGCTTTGCATGCCACCATTCTTTCATCCACAGCTAAGTTTCTTTTAGGATGATAGATGGCTTTACAAGCATGACGATTAGTGTCCATGAAAGGTTTGACCCTGAAAAGACAGTCATGTTCAGGTGTGCCCCTCTTTCTGTCATTATCTGCATCTGGGTGACTCGTGTGCACATTCCATGAAATGGTGCGGTATCTGTCCCTGGACATAACCGTAGCGGGAAAGGGTGCGGAGAAAACACTGCTTTGCCGCCAGTAGTCCCTGATGGAGCTGACCTTCACCATGGCCATGTAAAACAGCAGCCCAATATAGCGGTACATCTCACTGATGCTGATATCTGTCCATTTATATTTGCAGCCCTTTGCAGTTGCCTTGGCAGCCTGAGCATTGGTGTTGTGGCACAGAGTTGACACGGCACTTTCTGACTCATGGGCGAATGCGAGTCAACAGAGGTCAGTTGCGGTCCAGTTTCCGTGCGGGCAGGAATCGCGCAGTCTGTGGAACCATGTCCACATCAGTCTCGGTTTTCCATGACAGGGTGGACTTGGACCTGTTGCTTGTTTGCCTTGGCTCTCTTCGGGACCGGTGCTTGGACATGTTCATTGTCACATCTGTTGATAACACAATCAAAGAAACTGTATTATTATCATTATCAATCACTAATGGCCATGGATAAAAAAAAAGACAACAGTTTTTGTAATTTCACACAAGAATAGGTAGGCCCTACTTGTATATTATGACGATGTAAACACAATTACATTTCATCAGTAAAATATTACGTCTGTGCACTTACCATCATTCTCGATTGAGAACTGAACAACACCTGCGTGTCCCTCTGCGGTGCTGGAGAAGGAGAGCGTGATGCAAACACATTCCTAAAAAAATAAAAACAACCTGTTAGCATACATTATGGACGCTTAATGCATGGGCCATAGGACGGAGAAATATCTATTTATGGGCCATATCGCGTCACCGCGAGTATCTGTTGATGGGCCATATAGACCGCACGCATTTAGAGCATTTCAAACATTTACACCTGTATTCACAATCATCTGTGGCAATATTTTAGCAAGATAAGTGTCATAGGCTAACCAAAACTGAACATTTATATGCATATATGGAGGCTGAAATATATTTGCACTAAATCATTTTTACACCTAAGCAGATATTCGCAAATAAGCTACATTACGCAAAAGTCAGTATTTTTAGCATGATAATCAATGTCATAAGCTAATCAAAACGGAGTGAAATATATATACAAATATGTTTAGAGAGTAATATCACATTGAAACCGTTTACACGACCATATACACGAATGTTAGGGATATTGTAAGGCAATCGATCCTGTAATGATGCGTTCACACCGGACGCGAATAGCGTGTCAGGCGCGAGTGATTTCAATGTTAAGTCAATGCAAACGTCAAAAGCTAACCAACCAAAAGCTAACCGTCAAAAGCTAACCAAAACTAAGCATAATATAGTCTGAAAATTAATATAAGTTCTATATAATCAGAAAAAGAATGATATAACACTAAACAACTTACTCCGAACTTGTATCCTCTGCGGGATCAATTCGCTCTTGAAAATGCAACCGTTCTTCGTCTGAATTGTAATCTTCTTCCTCTGGGGAAAAGGTGAATTCTTCCTCGCTGTCCAGAATCATCTGAAGGTCGACTTTACCGGAGAAGCGTGCCATCCTCAAAACACGATGAACTATCAGTGAATCTGACGAAGCAACTGCGTGTTTTCATGCCATTGATCGGGGGGCGTGTGCGAGGCATATAGATCACCTAAACTATTACCATGTGAATATAGATCACCTAAACTATTACCATGTGAATATAGATCACCTGAACTATTACCATGTGAATATAGATCACCTAAACTATTACCATGTGAATATAGATCACCTAAACTATTACCATGTGAATATAGATCACCTGAACTATTACCATGTGAATATAGATCACCTAAACTATTACCATGTGAATATAGATCACCTAAACTATTACCATGTGAATATAGATCACCTGAACTATTACCATGTGAATATAGATCACCTAAACTATTACCATGTGAATATAGATCACCTGAACTATTACCATGTGAATATAGATCACCTGAACTATTACCATGTGAATATAGATCACCTAAACTATTACCATGTGAATATAGATCACCTGAACTATTACCATGTGAATATAGATCACCTGAACTATTACCATGTGAATATAGATCACCTCAACTATTACCATGTGAATATAGATCACCTGAACTATTACCATGTGAATATAGATCACCTGAACTATTACCATGTGAATATAGATCACCTAAACTATTACCATGTGAATATAGATCACCTGAACTATTACCATGTGAATATAGATCACCTGAACTATTACCATGTGAATATAGATCACCTAAACTATTACCATGTGAATATAGATCCCCTAAACTATTACCATGTGAATATAGATCACCTAAACTATTACCATGTGAATATAGATCACCTAAACTATTACCATGTGAATATAGATCCCCTAAACTATTACCATGTGAATATAGATCCCCTGAACTATTACCATGTGAATATAGATCCCCTAAACTATTACCATGTGAATATAGATCCCCTAAACTATTACCATGTGAATATAGATCACCTAAACTATTACCATGTGAATATAGACCACCTAAACTATTACCATGTGAATATAGATCACCTAAACTATTACCATGTGAATAGCGCCGGGGGGCGTGGCGGCATCAGCTCATTAAAAATAATGAAGGGAGAACGAAAAACTGTGCCTCTCCTTGGTTTCAAACGGATTACATAAACTGAGAATATTTGTTTTTTTAAATAAATTACTTAATTTAAAAGAAGAGAATTCTAGCTTCATAAAGACAAATGTCTCGTTCCTGAGTGACAAGTATTCGCTGAGTTACAGTTCATTTTCGGACGCGTTTCAGAATGGACTTCCCTGACAGAGAGAAGGCAGAACTCGCATCATGTTTATTTTTCTTTATTTGGCGAAAGACACAACATTTTGTTTTTATTGTGAGTATACAGAATTTTTTTAAAAACTTAACCTGATCGAATGATGTAAAACACTTAAAGGTGCCCTAGAATGTGAAATTGAATTTAACTTGCCATAGTTAAATAACAATAGTTTAGTACATGGACATGACATACAGTGAGTTTCAAACACCATTGTTTTCTCCTTCTTGTTTAACTCTCGTTTTTGAAAAACACCCCTGAAAAAAGGGTGAATCTTCACATAACACCTACTGTGACGTAACCGATGGGATCATTAATATGTACGCCTCCAAAATTTGCATAAGCCAAGCCCTTTCAGAGATACGGTGCTACACAGAACTGCGCTGCGAAGGTGAAGCACAC
Organism: Phoxinus phoxinus; assembly: GCF_949152265.1. Classification (NCBI taxonomy): domain Eukaryota; kingdom Metazoa; phylum Chordata; class Actinopteri; order Cypriniformes; family Leuciscidae; genus Phoxinus; species Phoxinus phoxinus. The sequence continues at coordinate 5,376,913 of NC_136876.1, forward strand.
AGACACACATACACACGCACACAGACACGCACACAGACACACACACACGCACGCGCGCACAAACGAACGAACGAACGAACGCACATACACACACACACGCACGTGACTGTTAAGTTCGTACTGAAAATAATGAATAAACTTACCACTCCGAAACGTCCATTTGCATTCTACAAACAACCGCTTGTTCCTCAAACTCTGCATCGTCGTCTGAAACCGGCTCAAACATATACGGTTGTACACCGAGTCTCTCCATTTGCACGTCGGACCTGTTTGCTGTGACTCTCTGAGCTCTTGTAATGAGCCCGCAGTGAAAGAGCCAATCAGAGCAGAACTCCTCATTACTATTCATGACCCTTCCAAATAAGGTAAAAACAGACCATTTCATTCTAGGGCCAATTTATAGGGTTGGAAATTGACCTGTAAAACCTTTTCTGGACATTTTTAATTTTTAAGCCACATACCCTCTATGTAGATATCAGGGACAAAATTAAAATATTATTTCAACACATTCTAGGGCACCTTTAAATGTAAGATCAAAACCAACAGAGTATTTTGAATCTCTTTTGCACTGATAAGAAAAAAAAGCGAGCAGATCACGACGGCGTGATTGCCGACCCCAGAGGGTTAATAAAGGAGTCCAGACATTAGAAAAATAGTCTACATATTAGAGGTCGACCGATAGTGGATTTTACCGATACTTAGTTTTGACCGTAAATGCCAATAACGATTAATCAGACGATATTTTTTAAATGGATACTGGATAAAAAAATTTAAAAAAACATAACACTCCAAGTAAAACAGTGCTTAACTGAAATGTGCTAAATTAAATTAATATATAAATATGAATATATTAAAATGGAAAGTTGTACAGAACGAATTCTACAGAAAATAATTTGAACATCAAAATATTAGGCTACAGGTTTCTTTAGCTATAACCTAGAAACCTTTCATAGATTCATTATACATTTTTTTACAGCATGTATCAATATTTGAGCAAGAAAAACAATTATACCTTGATCATTCATGTTAGTTCATAGTACACTAAGTTTAGCAGAAAAAGCCAGAGCACTAACATTTAATAAATGTATATTACATAGTCCCTTACTTTATTTGCTTATATATTAGAACACTTGATTATTATCTAATTTACAATATTACAATATCTATTGCAGTGATACAAAATAATTCAATCGAATGCTTTTCTGATTTGTTTATGTTTATCAATGTTGAGAAAGCAATCACGTCCCTAGCTTTAAATATGCAACTTCGCCGGCTAATGAATGCATAAGTGACCAGCTGGATATAAACTAATGCAAATAGAGACGGTCACAATTGCGACATTAAACATTTGGGTCAGGTTTGCGTGCGTTTTTGTCATATTGCTTTAATTGCTTGAGGAAGCCACAACTAATGTTATTCCGATGGCAAACATACCGCTGTTCTTTCTCTGCTAATGCAGCATCTAGTCAACAAATGTATTACTATATAATGATATGGAAACCCGATGTCACCCAAGATGTCCATGTCTTTCTTTCTTCAGTCGAAAAGAAATGAAGGTTTTTGATGAAAACATTTCTTTATATAATGTACTTCACTGGGGACCAAATGGTTCAAGGTCCAAATGACAGTGTCAGTGCCGCTTCAAAGGGCTTTAAACGATACAGGCGATGAATAAGAGTCTTATTAAGCGAAACGATCGGTCATTTAAAAAATAAATAAAAAAGTTAAAGTTTTATAATGCTCGTCTTGCTCTGTTCTGTGATGCGCGTTCGTGACGTCACGTAATACGCAATTAAGTTGAAAAGGTCACGCTTGACGAGTCAGTGTTTACAAATGTGCGGAAGGAGGACCATACACACATATTCAAATGTCTTTGTGTCAGTTTATCGTTTAAAATGCCCATTGCGTGTGCGTATCCTGGGTGTTGTAATATTAAAAAGCCTAAAAGAAAATTTTCGTCAGGATAGAAATGTTTTACTTTTAATAGAAGCGTGACCTTTTCAACGTAATTGCGTATTACGTGACGTCACGAACGCGCATCACAGAACAGAGCAAGGCGAGCATTTGTGCTTATAAAACTTTAACTTTTTTATTTATTTTTTAAATGACCGAGCGTTTCGCTAGATAAGACCCTTATTCATCGCATGTATCGTTTAAAGCCCTTTGAAGCGGCGCTGACACTGTCATTTGGACCTTGAACCGTTTGGTCCCCAGTGAAGTACATTATATGGAGAAATGTTTTCATCAAAAACCTTCATTTCTTTTCGACTGAAGAAAGAAAGACATGGACATCTTGGATGACATGGGGGTGAGTAAATTATCAGCAAAAAAACTAATCCTTTAATGGAATAGGTAATAGTATCTAAAAAATAAGTACTAGTAGCATGAAAATAGATAATAGTTGGTTTAAATTATTAAATGTTAAAACGGCTTGCCATAGGCGCGTCTTCAATCTACACAGTTGGAGGCCGATGACGTCACCGCTCGCGCCGTCTCTCTTCCCTCACTGAGTTTCTGCGTCGAGTCTTCTGAGGCGAGGAGAGCAGTTCACGGTATTTCTCATCTTTACACAACCACCAAACACACGTTATACAGTTTGATTAAGCGACAGACTCATTTCTGTGTTGTTTTCATCGATCACAGCGATACTTGTGCGTCTTTTCTGGCGTCATCTCACTGAAATAAACATGTAGTGCAGCAGCAGCGAGCATGAGGAGAACATGTTGAGTTCATTCATGAGAGATTTTGTGTTCGTTTGTGTGATTGTTTCGATGTTTGGAGTGAAAACTGTTCCTGAATGTCAAGTTTGTTTTTTGTGTGATTGTTCAAAAGTCAAAGTTTGAGATCTGTGAAGGGAATTAATGTGAATCGATCTCAAGTGTTAGGCTATAGGCAGTGGTGTAGTCTAGTTTTTTGTAGTGAGTATACTGTGACCCCCCGCCTAACCCGTCTCGTACTAACCCGTCTCATCACCCCATAAGCACCACCACACTCACTAATGCATACAGTAGCAACGACATGTAATTGAGAGCATTATGAGACTAAGTGTTATCAACATGTCAATTTATTATAAGCAACACAAGACTTTAACAGCCAATGACATTTACAGCTGAGGAGACTGGACTGATTTTCTACTGTTTAGTGTTAATCACCATTTATCTCAGCCAGTTAAGAGCTACATTTAGCCTTAGATGTTATATGAATATGGTCCCTGAAGCACAGGTTTTATCAGCTGACAATAATAATAATAATAAGAAAAAAACATTATAGGCACAAATACAAATTTACTTTTAGAAATGGTGTTTTTGAAATAAATGGTGTTATTGTTTTGGCAAGTTTACTGTTTAAATTAAAACATGAAAATTTGAAAAATATTCCTTTTTAAAATAAGTTTTAATAGATTTCATTATTATTATTATTATTATTATTATTATTATTTTACAGTACATTTTACTGTGCAATTTCTTTCATAATTTCTTTGAGTTTATAACAAACTTTTATTTTGACAGGTTGTCGTAAAGACATTACAGTTTCTGTGTGTGTATGATACGAATGAATGACGATAGTTTTATCAAATGAAATGGTGAAATTCTCCTGAAGTGACTCTCAGCTCTGTGATGAAGTTCACATGTGTAGCCTACATCATGTCCTCAGCTACAGTGAAGCTCTGAAAACACCACGAGCGCGAAGTCACGCTTGCTTCAGTGTGTGTGTGTGTGTGTGTGTGTGTGTGTAGTAGAGCACACATTGAGCGCTCATTCCCAGAGACGTGTTGAACAACTACAGTCTCTTTGAGAATTTAATATTCACAGACACTAGTCGAGATTTGATTAATTGTACAGCCCTACTTTTGATTTATTCATTCAAAAAATGACCAAATTCCGTGACGTTCTGCTTTATACAGTTGTGAGTGGATTCCGCGATTTGATCTGTGTCCACTGCAAACACAGACGCGGTGAATTTATGAATGAAAGTGTGAAAGTTCTGTCTCAAAACGAAGTTGTTACGTATCCTCACGCTTTTTTTAGTGGGTATACGGAAATACTTGGCATGTCCTAGTGGGTATACGGCGTATACCTGCGTATCACGTAGACTACACCCCTGGCTATAGGGATGTTCGCCGTGACGTCACGACGCGCTCTGGTTGGCAGAAGAAAAGTAATGACCGAACACAGAAGAAAATGGTTGTATCGTGCTTTGTGATCGACTGTGTTAACAGGTTCGATAAGAGTAATAACCCCAAGAGCTTCTATCGTGTACCTAAACAGCCTGAATCAAGAAAGAAAGCTTTGAATTTCTGCAATTAGGCGTCTATACCCAGCGGAAAACAATGGGAGCCAGCGGACCACGATCGCGCCTGCTACCTACATTTTGCGTTAAAAATTAAAACTAATTTTGTAAATAAATGTTACTAGTAGGCTAGGTTCTATCGCATTGATGGGTTAATTAATGAATGAATAACTGTACAAAATACCGCGGAAGACGTGTCAAAGTGTTTGTTTACATAACTTTTTGTGCATGCTGTGACTGAGCAATGGAAGTATAATAACACTGACATACCCTTATAAATTAATGGCAAATTATTGTATTTTCATTCATACATTTTACGTATATGTTAACCAATGTTATATATCAGAGGTAAGATAATTTTGAATATAGCCAATGGATAAATTACACCTGTATTTTTACTCTAGTTGTAACATATTTACCAGTTATCCTTAGTTACAACAAGTAATATTCGTAATTATTACTTCATTTATAGGCATCTAAAGATTTGTACGCCTTCATCGACTCTCTGGTAAACATAGATGGCGTGTCGATGAGATACAGATAGATGTCGCCGAATGTCAAATCTGGCCATGTGTCTGGGCTTTTGCTCCAATTCTCACTCAGGTGATATTGATCAGGCAGAGAACATGAACCCTGGTTATATAAAAGCTTAACCTTATATCTCTTTTTTGGTTCTTCGGACAAATAATTAGCATATGCTGACAAAACACAGGTAGACTGCTGCGAGTCTGCGACATGTTTTGGTTCTTTCTGCCAACCAGTTCGCGACCACGCCCATATCGTGACGTCACATTTGACTCCGGCAAACATCCCTATACTTAAACAGAGACTGCTAAATACTTTACATTGAGCCTATGACGAGCCACGTGAGATGACAGAAAAAATCCTGACTCAAATAATGTGTTTCTAACAGCAAACACTCAGAATAAAGTGAGATGATCTGCTGATGATCATGAATGGCTTGTTGAATGAGTGTTGATAGTCTGAGGCTCATCAATATTAACAGATCTGCTGAAAACACTCTTTATTTCATGACAATAGTTCCTGTTTTCACCTCATTTATTATGCTGATGTCTCCAGATCTCCTGTAAATTGTCACTTAAAGCTCATTTCATTGGTGTCAGCAGACTGAGGGCATTTGTTGGCTACTATATGTACTTTTATTCCTGTGTTTATGATTTTAACTGTTTTTCTTACCATTATTTATATTTGGAAGAATTAAAATTATTTATATTATTGTATTTCTTTCTAGATACCTGTATTTTAATGAAGCAGAATAATGTTAGGATTAGCAATAAAAATAATAAAAATAATTAATGATTTGGCATCAGTTACTGTACGATGAATAGGTAGACAGACATAAATGCTTAGAAGTGTAATTTATTATAAAAACAAACTCAGTAATTTATATTTTTGATTTTGGCAGATCAGCTCCTCCCACTGCAATCACATCATCAGTGAAGCTCCTCCCACAGTAATTCATCATCAGTGAAGCTCCTCCCACTGTAATTCCCCAATAAATGCTGTAAATCCCCATCAGCTACAAGTGGAGACGAGCATGAAAGCATCAGGAAGAGCTGAAATCTGCAGAGACTGAGTTTATTAAAGAGGACAGTGAGAACACGAGTGATCCAGAACCCTGCAGAATGAAACACACTGAAGATCCTGAAGAACAAAGAGGTTGGTGTTTATTCTTCATTCATTCATGATGCTGAACAACATTCATGTTAGAAACATTCAAGCACTTCATCACATTTAGATAAACAGTTCAACTATGAAATGGTGCAGAATGTTCTGGGTTTTCTTCAACAAATGGTCAGTAAAGGGAGATTTGAGACACATTTATATTGATTGTTGTTAATGTCAAGCCCTGGTTATAGAGATTCTTCTTACAGTAACTTTGGTAACAGGGTTGATGAATACAGTCAATGCTACCGTTTGTGTAAAAACTCAGACAATGGATTTAGATTATTCTCTTGTCTTCCCATCATGCATCAGAAAGAGCCCAGATGATGTCACTTCCTGTGTGTCACAGTTTTAAGAAATGCTCTGTTTTAAAAGGAGGAAAATAATGTCAGGAGTAACAGGGTTGAGTAAAACATGTAGGACACTGAAATGTACCTCATTCATGGAAAGTTTAAGGACATATAATCATCAGTGCTGTGATGTAACGAATTACAAATACTCACGTTACTGTAATTAGGCCTAAGTATTTTTTTTCACAAATTGTACTTTTTTTGAGTAGTTTAAAAATTTGTGTAATTTTACTTGAGTATATTTTAAGTGATGTATCGGTACTTTTACTCCCCTGTTTTCCTTCCGTTTGTGGTCATTACTCGTTACATGCTTGTTTTAAATAAAAAAATTTATCCATCAACGTGATTGGATCGAGTAATCGGTCTCGTGACTGTCGTCAAATCAGATTCTGCATATAAAACTTTAACCGCTAGCCTATATCTGCTGTTACTCGTGGCTGTGCTGTGGAAGTGCATTCCTCAAGCATCAGTTCAATCGAGATATCAGTGTCTTCCTCTAATATGCTAAGGTACATTTCACATTTCTGCTTACTATGATATTTATATAGGCTGGCCTATCCACAGGGCCTGACATTTGGTGTGAGGTTGGGGGTATTGCGTACTGTTAACTCTCAAGTGCCGAGTTCATAATGCGCTGAATTCCCGCTCCCATTTAGGCTACACACTAAATTAGATTAAGTATGCTGTTACGAACCCTTTTGTTCCAAGTGTCTACGTAAGGGTTTCACAACATAAAGAAGGACACGTGAAACACGAGTACGCTGCGTTAACATTTATTTTACTCACAAAACATATAAACTCACGAAATGCGTATCACAGATAAAGACATACTAAACTTCAAATAATATGAAGGTCACAGACATTAACAAAACGAGCAGCAAAGTAATTTAACTAAATCAAAAAAAAACGGAAAGCTTGTTTGCTGATTCTCCTCTCTCCTGCCATGCTCCGCTTCAGTGTCCTTTATAGTGGATCAAAAGCGACTCCAACCAGGCGCAGGTGTATAACGACACACAGGTGCGGACCTAATCAACTCAGACACAAAGAAAAGAAACAAGAGTCATGACGTCATCACAAGGAGAGGAAGGAGTTAACCATGGCATTAACTTGAACTGCATTTCTTTCAGTGCGTGACTACAGCTCGGTAATAAACAACGTTTTTTGATCGATCCATTTCATACAATCCGCCTTCATTTAGCAAGTGCACTTGCGCAAAAACATTTTTCTAGTTCAACGTTGTTGGATGCTGCTGATAAAACCGATTCGCCAAGACTACAAAGAGACATGCATCTGTGTGTGTGTGTGTTTGTTTTGTTAGTTACCCGACCCATGTAAATAAAGATAAGAAATTCTTCGCGTACGAGGATAAGTCGGATCATTGGGAGAGGTAATTGTACACCATTGAGGAAATATGTATGAATAAAGACATTGATTTTAGAGATGCTCCGATCAGCATTTTTGGGGCCGATCACCGATTACTGATCACCAAAATCATGATCTGCCGATTGCCGATCACTGCCGATCACAGAATGGCAGAGGATTGGGAATCTTTTATCTATAATCTAGCAGAGTTTGCACCATTTGTAGAAATGAAACTACCAGTAACTATGAGGTGGCAATAACTATTTTTTTGGGGAACAACCAATTATGCAAAACACCCCAAAACCAGTAGGTTGTTTATCAGACAAAAATTCATGAAAGACCTTTTGAAAGTAAAATTTAAGACATTTTAAGATCATAAAGATTGAAATTTAAGACCTACACGACGCATTAACCAGCAAATAACAAATAAAATTAGCATCAATATGCACTTTTTGTTTACATAAGCATTAAAATAATAACATAAATTATGGCTAGATTTTAAAAGAGTGTCTTGCAACATGTTATCTACTAACATGTACAAGTGCAAATAAAGTTTTGACAAAAAAGGTTTTATAAAAAGATAAACCTCATATTTCAGCCTTTAAAAAAAATGTTTTTATAAAAAGAATGAGTAAAAAAAAGATAAATTACTGACATTAACAATGCACATTAGCTTATCTTTTATTATTAATAGTAAAATTCGGTCAGATTTTCCCGTGGCGTCTGTCGTTGCTATGCAACCATGCAATGCGCTCTCCACAACGACAAAGAAGTTTTAGTAGCTTTTGCTGAATTCTGAAGTTGATATTTTTTCATCTCGCTGCGCGTGGAAAAAACGGCCGCCTACACGCCTACATTTGAAATAACGAACTTGAGCGCGCAAAAGACGCGATATGTGAACGAGATATTCTTGGCGAGCTATCTCCAGTCAGGCCACGAGCTACTGGCAGCTCGCGAGCGCCGTGTTGGAGACCCCTGCTCTCTAGACAGTGCCGCCGCTCCCACCACGCGCATCACGCGCTGTGCGTTGGGCACATGCAAGAGCTGAGGGGGCACCAAAAAAATAGCCTCCCAAAAGTTCCGGGAGTCTCCCGCATATTGATAGCGGCTCACTGATGCCCGCGAATTAGTTAAAATCTCCGGAATCTAGAGCGAGCGCGCCCGCGAGACAGAGACTGTGCTCCAAACCGCGTAGCGCGTGCACGGCAGAGGGGGAGAGAGCAAGAGACTGCACGCGTGTGCTTCATGAAGCGCATGTAACATCATCACTTTAAAAAAAACTTCCAGACGGGAGAAGTCATGTTGCCACTGGCAAGCTCTGGTCTGCTGTTGTGTGACCGTGCGCCGCGCATGCAGGTGGAAAAAGTCGCGCGAGTAATTTACATCACGTCATCGGCTTTTCTGATCGGCGCTTCTGGCATTCGCCGATCAAGCTATTTTTAGCCAATATTGACCGATCATGATCGGCGGCCGATCAATCGGAGCATCACTAATTTTAGTTAATAAAATACTTAAAAAGCTACACATTGTCCCTTTAAGAAAGAAAAAAGAACAAAACACAAAAAGTAAACTCAGGGAAATTTAAGAATCCTTAGAATGCAAACAGTTCGGGAAACAGTGGAACACACTAAACAAAACTTACCATCAAGAACTAGCCATCCAGAATGGAGATGTTTGGATAAACCACTTCTCCAGTATAAACAAGAACATATGGGACACAGGACAGGACCTTTGACCCTAGTATTGACTTTTGGTGATCTGAAGTGACGACTAAGTGATAAACAGAAACTTATATAACAATGGGTCTCTTATCTGTGGAAAGAAGCCTGCTGAAGAAAGGCCTTAAAATGGTAAAAAGGCTGCCCATCTCTTCCTGTCCACTCACTCCACAGGGTAACTTCTGTGTGGGGACTGAGCCTTCTTGCAGGAATAAATACTTAAAAAAAGACTTTTTTGATTCTGTCTCCTACGCAGTGATGATGGTTTAATATGAATTTTTGCCACAACAATGTCCTTTCACTTTTTATATCAATTTCGATCTTTTAATTAATTTGATGTACTGAAATTTTAATTTAATATTTTTTTCTTTCATGTCAGACCTGATGGAAGAGAGCGAGGAGAGTGAAGAACTGAGAGAAGTGAAGGAGGAGAGTGAAGAACTGAGAGAAGTGAAGGAGGAGAGTGAAGAACTGAGAGAAGTGAAGGAGGAGAGTGAAGAACTGAGAGAAGTGAAGGAGGAGAGTGAAGAACTGAGAGAAGTGAAGGAGGAGAGTGAAGAACTGAGAGAAGTGAAGGAGGAGAGTGAAGAACTGAGAGAAGTGGAGGAGAGTGAAGAACTGAGAGAAGTGGAGGAGGAGAGTGAAGAACTGAGAGAAGTGGAGGAGGAGGGTGAAGAACTGAGAGAAGTGGAGGAGGAGGGTGAAGAACTGAGAGAAGTGGAGGAGGAACATCCCTTGAGTCGCTCAAAGACTAAACAGACATTTTTAAAGAAAAGAAGAGCCAAGAAATCTTTCACCTGCACTCAGTGTGGAAACAGTTTCACAAGCAAACATAATCTTGAGAATCACATGAGGATCCACACCAGAGAGAAGCCGTTCACATGTGATCAGTGCGGGAAGAGATTCAGTCAATCATCACACCTTAATGTTCACATGAGGATCCACTCCGGAGAGAGGCCGTTCTCATGTGATCAGTGCGGGAAGAGATTCACACAAATAACAAATCGTAATCGACACATGAGGATCCACACCGGAGAGAAGCCGTTCACATGTGATCTGTGCGGCAAAACATTTCTTAGTTCATCAGTCCTGAAGAAACACCTGACAGTTCATACGAAGGAGAAGCCGCATTCATGTTCTGTGTGTGGAAAGAGTTTTTCACGGCTGCGATATTTACATACACATGAGAAAACTCACACTGGTGTGAGAGAGTACATGTGCTTTGAGTGTGAGAAGACTTTTACTACAGCGGGCAGTTTAAAACTGCACCAGAGAATTCACACTGGAGAAAAACCTTACAAGTGTTCACACTGTGACAAGAGATTCCGTCGATCAGCAAATCTGAAAACACATGAGATGATCCACACTGGAGAAAAACCTTACAAGTGTTCACACTGTGGCAAGAGATTCAGTGTGTCATCAAATCTGAAAACACATGAGAGGATCCACACTGGAGAGAAGCCGCACACGTGTGATCAGTGCGGAACGAGTTTCTCGATTAAAAGTCACCTGAAGCGACACATGAAGATCCATACAGTGGAGAAACCACTTTAACACCGTCTGAAATCACGGTAAGTAGTTTATTTTCATGTGCTGAGCAACAAAGTCTCTTCTGTGTAAGTTATGCCTAGTTCACACTACACAACTTTAAACATCGGCAGATCGCTGTGCTGTTTAGACTACATGACTTGCTCTGGAGTCTTGAAGTCGTTGTGGTGTTCACACTACGTGACACCACGTAAACGATCTGGAATAGGGGGTTACACACTACTAGGGATGCTCCGATCCACCTTTTTTGTTTCCGATACCAATTCCGATACCTGCAATTCAATATCGGCCGATACCGAGTACCGATCCGATACAAAGGTAAAATGTTAAAAGAGCTAAATTACTTAATAAGCTGTATGCATTACTTTTCAAGATATCAGGCTCAACTTAAACAATATTTTTTTAGCCTTGTAAAACAAAATGACAAACAATGTATTCACAAGTTTAGTGATTTATTAAACCAGCACCAGAGCAACAAGTGCAAAATAAAATAAAAAGTTCAGTAGCTTAAACTTGTTGACATTCAAAATTAAAGTGCAAAATTTGCACAGGATGTTTAATGGATGCTATTTGCACTGCAAATAGGAAATTAAACTAGAATAGTGGATAATTAAGCAGTAAAATTTAGTCTAGAAAAATCACAAGTGCACAATAATTGTATTAAATCTGAACATGAAAAAACATTTAGTGGGGAACAAATATGAGAATAAGTGTAACACTAAATCTGGTAAAACGTGACACATTGCTCTTTGTATTGTTGTAAAATACATTCATGAAAAACAAGATAACAAAAATCAAAAATATTAATTATTTTATAGCCTACTATAAAATTGAGACATGTTTTAAATGTATAGCACAGCGGTTTAATGAGGCAGCAACATGATGGATAGTACAGAACAGTCGCTGTATTGATATGAAAAGCAGCACACAGCGCTTATGCGCATCCCGAGCGCAGAATGATGCGCTTGAAGCAACATGAGTCACAGCGCGCAGCGCGTCGAGTCCACATTGAAGAGTTCAAAGCACGAAGGAAAGACATATTGATGCTTAGAGTATTATACAGTATCTATCTAAACAATAGTTTATTTATTATTTTCTTTTAACAGTTTTAAATGTCAGTTACTGTGCGCGTGAAGAACAGTTAGCTGCTATATAGTGCTCTGACTCCAGTGTTGTGAGCAGACACCCGGTAGAAAGTAAATTGGTTAAGGTACAGCAATAAAGTCCGGCAAGATAAAGTTGTTTAATGCAAAACCATAGACCTTTATCTACAGATCAAGTATAATTATAGTAACATTGAATCATCTTGGAGAGAGTTTTTCATCATGTTGACTGTCGTACCGAACGCGACGCGCTGTTTGATGCTGAATGGAGAATGACTGACAGTCGCAGCGGAGGGAAAAAGTGTACGTGATCTTGAATTTAATGACTTAAATATTCATTTATATCTCACATTATACTATATAATGTCTTCAGAACACTTATAATATAGTGCAAAACAACTTTATGGTGCTTTATAATGTTTTTGTGCCTTTTGTGGGGCTTAACAATAGCACAGAATAGTATACGCACAATATCGGATTTGGATCGGCCTCGTCTGACCGATACCCGATCCGGCAAAAATGTCAGTATCGGAGCCGATACCGATACTGAATATCGGATCGGCGCATCCCTACACACTACACGAGCTGAGAACAACTGTCACCCAATGACTCTACCCGGTCCCCAAACCACGTTTTGTCACGAAAGCACACGGGAGAAGTGGAATGTGAAATGACGAAAAAAGAAAAACAAAGTTTGTTGCGCAATGATCTGTTTAGAACCTCGAAAAAAAAGAATATGGGTGAAAGGATGGATAAGCACACCGGGCAGCAGGGATTGTCTGTCAGAGAGAGTTGGAGGTGAGTAAAACATATTTATAATGTAAAAGCAGCTCCTGCTCGTGTTGTGGTTTGGTAACGATGGTTAAAAATACAAAAGGCTTGTGTGTTATGTGATGATAAGCTGATCATTGGCTGTTGCTCCTCGCGACACCACAGGCTGTCGAGTCGGCCGACAGCTCCAGATATTTAGCATGCTAGATATTTGTCGGCGAGGTGTCAGCGAGCGTTTTTGATTCGTCAATTATTTTCACACATAAAGATTGTCGAGCGCGGATCACCCACAGATTTGCACGCGATTACAGCCCAACCTATCGGCGAGCTCATTAACTTAAAATCCTGTAGTGTGGCATTAGCCACACATCACCCTATAGCCAAATCTCTCCTCTCCACCTATAGCCGGTGTGTGGTGAGCACAGGATACTTTGTTGATTGATTGATATCTATTAACTCGTGTTCAACCATCAGGAATGTTTAATTTGTCAGTACAGATTAGTGATGTGTCGTTCATGAACGAAAATTTAATATGACTCGGGACTATCGAGTTATCTCAGACAGCGATTTGTTTATTTTGTGTTGACCGCGAATGCGCATTACACAACATATTGGTTCTGGATGTGAACTGAATGTGAATGTGCACCATATCTGGACTCTGATAAACACAACTGCCGTCTATCCCTCGTCTCTAGGCAGATGTTTCAAATCACGTCGTCCACTCATCTTTTCTCTGCATCTTAACTGCTTCATCAGTTACCATGAGATCCTGAAGGCTTTCCCTCCTGGATTCTAATGGTGAAAATTGATTCTTGGCATTGTGTCCTACCAGGCTGAGTCTTTCATCAGTTTGGGCAAGGCTGTCAGATGTTAGGTTTTCATTGGACATGGGCCGGCCGGTGACATGTTCAAAAGGGCATAGTCCAATTTCCTTGTGGTCATCCTTACTGCATTGCTTGTCGGGATGCAGTTTTGTTTTAGCTTTTAGATTTACCATTTAGTTGTCTTACTGCCGCTGTATGTGCACCTCTCTCCTTTACGGCTTGTATAGCAGCACCATCTACTAGGACATCATCTTTGGCTTCAGTTCTTGAGACGTCTGTGTATGCTTTTAACTTTGGGGTGGTGTCTTCATTTGTCGTTTTTGCATACACATATAGTCCATCAGTTGTTGGATGAGATGTCACTTGTTGGTGCTGCAAAGAGAGGCTCTTCAGTTTCCCTGCGACTCAACAGCGTTTAGCAGAGTCTGTTTTTGTTTGGCTGTCAACTGCTGAAACCTTTTCAACAGTTTATCCTCGTCATCGCTTTGATGTTTTAATACGCAGCTTGCAATCACGAACAAAGTGTCCTTCTTCGTTGCAATACCTGCATCTTCCTTGAGTTTTTGAATGTCTACAATCTTTATTTTCTTTATGCTCATTCCACATTGCAGGCCTGATAGCGCTCCGGCGTCACGCCGGATTTCCGGCGTACAGACGTGTCTGAAAAAAAAATAAAAAATCAGGTTCGCGTGATCTGACAATTCCCAAGATCTGAGAGACTCTTTCACTAAACCACACCAGTAAGCCTACTTCAGCCAATCGGTAATAGGGTAGGGATTGATTTTGGCCAATCAGATTAATTCAGCAGTCACTCCACGTGCAAATTCGTTTTGTATTTCCCATACACTGAATGTGTTTCCCACACTGGCATCGCGAAACGTAACCAAAGTCATGGAGTGCAAGGGGTTCGTACAAGGTGCTTAAAGTGCTTGAAGTACTTGAATTTGACTTTTTTAAATTGAAGTCCTGGAAAACCCTTAAAAACAGCCATATTTTTTAAGAGGTACTTGAAAAGTGCCTGAATTATTAAAAACAGGGATGCATCGATACCGAGCTCATGTACTCGCACTCGTAAAAAAGCTCAGAAACCAACAACCGATAGGCCTACTACCATGCATCGTGTGCACCTTTTTCTTCTGGCTCTCAACGAAGGCGGTCGCATTTTCACTCCCTCTCCTCCCCCTGACCTTCCCTGCTTCGCTCCTCTCGTCTAGTCTTATGTCTTAACTTTGAGAGACTCTCTCCGCACTGCTCTCCAAACTAAAAATCATGGATTTGATCAACTGGTCTCTCAACGCAATTGACACCATCTTCTCGACGAGAAGCTTGGGTTCGGGGGAACCTGACTGCCCTGCCGGAACGTTCGCAGCTGGCTACACGATGGACGCGTGGGAGAGGTGGCGGGTCGTGTGTCTGGCGGCTCTTTCCGTGGAGGACATTGAAGATATCTACCTATTCGGAACCATGATAACAGGTCTTTTGCTGACTGGATTAGGCATTGCCCTGGTTTATCAAGAAATTAAGAAAACGGTGACAGCTGTCCAAAGCCCCACAATGCTGCCCGGCATGATTGAAGCAGTGGGCATAGCGGTCAGCACTCAGGCGGGGACTATTAACCGCATTATGGATAACATCAGGGAGGTAACCCGAAATTGGGATAACATCATGGAGAAGCTCACGGCTTTGCAAAAGCTGATGGACCAGAATGGACTAAGAGAGTAATCGTGCAAAGGAATGCGGCTACTCGCCCCAAGACCAAATAATCCCAATCTTATCTGCTTTCGGCCCCCCTCAACCAGCACTGGCCTCGGCCAAGGCCGCTGTTGGAACAACAACTCCCCCGGAAGAGCACTGCAGTGAGCCGCTCTTGCGTTCCTTCCCCCATCTCTCGCAGACACCTGCTGATTGTTGACTCTGTTTGGGACCTAATCAAGGTTGTCTCCACGGCAACTTGCTGTGTTAGCGCTATGACATCTTGCGGACTGAGGCACCGAGATTTGGATGCCAGGCGGAGTGAATCTCCAGGCCTACACATACACAAACTCTTACATAAATATACAGATATGCAATCACCCCCCCACCCCGAATCCTTCACCTTCGCCGCTTTGTACCCCCCAGCCTGGCGGGCGGGTCTGTGACCAGCGCCGAAAATGGCTGCAGGACCGGATGGCTGTTTGCTTGTGCTGGGTCACCTCCATCCCCCACTCCCCTCCCCTGTTGCAAGTCTTGTAGGTTCATGTACTGATTATGTGCTAATGTTGCTGAGGTGTTTTTTTCCTGTTCCCAGACTGTACTCCTCACAGGAGCATAGTCTGGGAGTTGCCTTTTTTTTCCCTCACCTATCCTCATGTCATGCTGTATTATTTTCCTCAATGCTCTGTCTTCCTGTCTTGTCTACCCCATTGTCATATTGTATGTATGTTTGTGCATGGACAGGTTGATGGCTAATTTCACTGGTACTTGTGACTAGCGACAATAAAGGCTACTACTACTACTGTGTAGTAACAGATAGCTGTGGTGCGCGAGCTGATAAGAGAAAACCGCGCAGTGGATTAAGCGCGCAGCGGAACAGACGCGCGAGAGGGTCGAGCTCATCCCACAGACATCAAAACGAGCCATGTAGATTATTATTAACGTTCTGACGAGAGAGAGAGAGAACCCGCGCGCACAAATCTGTTGAATGCTCTTGATTGCTGACAAGTGCTCTTGAGCGTGTGTTATATGGATGAAAACTAAATTGTATATGTAACTTAAGTAAAGTAAAAACATAACTGTTACCCGATTTATGTATAACGAGTGGTTCCCTACATTATTACTGGACGTTTTTGTCCAAACATCCAAAGCGTGCGTCGCGCAAACCAGTGTCTCAGCGCTCAAATACTGAATTAAATTGTCTTGCACTTGTACGGACGAATTCACTCAAAATTATGTAAAAACGCCCGTCTTGGTGAGTATCCTAGTAAACAAAGTGGGTTATCTCAAGTGAACGTAGCCATGTTCAAATGGGGTCCGTGCGTTCGTCTTAAAGGGGCCGCAGTTTAATAAATCTGCTGCTGTGTTTTAATGTTAATAAACAATGGTCAAATAAATTACTCACTGCTCTTGACTAACTAGGCTACCCTTTTCAACTTTACAAAAAATATACATCTATATTTAATTTATACACTAATGAATATGCAATTTTTTCACATTTGATTACTTAATTAAAATTTCTGTACCTGTTAGATCTACCCGAAAAACTGTTTAATTCATTTGTAGCCTGCCTTTGTTCTATTGTATTTATTTGAAATTTGATTATTAGTTCTTATTTTGTTACTGACTGCTTACTTGTCTTTAATAATAATTCACATTAATTAGGCTGGTAGTTTTTGTTATAGTATCAAAATTGGATTAAATAATTGGTATTTCACTGGTGTCTAAACATTTGTACCACTGACCCAAACCTCAGCACTGAGCCTTTCTGGAGCTGCTCTTAGTATGTGCTGTGCTATTAATTTAAAGATAGAATATGATAGAGCAATAGAATGAAGAGTGAAAGTAACAGGAGTTCATACAATGCATTTTAGCAGGCTTAATTAAGCATGAAAATAACTGAAATAAATATATATTTGATGAACAAATTAAGCCAACTGATATGATTTATATTATTTTGGTTTATCTACTAATAAATTTAAAAATTACAAATGTAGTGAAAATGCAGGGATCGGTTACGGTATCGGCGAGAACCAAAAATGAAAGTATCGGACTCGTTCTGCAAAAAGTGGTATCGGTGCATCCCTAATAAAAAAAAATATATAAAAAATAATTGTAATATCAAAATCATTTAAGGTACTATTTATCAAAATGTTCTCCCAGGGGAGCACACCCGTGGATCCCGCTTGACAGTTATGTTGATATGGGCATATATCTTGGCTTAGGGGCCTGCTTGCCTCCCAGGGAAAAAAGTTCAGGCTCAGGATTTTTTTCTACTATCACCCCTGACATTGTCCTTTTGTGGTATGACATGGTCTTTGATCGCAATGCTCTGAGTTTGACTTCATGTGTTCTTTCAATCTTTGCTGACCACTCCACAATCTGATTAAAAGATGTTCCAACACTGTCCCAGTCATCATATCGGATTTTGAGGGCTTTTGAAACTTCAGGTTTCAGTCCATTTACAAAGGCAGTTTTCAGAGGCATGCTAGTGTCCTTGTCAAGATCCTCGCTGTCATTTAAACCAGCATGTTCCAACCAAATTTGTGTGAAGTGGTCTTCGAACTCTGCAACACTTTCTCCAGTCTTCTGCATGCATGAGGTAATTCTAGCCCAATTAACCTCTGCAGGTTTCAGTTCAAACAAGAATGTTCGTACAGCATCCCACCCAGCCTCAATGTTTTCTTGACTCACCTACCCTGTTTTCAACACTTTCAGTTAGCCTCTTTTGGTCATTGTCTTTTAAGTTCACATTAGCAATCATTACTCCGTCTAGTGGATGTCAATTGTAGATTTTCTGTAAGCGTTGAAGAAATTGCCAAGCTTTCCGTGGTTGCTTGTACACGTCTGGCAATTCTTTTGACCATTTGTCAACTTGCTCTGGAGAAGCTGGTTGGTATGTTCTATATGGAACATATTTCTTTACCACTTTTGTCACAATGCGAGTTTTTCTCTGACCATCCTCCTCATACTCCTCTTCATTGTCAATTTCAACTTCAGTCCTTCTGTTTTTGACAATTACAGGAGCGAGTCTAACCTTTTTGTTCTTCTTGGTGACATGAGCATGTGTCTCAGGTTCAACATCACTGTCATCAGGGCTCCCAGTCGAGCTGCTGCCACTTTCTCCTAGCAGATAATGACGTTGTTGAACCTTCTTGAGCTCTTTAAATGGATAGTGACTCTTTCTCTATCTTGCTTTTTTTTAAAGCAACTTTAACAGCTTGTCATTATCATTCAAGAGTCTTTCTTTTTCCTTTTCATTTTGCAGTTGTTCAGCAAGTGCTCGAACTTTTGCCTTTTCCGCATTGATCTCTCGATGTAGTTTGTCAGCCTCACACTTCTGCAAATGTTGCCGAATTAGTTTGTCCAGAATAACAGATAATCCATCTCTCTTAGTGTTTGTCCTTAAGCGATGTGTCTTTCTGTAAACCCTTTTAATGTCCGGCAAGGCCCATGGTCCACTCACTGAGTGCTTGATGCCGTACTTCTGGCTTATGTCATCATGGCACTTCTTCATTCCCAGCCGTTTGCCCAAATATGCATTCAAATTGTCCATCATCTGATCAATGGTAACATTTGGAGGTTCCGTTCCATGTCTTTCTGTTGTTGGCCTCAGTGCAGCGCCATTAAATTTTTTTTAGTGCAGACTCAGCCATGGCAAGTACAGGAGAAGTGCTCTCAGAGGTGTGGAAACAAAACAAAAGTTGTTAGAGCCGTTACATGTGCTTATTCGGATTTAAATTCTCAGCAGTCTTTTAGACTGACCATTTCAGTCACAAAGACAAATCATTACAAATTCAACTTAATTTTCAATCCTACATTCAAAACAAAACATTCACGTTTAAACTAAGTTTCTTTGTTTCATTTCTAGAAAAGAAAACTCCTGACTTGTTCAGTTCTTTCTGAGTCCTAACCTGAATTGGTTCAAATTTGTCCCTTAGACATTAGACTTTCAATCTTTCTTTTCATCAGAAGGCAAATACACTTCTATTTTCTAACACAATTAGAATGTTTAATTCAAAACTACAATATTGGTTACTGAATTAGTCAAGAATGACCAATTCTTGCAGTAACATCAGTCCCAAACATTTTAATCTTATATTGGCTACTGAATTAGTACCCAGTCAAGAATTACCAGTTCTTGCAGCAACATAAGTCCCAAACATTTTAATCTTATATTGCCTACTGAATTAGCACCCAGTCAAGAATTACCAATTCTTGCAGCAACATACGTCCCAAACATTTTAATCTTATATTGGCTACTGAATTAGCACCCAGTCAAGAATTACCAGTTCTTGCAGCAACATCAGTCCCAAACATTTCAATTGCTCCTACAATCCAATGAGAACGGACCCAAACCTCTTTCTTAAATGATTCTTAGAGACTCAAGAGAACAGGGCCAAGCTATTAAACTTATTTCTATAGCTCCTACAGTTTCAGGAGAACTAACTAAATCATTTAAAAGGTTCCTATAGACTCATGAGAAAGGACCAAACCTTATACAGTTTCTACAATCTCTAGATGAACAGACTAAATTGTTTCTTTAACAATTCCTACAGACTCTAGAGAAAGGACCAAACCTGATACAGTTTCTACAATCTCTGGACAAACAGACTAAATTGTTTCTTTAACAATTCCTATAGACTCCAGAAAAAAAGGACCAAACTTATACTTTATTTCAATAGCTCCTACAATCCCATGAGAACGGACCAAACCTCATTCCTAAATGATTCTTAGAGACTCAAAAGAACAGGGCCAAGCTATAAAACTTATTTCTATAGCTCCTTCAGTTTCAGGAGAATTAACTAAATCATTTGAAAGGTTCCTACAGATTCATGAAAAAGGCCCAAGCCTAAAATTCTTAACAATACACAGTATGTTTGACTACACTACAAATATTTACTGGTCTACTATTATTCTTTTCAGAAGATGTTCTTTTAGAGAGCTGATAAGTTTCACTCACCAAATTAGGATATTTGAGACCGGATCCAGTTGATTCAAATAAATTGTGTCCACAGTCTTTTGAACTTCAGATACTCGAAAACTATTCCGTTTACTCCTTGTTGCAGCTGGTGAGTTCTCTTCTTGTCAGTCTCTCCTGGCTGGCTCGCCAAATTGTTAGATTTTGCTGTATTTGGCCGACCAGTGGTATGGGTGGCTCGCCAATGTATTAGATATCTCCAATACATAAAAAAAGTAAGCTTGACCAGAGTTCTTGTGGGGAGAAGAATTTATTGAAGGTTTGTAGTGTAGCGGTCCTTCAGCAGCGATGTTATCATGTCGCCCTTCAACATTCATCTACTTTTGAAAGAAACTGTATCCTTGCGCCTGGGCGGGAATTCTTGTCGTTTCAATATTTAACATCTTTATAGTTGTATTTAAAATTTCCTGGCAAATATTATATGACATATGATAAAATGATATGATATTATGTGAAAAAAATTCGTAATTAAAAACATTCGAAGCAGGACTACTTTGTCAAGCGTAATGTGTCGTCAGTCATTGACTAGGTCATGTTGAACCAGTTGGTCCCATATGAGACCCACTTAATTTCTGACATTACTTAATTTCTCTCATTACCAGCTTTGCAAATTGGAAATAAAATGCATGTTAGATAAATTAATAGGCAAGTGAACGTTGTAATTATGATAATTCAAATAAAATGAAATGTCACAATACAAAAAAAAAAAATTTTATTTAAAAAGCTGATCAGATCCCATCTATGATATTATTTGTTATTTGTATAAAAGTGACTATCAACCAAATGTTATCATTTCAAAAGTTTACATTTATAAATATATAAATTATGTATTTTAAGCATGAAATTATTT
Organism: Phoxinus phoxinus; assembly: GCF_949152265.1. Lineage (NCBI taxonomy): Eukaryota > Metazoa > Chordata > Actinopteri > Cypriniformes > Leuciscidae > Phoxinus > Phoxinus phoxinus. Next base: position 5,398,088 of record NC_136876.1, read on the forward strand.
TGCCCACATAGGTCCTATGAAGGTCCCATATTATCATCCAACATGGGCATACCTATATGTGACCCACATTGTGAAACCCACATAGGACCCACATCAATTGCCCATGTTCAGCCCATGCCCACAAGGAACCCATGCTGCCAGATATAACCCACATGGGGCCCATGCATTAATGTTGGCTGGGGTGTTTCTAACAGCAAACACTCAGAATAAAGTGAGATGATCTGCTGATGATCCTGAATGGCTTGTTGAATGAGTGTTGATAGTCTGAGGCTCATCAATATTAACAGATCTGCTGAAAACACTCTTTATTTCATGACAATAGTTCCTGTTTTCACCTCATTTATTATGCTGATGTCTTCAGATCTCCTGTAAATTGTCACTTAAAGCTCATTTAAGGGCATTTGTTGGCTACTAAATACGTTTATCTCTGTGTTTGATTTTAACTGTTTTTCTTAATTTAATTTAAGGTTTAGAATTTACATTCATTTAAAAAAATATATATTTCTAGATGTCCAGGCCTCCAGACTAACTTTTTTTACTAGGAGCGCTGTAGCCCCTGACTGAAAATTTTAGGAGCACAAGCAAAAAATGTAGGGGCACATCTCAAATCAGCTTGTAATGCAATTATTCACATTTCCCCCAAAATAACTGTAATACTGACAAATTCTTTAATAATAAATAGACTTAACGTACAGATATTACAATGTGCAGAAGTTCACAGGCTCCAGACTAACATTTGAGGGCAGCAGCACCGGAGCCACTAAGTTTTACCAAAAATATCTGGTAGCATTGGGGCTGACAATAAAGCACTAAGCTTAATTTAGGGTGTAGATGAAATTAACTTGAATTATTATCATTCATAATGTCTTAATATTCATTAAAAAGCTAAATGAGTCTGTGAAGGATAAATGAGTTGCGCATTTTCGTTCCTCATTTTGTTTGCATTCGGTGCTGCTTGCCAACGTTGTGGTCACGCGAGCGCAACCTAAATAAATATTTGGTCGCACCGGCAGGAAAAATAGTCACAAAATGCGATCAATTCTCATTTATTATAAAAACAAACTCAGTGATTTATATTTTTGATTTTGGCAGATCAGCTCCTCCCACACTGGAATACATCATCAGTGAAGCTCCTCCCACTGTAATTCATCATCAGTGAAGCTCCTCCCACAGTGATTCATCATCAGTGAAGCTCCTCCCACTGCAATCACATCAGCAGTGAAGCTCCTCCCACTGTAATTCCCCAATAAATGCTGTAAATTCCCATCAGCTGCAAGTGAAGACGAGCATGAAAGCATCAGGAAGAGCTGAAATCTGCAGAGACTGAGTTTATTAAAGAGGACAGTGAGAACACGAGTGATCCAGAACCCTGCAGAATGAAACACACTGAAGATCCTGAAGAACAAAGAGGTTGGTGTTTAATCTTCATTCATTCATGATGCTGGAGAACATTCATGTTAGAAACATTCAAGCACTTCATCACATTTAGATAAACAGTTCAACTATGAAATGGTGCAGAATGTTCTGGGTTTTTCTTCAACAAATGGTCAGTAAAGGGAGATTTGAGACACTTATATTGATTGTTGTTAATGTCAAGCCCTGGTTATAGAGATTCTTCTTACTTTGGTAACAGGGTTGATGAATACAGTCAATGCTGCAGTTTGTGTAAAAACTGAGACAATGGATTGAGATTATTCTCTTGTCTTCCCATCGTGCATCAGAAAGAGCCCAGATGATGTCACTTCCTGTGTCACAGTTTTAAGAAATGCTCTGTTTTAAAAGGAGGAAAATCATGTCAGGAGTAACAGGGTTGCGTGAAACATGTAGGACACAGAAATGTACCTCATTCATGTAAAGTTTGAGGACATATAATCATCAGTGCTGTGATGTAACGAATTACAAATACTCACGTTACTGTAATTAGGCCTAAGTAGTTTTTTTCCACAAATTGTACTTTTTTGAGTACCGGTAGTTTAAAAATTGTGTAATTTTACATTTACATTTCTCTCAGTGCGTGACTACAGCTCGGTAATAAACAACGCTTTTTGATTGATCCATTTCATTCAATCCGCCTTCATTTAGCAAGTGCACTTGTGCAAATACATTTTTCAAGTTCAACGTTGTTGGATGCTGCAAGGAAATTTAAGAATCCTTAGAATGCAAACAGTTCTGGGAACAGTGGAACACACTAAACAAAACTTGCCATCAAGAACTAGCCATCCAGAATGGAGATGTTTGGATAAACCACTTCTCCAATATAAACAAGAACATATGGGACACAGGACAGGACCTATGACCCTAGTATTGACTTTTGGTGATCTGAAGTGATGACTAAGTGATAAAGAGAAACTTATTTAACAATGGGTCTCTTATCTGTGGAAAGAAGCCTGCTGAAGAAAGGCCTTGAAAATGGTAAAAAGGCTGCCCATCTCTTCCTGTCCACTCACTTCACAGGGTAACTTCTGTGTGGGGACTGAGCCTTCTTGCAAGAATAAATACTTTTAAAAAAGACTTTTTTGATTCTGAGTGTCTCCTACGCAGTGATGATGGTTTAATATGAATTTTTGCCACAACAATGTCCTTTCACTTTTTATATCCATTTCGATCTTTTAATTAATACGATGTACTGAAATTTTAATTTAATATTTTTTCTTTCATGTCAGACCTGATGGAAGAGAGCGAGGAGAGTAAAAAACTGAGAGAAGTGAAGGAGGAGAGTGAAGAACTGAGAGAAGTGAAGGAGGAGAGTGAAGAACTGAGAGAAGTGAAGGAGGAACATCATGTCCAACCTGGAGGAAAACCTTTGAGTCGCTCAAAGACTAAACAGACATTTTTAAAGAAAAGAAGAGCCAAGAAATCTTTCACCTGCACTCAGTGTGGAAACAGTTTCACAAGCAAACAACGTATTGAGAGTCACATGAGGATCCACACCGGAGAGAGGCCGTTCTCATGTGATCAGTGCGGAAAGAGTTTCACACAAATAACAAATCGTAATCGTCACATGAGGATCCACACCGGAGAGAAGCCGTTCACATGTGATCTGTGCGGCAAAACATTTCTTAGTTCATCACACCTGAAGATACACCTGACAGTTCATACGAAGGAGAAGCCACATTCATGTTCTGTGTGTGGAAAGAGTTTTTCACGGCTGCAATATTTACATAGACATGAGAAAATTCATACTGGTGTGAGAGAGTACATGTGCTTTGAGTGTGAGAAGACTTTCACTACATCGGACAGTTTAAAACTGCACCAGAGAATTCACACTGGAGAAAAACCTTACAAGTGTTCACACTGCGACGAGAGATTCCGTCACTTATTATCTCTGAAAACACATGAGAGGATCCACACTGGAGAAAAACCGTACAAGTGTTCACACTGTGACAAGAGATTCAGTGAGTCATCACATCTGAAAAGACATGAGAGGATCCACACTGGAGAAAAACCTAACAAGTGTTCACACTGTGGCAAGAGTTTCAGTCAGTCATCAAATCTGAAAAGACATGAGAGGATCCACACTTGAGAAAAACCTAACAAGTGTTCACACTGTGGCAAGAGATTCAGTCAGTCATCAAATCTAAAAACACATGAGAGGATCCACAGCAGAGAGAAGCCGCATAAGTGTGATCAGTGTGGAAAGAGTTTCTCTTTTAAAAGTGAAGCGACACATGAAGATCCATACAGTGGAGAAACCACGTTAACCCTCTGGGGTCTTTTTTTTACATAGCAGCAAAATAGACCTAAAATACTCTGTTGGTTTTGGTCATACAGAGAAATATGAAAAAATAAGCTGTTAAATGTCTACTTTTTTATGTGTCCACTTACAATCGAAATATAACATTGTGCTTTTGTAAAATAAAGAAAGTAAACAGGGTGTGCTAAAACAAATATTCTCTGTTTATGTAATCTATATAAAAAGAGAGAGAGATCAGCCGTTCTCATTATGGTTCTGCCAGCTCATTACTCTGCTAATGTGACACGCCCATCGAGAGCGCGCCGCTATTCAAACGCAGATAATCTGAAGCAACACATGCAAACCAGTCAACGCCCACAACAGCTGGAAAACACACTCACTGTGAGGAATAATAATATCGTGATAATCCTGGAAATTTTACCTCAAACGTGCTGGAGTAGCCTAACAACGGATCCAGCTGCAGATCATCAGTAAGTGCTTTGTTCTAATCGCGATATGAAATGGTGTCTGTAAACCGCAAAAGACTGTTTAAATTTGAATCGCGTTTCTGTGTTTGAATGAATGAACGGCACAGATGCTGTTGTTTACTACAGCTCGCGCGTGTCTGTGTGTGAATGAAACTATCTATATTGCCTACTGAGATGAGTAAAAATCGACTGAATACGTTGAAATAAAATGTCTTTGTATAAGCAACATATTAAACTGCAAGTTAACATTTATGCCCTAATATATATAATAAAAGACGATATGTTACAGACGAAATATGAAAGACAACATTTCGTTTTGGATAGATTATAAAGTTTTTACTGCCACATCAAAACCTAATTTACAATGTGCAAAGAAAATCTTAAAAGGTCAATATAAGCCTTCTCTTTAAATTGTTTTTGTTTTATTAGTGACAAATTTGGGGAGAGGATAGCCTACATCCAAAACTTTCTGAAAATACGAATGAGAATTAACTGCACAATTACTAGAAATGTTTACCTTGGATATTATACAATTTGCAAGCATACACAGTTTGTGGAAAAATACACTTTTTTTCAAGATGTTTCCAACTCTGAACCAATTCTGTAGTAATATATATATATATATATATATATATACATGTGTATGTATATATATGTGTGTGTGTGTGTGTGTTGTCTTTGCATTCTTTCTTGTGGCTCAGTGACACCTATGAAATGCTCATTAGTATGCAGCATTAGCGGGTCTTTGTCTTCAGGTGTGAATGAGGACATTATTCATGACCTTGTTGGATCATTCACGCCCACCTGCATATTGCCTTTCCAAACAAAAAGTGTCTTACAAAATTTAAATCAATCTATTGTTTAATGTGAACGATTAGCCCGGATGATTTTCAGATCATTTTGAAGTAAAAACTCTAGCCGACAACATCCATTAGTCAAAAGTATTGTGGGAATATGTGAAGTTGGTCGTATGTGGTCTTATATCAGAACATTTAAGTTTGAGTTTTTTTGAATAACCAAGCATAAATAATATTCTCTCAAAAATGCAAACATGTACATACATGTTGCTCACATATTATGATAGCCATGTTCGTGCTAAATATAGTGTAATTACACCTTTGCCATTAATATGTTTATAAGCAACTGAAAAAAATACTAATATGTTTATAAGCAACTGAAAAAATACAAATATCAGGGCATGTCAAAACATCTCAAGGACCCCATGACGAAATGACGAAGAAAAACAAAAAAAAGTTTGTTGCGCAATTACTTGTTTAGAAAAGAATATGGGTGAAAGGATGGATAAGCAGAGATTGTATATCCTGTAGTGTGAACTAGGCATTAGCCACACATCACCATATAGCCAAATCTCTCCTCTCCACCTATAGCTGGTGTGTGGTGAGATGCTCTAGAGCAGCCTTTCTCAAAGTGGGTGCCGCGGCACACTGGGGTGCCCCCTGACTGTGTCAGGGGTGCCGCCAAAAAATAACGTAGGCAAAAAAAAAAATTTTTTTTTTTTGACATTTTCATATAAATATATTTTAATTTACATAAATACATTCTTCTTCTTTTTAAACATATAAACGGATTAATAAAATTGTAAATTCATTTTAGATAAATATATATATATATAAAATTAACCATAAAAATCCGTCTCACATCAGTAACTGTCATGACGTCCCCACCGGGGTCGCTCTAGCCCCCTAGAGATACGCGAATGGGCTATTATTTCATCCGCAAAGTTTTGCATCACAAAACTCATCTGTCCGCCATCCATCCGCAAAAGCGTTTTTGAAAAATTTTCAAAACCGCACCGCCCGCCATCCGCTGATTGGGCGATGGAAGGAGACTAGAAAGCTCTTACCTAACAATATCAGTAGTGAACTCCGTCTCCGATCGGCGCACAGGGACAAAAATAAACAAATAGCATAAATTAAACGCACTTCGGCAAACCTGACCTTATCTGATGCTACTGTACAATATTTTCATTGTAGCCTAATAGAAAACGCATTTTGGCACATCATTTCAACATGCTGCTATTTAGCCTACTACTAATGAATGCCTATTTCACTTTATTTTTTAGCAAATAGATAGAAAGCTCGAATAAAATAACAAGTCATTTACATTATAGGCAAATTCTACGCACTGTTATGTCAGGGTGACAACTAACATTATAGGACAGCGCCGCCGCTCCCACCAAATGCAGACATCCCAAGTCTCCCGGGAGTCTCCCGCATATTGATAGCGGCTCACTGATGCCCGCGAATTAGTTAAAATCTCCCGGAATCTAGAGCGAGCGCGCCCGCGAGACATAGACTGTGCTCCAAACCGCGTAGCGCGTGCACTGCATGAGGGAGAGAGAGCAAGAGACCGCCTCATGAAGCGCATGTAATATCATTCCCCTATTTTCTTTTTTTGGATGTAGGTATAGTCAGATATAGGCTACCTATAATAATAATAATTAATTCATAATTAATACTATTAATATCCCTGATAATATGGATAATACCCCCGGCTTGTGCATGCGCGCATGTAGATCTTTCTCCCTCTCTCGTTGCGGATTATTGTTTGTGTGTGTGGGTGTATGTGTATGTGGGTGTGTGTGCATGCGCATATGGCACGGATGAAAACAAGTATATGGAAAAACATTCCTGCTTATCTCTGGTGCATTTTTTTAACATGCATCTTTTTCTTATCGTATTGTATCTGATTTTATTTATTTTTGTCATGTCTGCCCCTTTTTATTTTATTTTAACTGCATCCTGCACTTCATTTTCTCCTGTTCTCCTGGTCTGGATATGTTGTTGGGTTCTTGTATTGGGCGGTCCACCTCTTACGGTTTTATGGCATTTATGTCTCTGATTAATTATTTTGTGAATTACTTTGCAAACCTGTGTTTTTAAAGGTGCTATAAAGTTGCTATAAAGTTGTTGTTATTATTGTTATTGTTATTTACAATTCGTATCATGCTCTGTTCATTGCTGTCCTGTCTAAATAAACAGGACTTTTGCATTTATATTTGGGTTATGCAGTGTTTTAAATTATATTTTACACTGGGGTGCCTTGAGATTTTATGCACTTTTGAAAGGTGCCCTGACTGAAAAAAGTTTGAGAAAGGCTGCTCTAGAGACAAACATGGTTCTTTCAGTGTGTAGGCCTAAATGGCTCGACGGCAATTTTTTAACCTTTTTTTTTTCAATAATAAAAGGTATGTGTCGATTCAATTAAAAATCAACATATCACATATTTTAAAAGATTACATAATTCATTGAAGTCTGTTTGTCATGTATAATACACCGACCAATCAAGTAGTATTCAAGTCACCTGTATTTTGTGTATGTATATTGATACACAGTTTACTATGCAGTAAACATAATCATGCTAGCATAGATAATTAGGCAGCAATAGTGGTACAATACTACTGGTAAAAAATGTGGACTTTTTAAAAAAAGGAAATAAATAAAATTACTGACCCCAAACTTTTGAATTGTAGTGTATTTGGTACAAAATATTTATGTTTTAAGATGCTGTTCTTTTTTAACTAAGAATCCTGAAAAAAAAGTATAAAATGTTAGAAGTATATTATAATAGAACACAATTATTTCAAATTGTATTACCAAATACTGCGACAGCATGGGAATCATGCTTGGCATCATTTGACACAATTATCACTGAATCTCGTACTGGCTCTGGATTACATTTAGTCATTTAGCAGTCTTGCTAAATGACTAAATTTAGCAAGGATTACCACAAGAACAAGAGTATAAATGTAGCCGTAGATACTTATAAACACGCAGGACTTTTATCCTTGTGATACACAAGTAACAGACGTACACAATCTTAGAAAAAAGTACAAAAATTTATTTATACAATAATTTAAAAACTATGCAATCATATGCATGAAAACAAAACAAAAAAAAGAAAAGAAACATAGATTTGCGGCGTCCGTTCAATGGCTGGGAGGAATATTACAATCCAGCGCTCCCTAGTGGTCAGCGAATATATAGTAAGAGTCTACCACACTTATTACCTCACTAAGTTGTAGGCTATCTAACTCTGCACACAATCACACGTGAAATTCACACAGCAAAGGCAAAGGTATAAAAATATACAGGTGCAATCACTTCACATAAAACCCCACACTTGAGATAAATCTACAACGACAGTGATAAAGAAAAGTAGCATTCACAAATTTGTTCACTCCATCAAGGATAACAATAGACTCGTAATACTAAAAACCCAGGCGAGCAGCTCAGTAAACTATTCCCCTAAGCCAAAGGAAGTTCAACTAGGCAAAAACATCACGATTACATACATTTAGCAGGGTTTCATAAAAGAAAAGTCAACCACAGTTAAGTCACTCACGACCCAGCCCAACCGGCGCCCTTAGCGCGCAAGGGAAAGCTCTGACGGCGAGATGGCAGTGGTCTGCAGTAGCGCACACAGTCCCGGCTTTGAACAAGTTGCACTCCAGCCGACCAGCGGGGAAATCCAGAACCGTTGATCCGAGCTGCGAGACAGAGGGAAGGAAATAAGTTTTGAACAACACCCGTCAGTGCTCACTCGTTCGTAAGTTGAGTGGTAAGAGTTCCCACTTCCCTTAATCAGGATGGATAGAGTGCGGTGATTGTCATAGACCTCTCGTTGTCCGGGACCAATCGCGATCGTCGTCACTCCGTGGAACCGTGCATGAACTCTCATAGGCGCGGGTACACTCGGGCTGTAGCGTTACGGCGTCGGTTTCGATGACGGGCTCTCTTTAGGCGGGGATACACTCAAGCTCGTCGTGTTACGGTGGAAGGCTCTCCTGTAGGACTGCACGCTGATCTTCTTATTCCGTGGGTCTGCCAATCCCGTTGGACTGCTGGCTCATTAACAATATTGGGCGCACCTGTAGACAGAGACTTGCAGACATACATGCGCACCTAATCAACCTCCTCCCGTTACATTTTCCCCCAGCCTTTAATGATGGTCGTCCCCGAACATAGTCCCTAAAAGTCAAATGGCTAATGCTATAAAGTGTCCAAGCAGTCAAGGCCTGTAGCGTATAGGTGTCATGCCACGGGTGGCACGCAGGGGATATCGGCGAGAATCCTGATTGTCAATGACCGCATTAGGCTCTAGGGCTGGGTCGTGACTCATCGCTGCAAGGGGTAACGTTACTGGGTCAAGCTCAGCCGGGGGCAACAATTCAGAGTCAGGCCCAGGGGCTTCATGGGCAGGGGTGGCTGACGCAATGGAAGGGGAGGTACTAGCTACTGGGTCCACTGGCTCGCAACGAAGGCTTGGAGGGGCTACTTGGTGTTGGGGGGCAAGATGGGCCGGAGCTAGTGGGTGGAAGGGCCAATGGTGTTGTCCGAGGTTATGCTGACTAGGGCCCTGGCCTTCCCTCAAACAACCTTCCTCGTTGCCACTAGTCTTCGGTTGATTCCCTGGGTAGGGCCGCAAATTGTTGCGGTGAATGGTCCGAATGGGACCCTCCTTCGCCTCGGGCCGGATGCTGAAGACGGGTTGATCTTGGCGTGGCTGTGCAACCACTACAAAGGGCGTAGGGAGCCATTGTGGGGCTAGTTTTCCTTTGGCCCTACGGCGGAAATTCCTTACCAGCACCCTCTCCCCCGGTAACAGTGGCAAGGTTCTGGCACGCCTGTCGTAGCTAGATTGGTTCCACTGCTGGCGCCGCTCCACATTGTTGCGTACTGTTGCATAAGCTCGAAGGAGAGTCCGATGGTGGTTTCTAACCCAACCTTCCACATCATCCCGGTATTGTGGTGGTGCGACTTCATGAAGCACATCTACCGGCAGTCTAGCATGGCGGCCAAAAAGCACATAATGAGGAGTCATCCCGGTGCTTGAGTGCGTGGTGTTGTTATAGGCTTGCAGAAGAGCTGGCAACTGGCTAGGCCATTGAGTGTGCGAGTCTGCATCCATGGTACTCAGGAGGGATAGGAGGGTCCGGTTAAACCGTTCACAGGCTCCGTTTCCCTGTGGGTGGTATGGGGTAGTGCGACTTTTCTTACACCCATACACCGCACAAAGCTGGTGCATCAGGTCTGACTCAAAAGCCCCCCCTTGGTCACTGAGAATACGTTCTGGACAGCCAAAGGGAAGAATAAGCGCCGTCCATAAAGCTTTGGCGGTAGTAGGAGCAGACTGGTCTCTGGTGGGCACTGCCAACGCATAACGGGAGAACAAATCTGTGATCACAAGTATATACTGAAAAGTGTCAGATGGCCTCCCGAGGGACAGAAAGTCTATGGCCACAATTTCGAAGGGGTAACTGGTAGGAATGGAGCACAGGGGTGCTTTTTGTGGTCCTCCCCGTTTTCCTACCACACAGTTAAGGCATTCGGCTGCCCACACTCTGGCATTTGAGCTCATCCCCACCCAGTAGAATCTCCTTCGCAATAGCGAGACCATTTTGTCGCCACCTGCATGACCTGCAGCTTTGTGGTACTCTTCCCACACTCGTCGGGCTTGGGCTACTGCCACAATGATTTGCCGCACAGGGGCTCCAGTATCTGGCTCGGTGACAAGTCTAACAAGGGCCCCATCATGGAGTTCCAGTCGATCCCACTCTCTCAACAAGCAACGAAGCTGTAGAGACAAAGTAGAAAGATCATTTATTGTTGGGGGCTTACCCTGTGCTTTCCAGGTGTGCAGCCGCTGCAGGTCAGGGTCCACCTTCTGCTGGTGCTCCCATCGTCCTACTCTCCTTGGTGACTCCAAAGGTGTGGTGCTCTGTACTGCATGTACCGACACCTCTGCTGTCTCTCCTGGTATTCGAGAGAGCACATCTGCATTCCTATTAGCAGTTCCTGGTCGATAGCGGATTTCGTAGGAGTAATTGGCTAGTTGAGCCACCCATCTCTGCTCCGTCGCCCCCAATTTTGCAGTCTCCAGGTGGACTAAAGGGTTGTTGTCAGTGAACACAGTAACCTGGGCTCCCCACAAATAATCCTTAAATTTCTCCGTGATGGCCCACTTCAGGGCCAGCAGCTCTAACTTGAAGGAGCTATAGTTCTGATCACTGCGCTCTGGGGGATGGAGGCTACGACTAGCGTAGGCTATGACCCTCTCCTTGCCATCTTGGACCTGGGCAAGGACTGCTCCAAGGCCATTCAGACTTGCGTCCGTGTATAACCGGAATGGGAGTCGGAAATCGGCATAGGCCAGTATCGGGGCACTAAGGAGGGCCTGTTTGAGCGACTCAAAGGCGACTTGGCACTCAGGGGTCCATTGAATGGCTGAAGAGGGACGATGGGCACTTCCCTGCAGGAGCTGGTTGAGGGGGGCGGCAACCTTTGAGAACGCGGGGATAAACCTCCGGTAATATCCTGCGAACCCCAAGAATGAACGCACCTGTTTCACTGTTGCTGGCGTAGCCCAATTATGGACGACTGCGGTCTTCTCTGGGTCTGTTGCTACCCCCTGACCGCTGACCACGTGTCCCAGATAGGTCACCTTTCGCTGGAACAGATGGCATTTGCGAGGCTGCAGCTTTAGGCCATGCTCCTGAAGGCAGCTGAAAACCTGTTCAAGATGTTGTAAGTGGGTGTTGAAGTTGGGCGAGTACACAATAACGTCATCCAGATAAATAAGAAGAGAGTTGTAAACCTGTGCCCCCAGGCAGCGCTGCATTAGCCTCTGAAACGTGGCTGGGGCATTGCAGAGGCCAAAAGGCATACGCTCAAACTGGTATAGACCAAAGGGGGTGGTAAAGGCAGTCTTTTCTTGGTCCGCAGGTGCCACTTCCACTTGCCAGTACCCGCTTGCTAGATCCAGAGTTGAATACCACTGGGCCCTGGTGAGGCTTGTGAGGGATTCTTCAATGCGTGGCAATGGGAAAGAGTCTTTGTGTGTCACTGCATTAAGTCGGCGATAATCCACGCAGAACCTCCATGACCCATCCTTCTTTTTTACCAAAACAACTGGGGCGGCCCACGGACTCGAACTCTCTTTCACAACGCCACTCTCCAACATACCTTGCAACAGTACCCTCAAGTCGGGGTAAAGGTTGGGAGGGACCGGTCGGTACCTCTCTCGTATCGGTGGAGCTGTGCCTGTGGGGATCTGGTGTGTGACAACCGCAGTCTTCCCAAAGTCGTCCTCGTGCGCCGCAAACACGTGAGACCACTTCTGTAGGAGAGCTGTCAGTTGGACTTGCTGGTCACTATTCAGGTCCTCCCCACGCAACGCAAGGGCTGGGTGACCTTCAGTCTGTGTCTGTTCTGCGTACATAACGTCAACCTCAACCACTTGGGGTTCGATGTTTCGCAGCACGAGTCTGGAACGTTCTCTTATGTCCCTCAGGTCTATTTGGGTCACAGAAGCAATGGGGCGCCGTTGTGGCAACTCTAGAGGAAATGTATTGGGATTGCAGACACGGAGGGGAACCTTCCCATCTTGCACCCAGCTCAGCGATCTGGCAACGCACCACTCCTGCCCATAGTGATCCATATCTTCAACTAAAACAGGGCACCTAAGCTGGTTGGTGGCCTGTGGGACGTGGGCCCACACAATCATCTCACTTCCAGGGGGTAACACCACAGGTGGCTGCCGCTGGAGCTTAGCCACACCTTGGAGCTCTACCTCCGGCATGGATGCGTTTACTCTCTGGCAGGCGGCGAAGGCTGCATCCCATGCTTTCTCTGCAGAAGGGGAGAACACAGATTTGAAAGCTGCAATGCCAGGGTGTCTGCCCTCGAAAATACCCGCCCAGCAGTCTGATACCACATTCATACCTAGAAGTCCATATTCTGTGTTTATGCAATCATCTCGCACAATAACCACCCCCTTCTCACGTACTTCCACACCCCCAATGTTAAAATTCAGTACTGCGTATCCCACATAGGGAATTCGGAGGCCGTTAGCAGCTCTCAAAGCCAACCAGGATATTTGACTAGGATCTTGCATACAGTCTTTGTTAAAATGACGTTGGAACAAGGCTTGGCTAAAGAGTGTAACTTGAGAGCCAGTGTCTATTATGCATGGGATCCGTCGCCCCTGGACCAACACTTCAACTGCTGGGCACTTACCCACCATGGAGGGCCTTTGTGGGGACACGGTTGGGGGTCCCTCCCGGTTCACTGGCCCTGCTGTGACCGGGGGTATCGAAAACCCGACTGGGCTGGACGTCTCCTTGGACAAAAACGCTGTATGTGTCCCCCTTCTCCGCAATCATGACAGATGGCACGACCTTGAGAATCCCACTGGTAGCGCTGTTGGTCAGGAGGAGCTGACCCCAACCGTTGGCGGCGGGGGTTGTGGTCTGCGTGAGGACGCCACGATGGCTGGAACGGTGCCTCAGTTGCTGGTGATCGTGTTGATGAGGTTTGACCCAGATGCCCCTTCAGTTCTTCTACCAGGGATTTCCCCAAGAGTGTTAACTGCTCTTTTAATTCCTGTTGTAACTCAGTTCGCAATGAATCCTTCATTCGCTGCCAGTCAGAAGCATTCGTCCCTTGGTCCTTCACTCCAGTCGGTGTCGCTGCTGACCTTAATGGAGGGGTTGAAAAGGTTGGACAGACCTGAACTTCTTCCTCTGGGGCCAACTCTTGTTCTAACGCCTTCACTTCTCTACAGGCATCAGCAAAAGTGGAAGTTGGGGCCCGGCGGAGCTGTCTTGACAGTTCCTGCTTTATCAGTCCAGGTCTCAGACCCATAACGCATTGAGTCCGCAGCAATTCATCGTCTGTTCCAGCGGTCAGGGGTTCTCTGGCTCGCCACCTATGATGCAGCTCACGTAGGCGAAGAGTGAATGGTCCTACCCCCTCCCCTGGTTGCTGTTTACAATTAAAGAACTGAAGACGCAGCTGAGCAACAGGCTGTTGACCACCATACAATGCAGCTAGGACATCAAGAATTTTTATATCAGTATTTCGCTCTCTTTCAGCTAATAGCAGGACTTCTCTTTTAGCATTCCCCTCCAATGCGCTCAGCACAAAATCAACCCGTTGTACCTCATTCAGCCCCTGGGCCCGAATAAAAGCCTCCATTTGGTTTTTCCATTCTTGGAATTTAGAGGGCTCCCCTCCACCAAATTTTGGGACCCATGGCCCCCCCATGAACCATGGCATTAATGCATTTACATTCACTTGAGGCTGCTCGCCGTGACTCATATTACTTGTGTATGTCAAGGACCCTGCCGACTGCGCCAAAAGAATGTAGCCGTAGATACTTATAAACACGCAGGACTTTTATCCTTGTGATACACAAGTAACAGACGTACACAATCTTAGAAAAAAGTACAAAAATTTATTTATACAATAATTTAAAAACTATGCAATCATATGCATGAAAACAAAACAAAAAAAAGAAAAGAAACATAGATTTGCGGCGTCCGTTCAATGGCTGGGAGGAATATTACAATCCAGCGCTCCCTAGTGGTCAGCGAATATATAGTAAGAGTCTACCACACTTATTACCTCACTAAGTTGTAGGCTATCTAACTCTGCACACAATCACACGTGAAATTCACACAGCAAAGGCAAAGGTATAAAAATATACAGGTGCAATCACTTCACATAAAACCCCACACTTGAGATAAATCTACAACGACAGTGATAAAGAAAAGTAGCATTCACAAATTTGTTCACTCCATCAAGGATAACAATAGACTCGTAATACTAAAAACCCAGGCGAGCAGCTCAGTAAACTATTCCCCTAAGCCAAAGGAAGTTCAACTAGGCAAAAACATCACGATTACATACATTTAGCAGGGTTTCATAAAAGAAAAGTCAACCACAGTTAAGTCACTCACGACCCAGCCCAACCGGCGCCCTTAGCGCGCAAGGGAAAGCTCTGACGGCGAGATGGCAGTGGTCTGCAGTAGCGCACACAGTCCCGGCTTTGAACAAGTTGCACTCCAGCCGACCAGCGGGGAAATCCAGAACCGTTGATCCGAGCTGCGAGACAGAGGGAAGGAAATAAGTTTTGAACAACACCCGTCAGTGCTCACTCGTTCGTAAGTTGAGTGGTAAGAGTTCCCACTTCCCTTAATCAGGATGGATAGAGTGCGGTGATTGTCATAGACCTCTCGTTGTCCGGGACCAATCGCGATCGTCGTCACTCCGTGGAACCGTGCATGAACTCTCATAGGCGCGGGTACACTCGGGCTGTAGCGTTACGGCGTCGGTTTCGATGACGGGCTCTCTTTAGGCGGGGATACACTCAAGCTCGTCGTGTTACGGTGGAAGGCTCTCCTGTAGGACTGCACGCTGATCTTCTTATTCCGTGGGTCTGCCAATCCCGTTGGACTGCTGGCTCATTAACAATATTGGGCGCACCTGTAGACAGAGACTTGCAGACATACATGCGCACCTAATCAACCTCCTCCCGTTACATAAACACACTACTGGGTGAATTGTAACCTGGACTTTAGCCCAGTGGGCACTCTGTACCTCGTTCTGTAAAAGGCTTGTATAATTCTCAGCGAAGTCCATAATACAGACAACTGAATCTTTGGGGGGATTTTTCACTATTTCCCAGAACTTCTGCTGCTGCCATCCAGCTTGAAAAAGATGGTTGGGTAAGATCTTGAGCTCACTTTTCATCTCCTGGATCAATTCTTTAAGCTGGCCAGACCTGGGTAGTAGGGCCTTCCTAAGATTTCCACGCACTGTAGTATTTCCCCAGACCTGCCAGGAGACTTAGTTTTCTGCTGCTACATAGGGCAAAATGTGGCTTGGTCGGAGTGTGCAAAACTTACTGAAGCACAACTTATGTGGACTTCATGCGTTGTTCTGGATCATGCCCTGCTTTTCTCAGACGATCATATTTCCTAATGATCTTCTGTGATATTCCTAACTTTCTGCTAGAGGCATCCCTGACTTGCTTACTGGCAGATCCAAGGATGGCTGGAAGATTGGCATTAAACATTCTTCTATTGGCTGTGGACATCTGTTTGCAAGTTTGCTTCACATATCCCAAAACAGAATCCACATCCTTGTCCTTACCGCCAAGCATCATGTCATGGAGAGCAGCTTTTTTTCGCGGACTTGCAGATACAACTAAGCCAGCTACTATTGTGCCATACTTCTGTGGACTTTTTGGCATCAGCCTTTTTATCCTCCAGGTTGCCTTCCTTCTAGAAAAAACAGTTTTGTACCCAGAACTGGTAGACAAAACAGGTGTTGCATTTAGCTGACACTGTATTTGAACCGGATTAGATTCCTGATTAGCAGGTGTTGCAGCCCCCCTGTGATTAGGTGGATTGTTATTGATGGTTGAGTCTTTCTTCGCTTCTGCTAACACCCTTTTCCTGTTGCGATCCTTTTCTCTCTCTCGTCTTTTCTTTTGTGCAGACATCCTAGCTCTCTGTTCACGCTTCTTGTTCTTAAAGTATTCCCTTCTTGCGGCAATTTTTTTCAAGTTCACTCCTAGTTTGAGGTTTTCTTGACATGACACCTTGTGTTTCCTCACCCTCTTGAAGATTCTCTTTCTGGTGTTCTCTATACCTTCTCATCCTTTCACGGGCTTGTGCTTTCTGAATTTCCTTCTTTCCATCTGACAGATTCTTCCTGTACTCCTTCAATTTCTGTTGCTCTTCCAATCTATGCAGTACATACAATTCAGGGTTCTGCTTTAACTTATTCCGGTACCGCCGCATTCCAGCAGCAGCTTTACTTGTTCTTGAAACCACATCTGGACCATTCTCATTCCTTGGCAGGCTCTCCTCCAGGAGACATTAGGACATTTGAGGAGACCTGCCATAATTTCTGAAAACAGTTAATAAAATAAAGAAAGGCCATATATATATATATATATATATATATATATATATATATATATATATAGATGTATGTTTGCAAAGGATATGTATAAGAGTTTATTTATAATTATGTTTAATTATATGCAAACTTAATTTATAGAATAGCTGTTTCATTTCTTGAATACACTTAAATTAAGAATCTGAAATATGAATGATGACTGTTAGTCTTCATGTTCATTTCATTTACAAGATTAGGATATTATCTTCTCTATGATAGGCTGCAATTTACATAGCCTGATTTACAGAATATGATGCTGCATGAATGGTGGCCTACAAAGTATTTGGAAAAGTTTTTTTGATTTCATATTAGGCCGGCCGGTGTGTTCCTTTTAAAAAATGAATATAGGCTACTTCAGACATTTATTAGGCATGGTGTGCTAAATATGATTAGGATAAATAATACACAAAACTATATGCTCATACTACAGAAACGTCCACTTTTGGTATGGCAAGATGTCTTAAAACATGTCTTTTCTAACATTTAAACGTACACCACATTATTAGATTACCCTTTGACTTTATGGATACACATAAATGACAGCTTAATTATTTTTTTTGTGCATTTATTTAAAGACAGCATGTACCATTTTTTTGTCACTGGTGTTACCCTACTTCTTTGGCAAAATTAAAGGTTTTTATGAAATATAATTTATAATTTTTTTGCAACATATAGTCAGATTTATAAAAAAAAATTATAATCCAAAAAATAAGGAGATTGTTTTATTTATTGTAATCAGGTTTGTTAAAAGTGTGCTTGAATGATTCTAGTTCGTTTGCGCAAACATTTATTTCCTATAACAATGAACATTTGAAAACCAGTTAAAATCAAGTAATGATGCAATCCTTTAAATCTTAACTTTTGATTGTAATGGATTAAATGGATGTAAAAATATTATGTCACATGTGACATTGTATTGACAAATTTTTACCACAAAGCTAATGTTTAAACTAGCTGTATTGTGTGCTGTCAGTGTGGAATCTGCGTGTGTTCCTTTAACATGCCCAGTTCACTGTTGTTTAAAAACCTATGCGATTGACACAGACAGTTTATTCTAATGGCATAAGTGAGATTGTTTTAACACACTATTAATGTGTTAACTTAGACAGCCTAAGCTATATTCTTACGAACATAAAATTAAAATAAAAAAACAAAACAGAAAAATGTCATTGACGATGTTGACTTTCATGAACAGCTTATTGAGTCAAAAATACGCAGAAAACAACGTTCGAAGTTTGACAGACTGAACATTTCCATCTAATTTACGAACAAGATGTGCAGAATCTGTCAAAATGTATAAAACCACCATTCATGCATGCTCTTTCACGGTGAACACAACGCTGCTTTCGGTCCGAAACCACTCGCAATCATCCGACTTGCACACTCTTTTATCCTTACTCACCACAATGATCCTATTTAATGTTCACTTAACCAAAGTTTACCACGTTCGTATCATTTTAATGTTCGTAAACTTTTGGACAGAATCCACAAACTTACCCACATTTGTCGAAATCCTGTTAACTCTTCCTCCCGTGCAGAGCGAACGTCCCAGCTAACAGACTTTTGTTATAAGAACGTTCTCCAAACATTCAGTGTTGGTTCCGGGAATGTTAAAATGTCCAGTTTTCTTGACGTTAGAGGAACGTGTTTTAAAAGGTACACAGAAAAAACTCCAGTGTTAAATGGACTTTGGACTCCATGGATTGGAGTTTATTTGGCTCCAGCCTCAAGAGTGTAAAAGTTAATGAGATAATTATGTGATTAATTGAGTGATGATTGAGGATTATTGAAGACACCTGATGTTAACTAGCAGAATCACTGAAGGAGAAAATCAATCGAATTTTAAGTCACCATTATGGAGATCGGTGTTTACTTTAGTTAGCCAGTTGACCCTTACATGTTAAACTTTAGATTTTGTTATGCTGTTGTAACTGAGTTATAACAGACAGATGGACAAAAAAAAAAGGTGATCAAGTGATGGTGGTCGTGTCTTAACATAATAATCATTTGACCTCATTTAGAGCCTAATCTCTGATTTAGATTAATATTATTGATTATAGCATCACAGTGAAGCTACATCATAAGATCCATTGACGATATACATTTATCCAAAAGATTTGTTATAAAAAATATTCTGATAAATAAATAAAAAATCTTTCTCTTAGGCTCACACAGACATCAATAATCAGTGTATGTATCTCAACAATGGTGACAAAAATAATATTCAATTAGGAAATGGAAATTACTAAGACAATTCAGATCATAATTTATTCATACAGCAATGCATGATGGGAGCCAATGGATGAGTTTTGATTGGTGGTACCCAGAATGCACATGCTTTATTATTGTCACCATTGTTGAGATTCATATGCTGATTATTGATGTCAAGTGTGTTTAAACAAATAAACTGGTTCAAAGTCTGTTTTATTTATTTTTTATCAGAACAACTATTAGTTAAAATTATTTTTGATTGTATAGAAAAGCTGAAAACCATATGGCTGTAGAATTAGAGGGCTGCTTTAATCAACAATGTAACTATAGGTTTAGTGACTCAGGCCAAATGATGAAAATTTTCCACCCAACATCACCTGATCACATTATCTCTTTGTTTATCCAGCTGTCATAATTCATACAGCAGCCAAACAAAATTTAAAGTTAGTAGTTTAAGGGTCAAGAGCCCAACTAAAGCAAACACTAATCTCCATAATGGTGACTTAACAATTATATTTTCTCCTTTTGGTGATTCTGCTTGTTAACATCAGGTGTCTTCAATAATGCTCATTCATCACTCAATTAATCACTTGATTATCTCATTAACTTTAATACTCTTCAGTGTTAATTTAACACTCATATTTTAACACTTTACACTCTTGAGGCTGGAGCCAAATAAACTCCAATCCATGGAGTCCAAAGTCCATTTAACACTGGAGTTTTTTCTGTGTACCTTTTAAAACACGTTCCTCTAACGTCAAGAAAACTGGACATTTTCACATTCCCGGAACCAACACTGAACGTTTGGAGAACGTTCTTATAACAAAAGTCTGTTAGCTGGGGTGACCTAGACAATCTTATTTCTGACATGAGAACCGCTGAGACATTAGGAGATGGAAATTCAGCGTCAGAATAAAATGTACGAGCGTTATGATTTTTTGGACCAGAAATCTCGGCCCCTGTTTTATACCGATTTATTAACAATTTATCATGTAGCAACGCATATGAGAATTTAACCCACACAAGATGTTTTTTGCTACTGATAGAATTAAATGGAAAAATTATATCTCTGCTTCCTTTAGAATCAAAGTATAACGTGCGTAACTGCTTGGACAGAAAGTGTAACGAACGTTAGTAAATGTTTTCATTGCATCTCATACACTGAATGTCCCACCCTGACATCCGCAATTTCTGGGGACAGAAATAAAATAAAGTCTCATTACACGATATTGCCAAGGCTTAGTGGGATAAAAGTAACTTTATTATTTCTTACATCTATCTTTAACAAAATAGTGAAAAAAATTAAATAAATGACAACAACTGGCTATTATTAAATCTATATTGTTCATTACACCCCTTGTGCACAGAAACTGTGGAATCACCCAGTTACATTACATGCAGTGACATCACATAACAATTAACTAATGGATAGTTTGATCAGACCTAAACCTTTTTGTTGTTGTTGTAGAATGTGTTTTGCTATTACTGTAGTTATTGATATTTTATCAAATTTGTTATATTGAATATGTAAAGGACAGCGATATCGTAAATTTCACTCCAAACGCTTGCTTTTTCCAGCTTAGCGTTTGGAGGATTTTTCTGGTCGTGAGCATCTTGAACTGGCGTTTCATAAGCGCTTTGTTCCATTTCGCTTTGGACGTGCGAATGCATTCAAAATGTTCAAGCGTCAAACTAGACGCAGCAGGCGCGAATGTGAACGCACAGTTAGGTGTGAACGCACAGTAAGTCAGTCAGTTTCACGAGACTAGTAAAGCTCATTGAAGTATTAATGCTAAGCACTACAGTGCAACGTCTCCCTTACTTCCCGTTAAAACAGTACTTCATTTAATTTAATACCAATAAAAGCCGTACATAGCAAAACGCTCTTCATCGATCCTGTGTGTGCTGCCGCGTTGTTTTGGAGCCGTTTGGAGCACGTCACGAATGAGCTGCGTGTCAGCTTAACCAATGAAAAGTGTAGCAGCAACAATGGGGAATGGTATTGCAATGAAAATGAGTTGAAAATGAGTATGACATACATTCCAGAAAATGTATGTCATATATTCCTATGTCCATTGCTAAACAAGTTGTCCAGTCTCTTGTTCTGTGCCATTTAGAAAACTGTCCAATTATATGGTCGTCTGCATCACAAAAAGACCTTCGTAAGCTTCAAGTGGCACAAAAAATAGGTCAGCGAGGACTGTCCTCCAGTGCTCTCTTAAGACTAATGTGGTCCTGATGCATAAATGCCTTTATTGGCTCACAGTTGACGACAAAATTAAACTATGATTAACTTTAATATTGTGGAATACAGTATTTATGAAACATCCACAGTTTCTCTCTGAGCAGCTTGTTTTTGTAGGAAGTAGACACCTATATGCCACCAGGCAGGCACTAGGTGGCGACATAAAACTTCCGCTTCCCAGGACAAATTTTCTGAAACGCACATCACTTTACAGAGCAATATCTATTTGGAATCAACTCTCTGTCTCATCACACAGAATTCAGAACAAATACAGATTTAAGAGGACAGTAACCCAGGAACTGCTTCAAATGACCTCGTGAAAGCTGGAAATTGTTATGTTTTTTTCACTTGGTAATTTTCTGAATGTAATTGCAATGTTTGAATTCTCTTGATTGTAATTTGTGTTGTTATTGCTTTGTGTAATTTTATGTTGTGAATATTTTAAAGAGGACTCCAGGAAGATTAGCTGCCTTTAAACGGGCCGCTAATGGGGATCCTAAAAAAACAATACAATTTTCAACAGAAAGTGCATGTTTTGTGCAAAATTGTCAGAGACAACATTTCAAAACAAGACATTAGGGCACACTTGCAACTCACATGGCATTTCAAAACACAAAATTAAAGTGCACTTCTTGTACATAATACCACTACAATAATTTAAAACAATTAAAGTGCCCTTTTGTGCATGTTGTCATTAAGATGACATTTCAAAACAACACTAAATTTAAGTGCACCTGTTGTGCATAATGCCACTAGGATATTTAAAACAAATATATATAATGCGCTTTTGTGCAGGATGTCACAGACAATTTCAAAATCAGTAAAATAAAAAATAGCTGCATAATAGGAAATCAAATGTTGGAAAAGAATGTGTATTTATAAAAAGGACCCTCCTTTTAGTTTTTTAATAAACAATCCTTTGGTTTCAAACACAATACCTAAACATAAAACAATTCACAGGTGAATCTGGTCCATTATGGAAAAGTTTGCAGCTTTAGTTTTGGTTTATTCTGCATGAAATATATGGCACAAATAAAAAGTAAAAAAATATGTAGTTGTATTTCGTGCATACTATGTTGTCCCTTTGTAACAGCAGCCAGTGAATACCAGGTTGTTTAGAGGTTTTGTGCCAAAAACACAAGCCTATCAACGGCATCTGGTTTGAGAGATGCTCGATGGCATGTAACTATATTACCACTGGTACTAAATACCCTTTCCGATGGGGAACTGGTGGCGGGCACACACATATTTTTTACCACATTTTTCAGGTTTGGGAACATTTCCTCATGGTCGTTCCACCACTGCAATGGATTTGCTTCACTGTCAACATCAACCGACTGCAAGTAGGCAGACAACTCTTTTTCAATAAGCTCTCTCTGTGACAGTGTGGCGGAAGATGTTGCTGCAGTTTTAAAGAAGCTGACCAGGGATTTCTTCCTTAGTGGCTCTTCTGGCTGTGATACCGTTGTTGCATCTTGAGGCAGTGAAGCAGCCAACTCAGCTGTGCCCTGGTCAGTCTCATATAGCATTGCCTCCATCTCGGTTATGGCTCTGCTCTTGATGGCCTCCACCTTTTTTTTCTGTGCAGTATGTTATCTTGAACCTGGGATCCACTAAGCCTGCCATATCCAGCAGGTCGTTAGTGGAAGGATCCAGAATACTTCTCCCTCAGGTAATCCAGGATGGAGGCTTTGATAGACTGGGTCAGTGGGGTGTCATTCTCCTGACGTGCCAAGAGGCTGGACTGGAAGAGATTGAGAACAGGCTTGACATAGGACACTGTGACAGCTCTCACCGGATAGAGTGTCGGTGAATTCCAGGAGAGGTTTGAGAGCCTTGTGCACTGACTCTAGAACTTCCAGGGGCCTCATTTATAAAACTGTGCGTAGGATCCTTACTAAAAGTGTGCGTGCGCCCGAAAGCCAAAAATGGCGTGCACAAAAAAATATTCAGACGCATAAAACCGTGTTTTTGAATAAATAAATCAAATAGTGTAAAATGCATTTCAGAGAAAGTTTTTCTCAATCTTTTCCACTGGCCAAATAGTATTTTTAATTGATTTATATTTGTAATGGAAACAGATAGAGTAGACCTTGTTGTGCATTATACATTATAAGTCAAATCAAATAAAATAAAATCAAGCTTTATTTCTATAGCACTTTACAGCAGCCACCAGGTGTCCAATGTGCTTCACATGGTGTAAATATCGCAACATCCAACACAACACAACATTCAAAGACAGAAAAAAAAAAAAAAAAAAGAAAACATGAAGCATAAGTGTCACACAACTACTGTGTAACAAAAGCCTTTTTAAACAAATAAGTTTTAAGTTTTGCTTTAAAAAGTACAACATTTGTTATAGTACGCATATCAGGTGGGAGCTTGTTCCAAAGTTTAGGGCCAGCTACAGCAAAGGCCCTGTCGCCCCAGTTTGTATACCTCGACTTAGGAACCTGTAAAATGCGTTGATCCGAGGACCGCAGCCGCCGATTTTGTCCACCCAAAGTTAAAAGCTCAGATAAGTACTCGGGGGCTAGCCCATTCAGGGCTTTAAAAACAAACAATAAAATCTTAATATCAATTCTAAAACGCACTGGAAGCCAGTGCAGAGTAAATAAGACTGGAGTAATATGTGCTCTTCTAGGTGTACTTGTTAAAAAGCGTGCAGCAGCATTTTGTACAAGTTGCAGGCGAGAAAGAGATGTTTGACTCAGACAACATAAAGAGCATTGCAATAATCAAGCCTCGAACTAATAAAAGCATGCACCGCTTTTTCCAAATTGCAACTGCTAAGAAAAGGCTTCACTTTACCCAACAGACGGAGTTGGAAAAAAAACATTTTTACCTCATTGCTAATCTGTTTTTCAAATTTCATGCTGCAGTCGAAAAACACGCCCAGATTTCTCACAGATTGCTTAACGCATGAAGTAAAAGCTCCCAAATTTAAGTTCGATTTTACTGATCCGAATTTTGTATTAAAAACAATACATTCAGTCTTGTCCTCATTTTGCGTAAGGAAATTTTGAGAAAGCCACTGCTTGATATGGTTAATGCAATTTTGCAAGCGGTTTAATGCGATACTATCGTTTGATTTCATAGGTAGATAAATCTGCCGATCATCTGCATAACAGTGAAATGAAAAATTATGCTCATTTATTATAGCCCCTAGTGGCAACATATATAAAGAAAACAGTGTGGGGCCCAGAATTGAACCTTGGGGCACGCCACAATAAAGGGGAGCAGATGATGATGAGTAATCTCCTATACTGACAGAGAAACTTCTATTTGTTAAATAGGAAGTGAACCATTTAAGTGCAGAGCCTTGAATGCCTACACAGTGCTCAAGACGTGCAAGAAGAATTGAATGGTCCACAGTGTCAAAAGCTGCCGATAAGTCTAAAAGCACTAACACCGTAGGGTTTCCTGAATCTACAGACAGTGCTATATCATTTTGAACCCTTAGCAGTGCAGACTCAGTGCTATGACGTGATCTAAAACCGGATTGAAATTTCTCAAAAATAAAATTCTGTTGTAAAAAATCTTGTAATTGATTAAAAACAAGTTTTCTAATACCTTCGATATAAGAGACAGATGTGAGACTGGTCTAAAATTCGACAAAACATTAGGATCGAGATAAGTGATAGACTAAACATTGTAGAGCATGAGCAAATTACCCACTCATGTTCCTCAACACAACAGTCTGTGGTAGAAATCATTGGTCTTTCGCCTTCAACCCAATATCCATTCCTACCTAATCTAATTACTGAATTTCCTTGTCTAACCCCCATTGATTAGAATCGTCTAACTGTCATAATATTACGCTTCCCATATTGAGGCCATACCATAATCAAAGGTAATGTTCCAGAACCTGACAACGAATCTTCATTAATTGCGATTTTAAATAATGGAAAATGTTTAGCAGAAGTCAAATTAAGTTGATTACCGAAAACCACTAACAAAGATTCCGCTATTCGCTCAGGAACTTGACCCATTCGAATAACTTGAATGTCCTCTACCATTTGATCCTTTAAATTCTGTGCCAAAAATAAACACGCCGCACGATGTGTCTCAAAGTTAGATGATTGCGTTAATGCATCTTTTTCCAACCAACTCCTTATTTTGTGAAATTTCCACAAATGTGAATGTCTCGTAGTGTCATTTGATGAGCTTCAACCAGAGAGTCTAATTCTCTCCAAAACTCTGTGTTTGGATCTTGTCTCTTCAGAGGAGGCAAGGCTGTGAGAATGGCTTGACGTTCTCCTGGTGTGAATGGTCTCGCTTCGGTCATCATTTCAGATTCTTCCCTTTTAATCGCAGGTGAAGAAAATTCAGGACCGATCTTATCAACTGTGATCATGTCGTCATCTCTCGTCTCATCACCCCAGTCGGACCCATAATTACGAGCTGGTGTACATCGCAGCATATCTCTGTTTGGCTGGGCTGATTTGGATCTCGTTATTATTGGAGCTGCTTGTGCAGATGCAATATACATTTTGTCAATCGAACCTCCATTTGATCTTGAAGCTTGAGGCTGTGTCAGAGGTTTAGATGAACGTGTATATTGTTCAGGGAAAGTTGGATAGATTGGTTTGTAAGGAGGAGGCGTTACAGTTGTTGTGGATTCCACTGGTGCTTGTGAATATTTCCTTTCAGCTTCAGTTATTATATTTGTCCAATCTGGATCAAATGAATCATCACTAGTTGTAGGCTATTTTCTTTCTCTGAACATTTGATAGACATGATTTTGTTCAACTTGTTGTATGCTTCAATTTGAGGCTTCATTGCTTCAACAAGTGGCACTGGACCACCATTTAAATCGCAACAAATTCCACCTTGTTTCACTATCCAATGAGCTGCTAATATTGGAAATGCTTTTGATTTGATCTTGTCTTTCTGCGACTTGAACCATATAAACTGCTCATCAATAGATGCATTAATGTCCAATCCTTTTTTCAAAAGATTAGCTTGCTTCTTTTTCTTCTGTTCTAGATACCAAGCAGATATTGTTCTGCTGTTACAGACACTTTCTGCCATTTTGCAAAGTTTTTGTCACTCTGTGTCTGTGCGCTCAGAACAGCTGGACAATGTATATTTGTCTGCTCAGAACAGCAGGACTATGTGTGTGTGCGTGTAATGTGTGTGTGAGTGTGTGTGTATGTGTGTCAGAAGGGGGGGCCCTGCTTTACTCTCTTTCCCTTCTCCAACTTATGTGTGTGTGTGTGTGCATATAGTGAATTCCAAAGGGAGGGGCTGCTTTACTCTCTTTCCCTTCTTCCATTTTCTGTTTGTTTTGTTTTTCAGAACAGTTTCTTTTTTTTCTTTCTTTTTTTTTAAAGTCCCTGTAAAGGCAATTCTAAAAAAAAAAATTAAACGCATTATAAATGTTAGAAATGTATTGCTAAAACATATTACAAAGACTGTGAACTGGGAAGTACTGAATTGTAAAGTTAGACCGTTAAACAGTTTTTCACCATTGCTATTTTCCGGATTTTTTGGGCGGGGCTAAAACGGGGGCTCGATGACGCACTGGAGCCCCTGAGCTCCTGGACACGCCCCTACTTGATGACGCACTGGAGCCCCTGCGGTGCGTTCGCTCCCTAACAATATAAATAGAGCACATTCGCATCAGTTTGGCGCTCAATCGCGAGTTACTGTCAGTACTATTATTAGTTACTACAGCCTACAGTTTGCTAGTTAGCTATGCCTTCGTCACGGAAATGCGTACTGGATGCGATCATGTACGAAACAGATCGGTGTCCTTAACGTTATTTTAATTTCCTAAAAACGATCACATCAAGAAGAGGTGGATTAATTTTGTGAAGAGCCACCTTGATGGAGAGCTGAGGATCACCACCAAAACCCGCCTCTGTAGTGATCATTTTACACGGGACAGTTTTATAAACTTTCGTCGGAGACAACTGGGATGCTCTGATAATCCGCTGTTACTGGTGAATGGGGCCGAACCGACCATCTCCCGCCTCGGCCATCATCCTCCCGTTGCGCCGATACCTGGTGCCATCCTCGGTAGTGCGTGCCCACCAATGAGGGTAGGCTGCCTTGTGTGCTTAAGTTATAATTATAGTAGGTAGTCCACAGTACGTACTAAATTCTGCAACCCTCTAACGTGATTTTTTTTGTTTATTTATATAATCAATATGATTCCTTAGCCAAGTAATTTAAACTATTATCTGTTCACAAAGCAGTACCTTCCGACCACAAAAGAGACCGAGTCTTTCATGCATAAAGTCACTCGAGAAGTTGGTTTCAGCGCAGCCTGCGGACACGCCCCCAGCGTTTGAGAGCAGAGACCACTGCTCATTTTTATAAGATTTTGATAGCTTATTTTATGTACTTGCCGGCTTTTTTTATCATTCAAATTTGGCTGGGTGGCTAATAACACATTTTTATGTGATATGACAAACTCAGAACACATACTTAATTTTGACTTTACAGGGACTTTAAATATTTTTGGATTTTTATCAGATTGATTTCTTTGTTTTTATTTTAAAGCTTACTCAGATCCGTATCTTCAAATCTTTGAACAGCTTTACGGTCAAAGTCAGAATGCCCACGATCCTAGCTAGTTACTTTTATACTTGTATTACTTCAGCGTGTTACAATGTTTTAGATATCAATCTGCCATAGTTTTTACAGTATCGCCACACTTAACCGCTTCTGTCAATCAAGTGTCGCTTGTGTCACACTTTCCTCGTCTCCTTCTTAGATCGAATCTTCAAGTGTGTTGGATATGTTTTCGGGATTTTAATCTGCCATCGTTATAAACAGTCCCGCCACAGTCCAACCACGTGAATAGTCATAACCAAGCAAATTTTCTAGCTTAACCGTCTTACAACTAATTCCCCCAAATGACTAAATGGCCTTTTTCCTAAAAAAGATCCATCTCCATCCCAGCATATCAAATATAGTTAGAGGATTACTTTTCAGAGAAACTTAAACAAGCCAAATTAAATGATTAAACTTGTATTTATTTTTATATATATATATTTTTTTTTTCTTATGTCTTATATTCGAGGCGAAATCCTCTGACTAGATGCGCATGCGTCGCGAGTGAGCGCTGTGTTTGTGTTTGAAGCTCCGTCGACTTGATTCATAAATCGTTGATTTTGTTCTTTACACTCATTTAGAAACGAGCATTTTCTATTTTTCCAGCGTGTGAACATATCTCCGATACTACTCTCTATAAAAAACAATCGGATTGCTTTGATATCGCTAGTTATATCCAACTTTCGTTACTATCTCTAACGATAGCCCGCTAGCATTGCACGCGTGGCCTCGCCTATCGACCGTCTTATTTACACTCGAATCACTGAAATCGCTCTGTTTGTGTTGGAGTTTGTGTTTGTGCTTGTGCTTCGAATCACTTGTTTGTGTTTGTGCTTGTGCTTCGAATCGCTTGTTTGTGTTTGAAGTTTGTGTCTGTGTTCGAACCGCTTGGTTGTGTTTGGAGTTTGTGTTCGAATCGCTTGTTTGTGTTTGTGTTTCGAATCGCTTAACTGTTAACGTTAGTTTGTGAGCGTGTGAACATATCTCCGATACTACTCTCTATAAAAAACAATCGGATTGCTTTGATATCGCTAGTTATATCCAACTTTCCGAACTTCCGTTACTATCTCTAACGATAGCCCGCTAGCATTGCACGCGTGGCCTCGCCTATCGACCGTCTTATTTACACTCGGATCACTGAAATCGCTCTGTTTGTGTTTGTGCTTCGAATCGCTTGTTTGTGTTTGAAGTTTGTGTTTGTGCTTGTGCTTCGAATCGCTTGTTTGTGTTTGAAGTTTGTGTTTGTGCTTGTGCTTCGAATCGCTTGTTTGTGTTTGAAGTTTGTGTTTGTGCTTGTGCTTCGAATCGCTTGTTTGTGTTTGAAGTTTGTGTTTGTGCTTGTGCTTGTGCTTCGAATCGCTTGTTTGTGTTTGAAGTTTGTGTCTGTGTTCGAACCGCTTTGGTTGTGTTTGGAGTTTGTGTTTCGAATCGCTTAACTGTTAGTTTGTGAGCGTGTGAACATATCTCCGATACTACTCTCTATAAAAAAACAATCGGATTGCTTTGATATCGCTGGTTATATCCAACTTTCCGAACTTCCGTTACTATCTCTAACGTTAAGTTAGCCCGCTAGCATTTGCACGCGTGGTCTCGCCTATCGACCGTCTTATTTACACTCGAATCACTGGAAGGATACGGGTTCTATCCATGATTTCAGTCCTAAATTAGTAGTGATATTGGTAGCATCACTGCTAATTTATTGTTCATCTGTCATAATGGCGAATGCATCGGATGTGTGTCTACCTCTGAGTGCAGGTGAGGACACGTTTGAGCTGCATTCGGTGCGGTTGGAGCTGGAGTCCGTGGAGAAGCAGATCCGTGATCTGCTGGGGAGGCAGGCCGAGCTGCGAGACCGACGATCAGCGCTTGAAGCATCACGCGCCGATGCTCACAAGTCAGTGGTTAGTAACTTTTCGACTCCGGCCTCCTCTACTCCGTGTATTTCTCTGCACAGGACCCGAGCACCCCTGGTTTCGTTTACCCCGACACCGACACAGCACCATGGACCCTGGATGATGCCACAGCGGAAGACACGAGCCAGGACCAGAGCAAGGACCTCTCCGCCCCTCCCGGTCTTCGAGATCTCCACCCGGAACCGCTTCTCCCCTCTTCGCGAGACGGAACGCGACGACGCTGTGATCATCGGCAGTTCCATGGTCCGGCATGTCCGCGCTACCTCAGGTAAAGGTATGGTGCGCACTCACTGCTTTCCTGGTGCTCGTGTTCTCGATGTCACTGCGCAGGTCCCCGAGATCCTGAACGGTGACGAGCGCGTCGGAGCTGTCGTGCAGCACGCGGGGGTGAACGACATCAGGCTGCGGCAGACGGAGGTTCTGAAGAGGGACTACAGGAGCCTGATCGAGACGGTACGCAGAACATCGCCTGAAGCAAAGATCGTCGTGTCTGGACCGCTTCCCACGTACCGACAAGGACAAGAAAGGTTCAGTAGATTGTTTGCACTAAATGAATGGTTGATGTCATGGTGTAATGAACAGAGACTGCTCTTTGTAAATAATTGGAATCTGTTTTGGGAGCGACCTAGGCTCTACCGTGCTGATGGCCTGCACCCCAGCAGAATCGGAGCGGCTGTTCTGTCGGACAACATCTCCAAGACGTTACACACCATATGACTAGTAAGTCAAAGTCCAAATCACATTCTTTGCTGTCCCAAATTAATTGATATAAGTACCAGTGTAGAACACTATATAGAAACTGTGTCTATTCCTCGTTTAGTGAGGCCAAACAATAAATCTACTGTAGGATCTAAGAAAAATCTAATTGTGATTAAACCAGAAAATCTCAATATTAGTGAACAAAAACAATTTCTAAAGCTAGGTCTTCTAAACATTAGATCGCTTACACCTAAGGCGGTTATTGTAAATGAAATGGTCACTGATAATAGCTTCGATGTACTCTGCCTTACTGAAACCTGGCTTAAACCAAATGATTATTTCGGTCTTAATGAGTCCACTCCACCAGGATACGGTTATAAGCATGAGCCCCGTCTGATTGGTCGTGGCGGCGGTGTTGCAACAATCTATAGAGATATTCTTAATGTTACTCAGAAAACAGGCCACAGGTTTAATTCGTTTGAAGTACTTGTTCTAAATGTTACGCTCCTAGATGTAAGAAAGAAATCCCTATTATCTCTAGCCTTGGCTACCGTATATAGGCCGCCAGGGCCTTACGCTGATTTCCTAAAAGAGTTTGCAGATTTTCTCTCAGATCTATTGGTCAATGTCGATAAGGCAATAATTGTTGGAGATTTCAACATACACGTTGATAACACAAATGATGCGTTAGGGGCTGCGTTTACAGATTTATTAAACTCCTTTGGGGTCAAGCAAAACGTTAGTGGTCCCACTCATCGTCTTAATCATACTCTAGATTTAATTATATCATATGGAACCGATCCAACCGATATAGATATTATACCGCAAAGTGATGATGTCACTGATCATTACATGGTAACTTGCATACTACGTACGGCTGAAATGTGTCATGTTGCGCCACGTTATCGACCAGGCAGAACAATCCTTCCAACCACTATAGATAGATTCTTGAATAGCTTACCTGATCTATCTCAGCTTCTCAGTGAACCCAAACTAACAGATGAACTAGAGGAAATGACTAGCAGTATGAGCACCATTTTCTCTAGTACATTAGAAACTGTTGCACCAATTAGATTAAAAAAGGTTAGAGAGAAAACTAAAGCACCATGGTACAACAGTGCTACGCATGTTATCAAGAGAGAAACTCGTAACTTAGAGCGCAAATGGAAACAAACTCATTTAGAGGTCTTTAGAATCGCGTGGAAAGACAGTATGTCACGTTATAAAAAGGCTCTAAAATCAGCCAGGTCTGAGCATCTACGCAAACTAATAGAAAATAACCAAAACAATCCAAGGTTTTTATTTAACACCGTGGCTAGATTAACAAATAAACAGACATCACCTGAACAAAATATTCCGTTACATTTTAATAGTAATGATTTCATGAATTTCTTCACTGAGAAAATAGAAAGCATCAGAAACACAATTGTAAATGTACAATCTTTGACAGCGTCTTATGATTCAGCCTCAATTATCGCCCCTCAAGAACAACTACAGCGCTTTACAACTATAGGACAGGAAGAGCTAAATAAACTTATCACTGCATCTAAACCAACAACATATTTATTAGATCCAATACCCACTAAACTACTGAAAGAAGTGTTACCTGTAGTGGAAGAGCCTCTTCTCAATATTATTAACTCGTCTCTATCTTTAGGACATGTTCCAAAAACATTCAAGCTGGCAGTTATAAAACCTCTTATTAAGAAACCACAATTAGATCCAAATAACCTAGCAAATTACAGACCCATTTCAAATCTTCCATTTATGTCTAAAATACTAGAAAAAGTTGTGTCCGCTCAACTGTGCTCTTTCTTGCAAGAAAACGATATCTATGAAAAGTTTCAGTCTGGATTCAGGCCACATCATAGCACAGAAACTGCGCTGGTTAAAATTACAAATGATTTACTTTTAGCTTCTGACCAAGGCTGTATCTCAATACTAGTTTTACTCGATCTTAGTGCTGCGTTTGACACTATAGATCATAAAATACTCTTAGATCGACTTCAAAATTACACTGGTGTTCAGGGACAGGCATTAAGCTGGTTTAGATCGTACCTATCAGACCGTTACCATTTTGTCCATTTAAATGGGGAAAAATCAAAGATAACGTCAGTAAATTATGGAGTGCCGCAGGGATCTGTATTAGGCCCCCTGCTATTCTCAATTTATATGCTGCCACTTGGTAATATTATAAGAAAACATGGAATAAGTTTCCACTGTTATGCTGATGACACTCAATTATATATTTCATCTAGACCAGATGATAACACTAAATTATCTAAAATGACAGAGTGTGTTAAAGATATAAAATATTGGATGACGTGTAATTTTCTTCTATTAAATTCAGATAAAACGGAGGTATTACTGATTGGTCCAAAAAACTGCCCACAAAACCTCTTACAATACAACCTTAATCTAGATGGACGTCCTGTTACTTTATCCTCTACAGTAAAAGACCTGGGTGTTATACTAGACCGCAACTTGTCTTTTGAAAATCATATTTCAAATGTCACAAGAACAGCCTTTTTCCACCTTAGAAACATTGCTAAGCTACGTAATATGCTATTAGTTTCTGATGCAGAAAAGTTAGTTCATGCATTCATGACCTCGAGACTAGATTACTGTAATGCTTTATTAGCTGGTTGTCCTGCATCCTCAGTAAACAAGCTACAGTTAGTCCAAAATGCAGCTGCTAGAGTTCTTACTAGGTCAAGAAAATATGATCATATAACACCAATTTTATCATCTCTACACTGGTTACCGATTAAGTTCCGTATCAATTACAAAGTATTGTTACTGACCTATAAAGCCCTAAATGGTTTAGCTCCTGTGTATTTAAGAGATCTTCTATCGCCATATATTCCATCGCGCTCTTTAAGATCGCTTAATTCGAGGCTTCTGGTCGTACCGAGGATATCTAAGTCCACTAAAGGAGGGAGGGCGTTTTCACATCTAGCTCCTAAACTCTGGAATAGCCTTCCTGATACTGTCCGAGGCTCAGACTCGCTCTCCCAGTTTAAAACTAGATTAAAGACGCATCTCTTTAGCCAAGCATTCACATGATGCATCTCATACCTTTTATACTAGTTAAATCAGATCAAATGCATTCATATTATGAACAGCAGCTTCGCTAATTATTTCCCATCTGCCTTTTTTTGTTGTTATCTCGGGACGCCTGTCCCTATAACTCAAATAGAGTTCGTCAGCTCCAGTTATGTATCCAGCCTCTCATGGGGACTTCAGATGTCCCAACGCCTGTGATGAGACGACTCGACGCCTGTGAAGAGACGACCCAACGCCGGCGATATGTTATGCCCTAAATTTCATGATTAACTAACTGTATTTTTGTATGTATATTTTTGAAATGCATTTTCTGTAAAGCTGCTTTGAAACA
Organism: Phoxinus phoxinus; assembly: GCF_949152265.1. Classification (NCBI taxonomy): domain Eukaryota; kingdom Metazoa; phylum Chordata; class Actinopteri; order Cypriniformes; family Leuciscidae; genus Phoxinus; species Phoxinus phoxinus. Next base: position 5,432,048 of record NC_136876.1, read on the forward strand.
ATGTGTATTGTGAAAAGCGCTATACAAATAAACTTGAATTGAATTGAATTGAATATTCATTGGCAACTGGTACCTGAAATCACACAGTTCTTTTCAGCAGTTTCAGTCACTGTCTCTAATCATCAGGCAGACTTAAAACCTTTTTTAGAAAGGAAAAAAATCTTACCTGTAATGATTGAGACGAATGGCTGGATATGCGATCGTGTTCAGTGACGCCAAATTGTAGATTTAAAAATCTTGCTTCCCCTTGTTAATGGATTTCATGGAAACAGACAACAGTGATTTTGCCAAGATATCTAATTTATTTTACCATTTTATATAAGACATAAGGGAGAGAGCGTATCAGCAAAAGATATTCATGCATCTCAGTCATTTCTCTCTCTCTGCCTAACAAAGAGCTTCAGTACTTATATGCTGAAACATGTGGTTTCCATTAACATAGGATGTATATACTATGCTAGGTAGAAAAAACACTGCACACATACCAGACACACACTCAAAATCTCCCAAAATCTCTCTCACACATATGCATTCAAAACAGTATGATTCATAAAACACAATGATTACAAATGATTATGAATGTATATAAAAAGTATAAAACAGATACATAATACTTCTGATTATGAATATCAATAAAAAATTATAATAATACTAAAAACAACATTAAAAAATGAGATTGTAAGTCTTCAATCCTGGAATAACATTCCTGTCCCAAAATTTAGTCCTTACCCTATCCTTACCCCTAAACCTGGTCACCGTAATTTTGCCAAGTAAGACATGTTCCTGGATCAACATATTTTGTTGATCCTAGAATAACATTCTTGTCCCAAAATGTAGTCCTTACCCCATCCCTACCCCTAAACCTACCCATACATTTTCCCTAAAATCAGAGAGAAATGATAAGTGAATAACACTGATGTAGAAGCACCTCACCCTGATTCTAAGCCTAAACTTGACATAAACTGTAAACTTGTCCCTCAAATCTGATTGGTTGATTAGAAAGTTGTTCCAGGATCAACAAAGATATTGATCCAGGAACATGTGGTACTTTGTGAAATCACATTCACCGTTGGGGGTCATGGGTACTGCGAAACAAACTCAACACACATGTGTGACCTGCACCATAACAAATACAACAATACAAAAGGCTGTTTGAAGACATGAAAATACTGTTTGATGTTCTTTCTTGCCCGGTACACACTGTAGGATTTTGGACAGTACAGTAATCACTGTACAGTCTACATACATGTCATACCCAAGTTTGTTGGATACATATCGTACAGTATGATTTATAATGATCTTATAGGATTGGCAAAAATAGCACAGTCTGTAGCAGTTACGCAGCGCTGTTGTTTTTCCATGAGCGCCACCTACTGTCCGAGATTGACTGCATTTACTGACAATTTTTTGCATTGGTGCCGAACATTCGCGTTAATGTGAAAATGTCCTGTCGCTCATCGTGGCTGTTGGGAAACTAACTTAGAAAAAACATGTTTCTCAGCACATAAAGATGAGCTACTGTGATTTCACACTGTGGTGATGTGGTTTCTCCACTGCATGGATCTTCATGTGTATCTTCAGGTGACTTCTAATAGAGAAACTCTTTCCGCACTGATCACACGTGTGCGGATTCTCTCCAGTGTGGATCCTCTCATGTGCTTTCAGATTTCCCGATCGACTGAATCTCGTCACAGTGTGAACACTTGTAATGTTTTTCTCCAGTGTGAATTCTCTGGTGCAGTTTTAAACTGTTTGCTGTAGTAAAAGTCTTCTCACACTCAAAGCACATGTACTCTCTCACACCAGTGTGAGTTTTCTCATGTCTATGTAAAGAATCCAGCCGTGAAAAACTCTTTTCACACACAGAACATGAATGCGGCTTCTCCTTTGTATGAACTGTCAGGTGTGTCTTCAGCTCTGATGAACTAATAAATGATCTGCCGCATTGATCACATGTGAACGGCTTCTCTCCGGTGTGGATCCTCATGTGAACATTAAGGTGTGAAGATCGACTGAAACTTTTCCCACATTGATCACACTTAAACGGCTTCTCTCCGGTGTGAACTCTCATGTGAACATCAAGAGTATGTTTGAATGTGAAATTGTTTCCACATTGATGGCATACATGCGGCTTCTCTCCAGTGTGGATCCTCTCGTGTGTTTTCAGAGTTGATAACTGACTGAATGTCTTGTCACAGTGTGAACACTTGTAAGGTTTTTCTCCAGTGTGGATCCTCTCGTGTGTTTTCAGAGTTGATGACACACTGAATCTCTTGTCACAGTGTGAACACTTGTAAGGTTTTTCTCCAGTGTGAATTCTCTGGTGCAGTTTTAAACTGTTTGCTGTAGTAAAAGTCTTCTCACACTCAAAGCACATGTACTCTCTCACACCAGTGTGAGTTTTCTCATGTCTATGTAAATTTTGTCGCTGTGAAAAACTCTTTCCACACACAGAACATGAATGCGGCTTCTCCTTCATATGAACTCTCAGGTGTATCTTCAGCTCTGATGAACTAAGAAATGTTTTGCCGCACTGATCACATGAGAACGGCTTCTCTCCGGTGTGGATCCTCATGTGTTCTTTAAGAGTGTATTTTCGTGGGAAACTCTTTCCGCATTGATCACATGTGAACGGCTTTTCTCCTGTGTGGATTTTTATGTGTTCTTTAAGGTGTTTTGATCGCTTGAAGCTCTTTCCACATTGATCACATGAGAACGGCTTTTCTCCGGTGTGGATCCTCATGTGACGCTCAAGACATTGTTTGCGTGTGAAACTCTTTCCACACTGAGTGCAGGTGAAAGATTTCTTGGCTCTTCTTTTCTTTAAAAATGTCTGTTTAGTCTTTGAGCGACTCAAAGGTTTTCCTCCAGGTTGGACATGATGTCCCTCCTCCACTTCTCTCAGTTCTTCCATCAAGTCTGACATGAAAGAAAAAAAATACTACATTTCATTTTCAGTACATCAAAATAATTAACCCTTCAGAGCCTGAAGCTAAAATATATATATTTTTTACTGTTAAATTCTAAAACAAAGAAAAGTAGTTTGCAACAAATTAGTTATTGGCCATAACTGTGTGGTGAGTTTGTAAATAGAATTTAAAAAGACAAAAATAAAAATATGAAGCAAAATCACATGAAAATGAGCACTGATGTAATAGTAGAAAGTAGACAACTGCTATTAAATATTATGATAATTGAATGCCTTTTTTATGAATTGATTATATGTCTTTATGCATCCATGAATGAGGTAAATTTATCTTCCAATTATTATTTTTAAAGGGGTGAAGAACAGAAATCAAATTCAAATTTAATAAGAGGTCATCATATTATAAGAATATCCTGTAATTTTCAGAACTGAAAACCTTGTTAGTCCAATAAAAGCTATTGACACCAAGATCAGCGAACAACAGGTTTTACAAAGTGGGGATCTATGACGTCAGAGGGTATCAAACCCCGCCTCTGCAGAAGATCGACGCCCACTTCAACACGGCCTGTTTAGCCCCGCCCACCGATTCGCATGTTCCCTCAAGTGTACTGACAGGTGGCAGTATAACTCATTATACACGGTATCTGCACATTTTTTAAAGTCAAATTTAAGGCTTTTTAAGACCTGAGGAAATCAAAATTAATACCGTACATTAGGGGTGTGCAATATTAACAAAAATATATCTCGATATTTTCAAAGTTTTGTTGATAATAATTAGATGATATTTTACTGATTTTGTACTGGTACCATGGCTGGTTTAGGCTTGTTGTTTACATTTACATTGTTGATAGCAGACTCACGAAGATATTCATATTTAACATATTCTATGCAGTGGTCAGTTTACAGTAGTGACTGAAATTAAATTTTTTATTATGGGGCAATATTTACCACCTTAAATTGATTTCCAGGGGCATTTTCACCTAAATATGGAAATTATTTCTAAACGTATTTAGAGGTATGCATCACCTTTTATGTCAAATTCTAACATTCAAATTAAATTCTATTAGAATAACACAGCACCACTGTTAAATTAAATAATTCAATTAAAATTAGGGCTGTCAATCGATTAAAAAATGTAATCGCGATTAATCGCATGATTGTCATGAGTTAACTCGCGATTAATCGCACATTTTTTATTTGTTCTAAATGTACCTTAAATTAATACTTTTCAAGTTTGTAATACTCTAATCATTATGGGCATGGATAAATATGGATGCTTTATGCAAATGTATGTTTGTTATTGAAACCATAGTCAACATAGAGCATGAAGACGAGACATGTTTCAAAGGTCATAGATGTTTTTCAAAGAACTTGTTCATGTCTATTTGACACATGAAGAAAGATGAAAGAAACACCAGGTTCCCATTACTTATCTGTCTTTGCACTGAGCAATTTACTAAACCAAACATCTTTAGATTTTTGCATGACAGGGCAGCTCTTCTGAAAATGCTAAATGTACATTTATTATTTATTATTATATTAGTTTGTCTCTCTCTGTGCCCATTTTGATGAAGCTAAATTCTCAATAAAACTGTTTTCATTGGTATATTTTACTGTTTCTGTTGTCAAACAACGGAATGAATATGAAATAGTGACTGAAACTGGCTAATTGGGCTTAAGCCCCGAATGTTTTGTCAAAAGCCCCGAATCTTTTAGGTTTTCACTCAGCTTGTTTGCCAACTGCCAATAAAAGCTAACGAATATAAATCTTCTTCTTCGTCGTTGTCATCAGGCGCTGGCGGGCTGTTGCATGTTTTCACCGCCATCGTAGTGAGCTTACTGGCTAACCGGCTGAAGTTAATATGGACATAAAAGTTTTTTATATGGAACACTAACAGTAGGCTAAACCTCACCGGCCGGAGAGAGATTCAGAAGCAGCGTCGGACGAACCGCGGACAATGCTGCGTTCACACCAAACGCGAATAGAGCGTCTGGCGCGAGTGATTTCCATGTGAAGACGCGTTTACCTCTTATATACTGTCCATGGCGTTTACACGCGTCTGGAGGTCCTGCGGCGCGAATGAGCAATGAGGCGTTTAGCGCAGCGCGGTAGACGCGAATTCGCCTCATTCGCTCGTCCAGTTTTCATACTATCATAATTTTCCCAGATAGTGTATAGATTTTTAGGCATTCTATTATCTCAAACAGCCTGAAAAATAGTGCTTTTAGCTGACGAGCCGTCGTCTGATGAAATCAAATACACATAAGATAAAGACAATATCTGTGCTGTGATTTCGGCTATACTTGCATGTAAAATTAGAGAAGCAACATAATATCTGTGTTTAACTGAATTAAAGCGCTGCTCCTCTCTACCGCGCGAGACGCAGAGAGAGAGAGAGAGAAAGAGAGAGAGAGAGAGAGAGAGAGAGATGCGCGCGCGTGCTGTGAGAACCGGCATCGATTCTCAGAAACTAAATAAGGTTTGGGTTTTTTTGAAGAGAAAATAAAATAAAAATAAATCGCTAAAGGTGTCTGCAATGTCACTAAATTGGCAACACTGTATCTCAATTTCTCCAACTAGGGGTTGGGCCACGGGTCAAACAGAAAGTAAGCGCTGCGTTAATCGCGCGTAAAAAAAAAATAGTGCCGTTAATAAGATTTTGCGTTAACGCGTAATTAACGCGTTAACTTTGACAGCACTAATTAAAATCCATCCTTGCAGTGCAGAGGTGACACAGAAGCGGCATCCGAACTGGCATTACTATATTTACACTTAATTTGCAATGGCATAAATAAAGCTATTCAATATTTAAATATGAAATTATTTATAATTTTAACATTTCAATTAAAGGGTACTTTAAATATGAAACTAAACCCGCCAGTAGGTGGCGGTAAGTCACCGTCTTAAGCGAGTTGTTGGAGTCATTTATTCAACAGATTTGTTCAAACGGCCGATTCATTCATTGAATCAAATGATTCGTTCAAAACGCAGATTTCAGTTAAAAAAAATAATAATCGCTGTCTGTTGGACTACAGTTTCATTATGCAATTCTCGTCGGTGAAATAAAGGGGAAAACAAACAATATTGACAACATAAAAAGTAACACACAGTGTTAACTTTTTATTTTATACAACAGTTAAATTAACAATATAGCACATTTGCAATTGTGCACAGGAAAACGGCACTTTTGCTCGTGATATTCTAATATAACACCATAATATGATATAAATATAATAAGACAAACTCATTTGGGGACATACCTATAACTGCACTGACACATCACGCAGTGAAAGCAAGCATGAGAGACAAACGCGATGTCAGCTCGCACTCGCAGTGCCTCGTAGTATGTAGTTAAAACAGTGATTACAATATCATCATAGTTCATAGACAATCCTAAGCACAAAGAATTAGCGCGAGAGGAGAGGATAAGAGAACGAGTAAAAGTCAGTTCAATAGTCTATTGAACTGACATTTACTCGTTCTCTTATCCTCTCCTCTCGCGTGCAGGAGACAGACGTAGGCTAATACGCTGCCGTAAATGACGCGAATTGTCACGTGAACAAGCAAATCCACAAAGATAAAATAATAAAAAATAATACGTGCGCTAATTAGATAGTTTTCATTTGGAAAGTATTTAGATATGCCTCAAAGTATAATCAGGGTCTCCGCAGATCCTTAAAAAGTCTTAAAAGGTCGTAAATTCGATTTTTCTAATTTAAGGCCATAAAAAGTCTTAAAGTCTTATTTTTTACCTATGAAAGGTCTTAAATTGTAGATGACACTATGCAAAACTGTAACCCAATCATAACAATGCACGTTTACTTCCAAGTCTTCAATGCGGCACGCCCATAAAAACCAGGGTAGAAAATAGCCTATTACTTATTCATTTTGATGTTTTTGAATCTAAAAACCAAGCGAATGTCGTAAGTTGACCTCAGACAACAATATATATATATATATATATATATATATATATATATATATATATATATATATATAAAAAGTTAGTTCATGAGCCTTTGAGATTGATATTGGAAGTAACATCTGGGCTATTTCTGCTGAAAGATGGGAAGACAAGAAAATAATCTCCAATAGGATTGGATTGAGACGAGGCGCTGCAGTGAGGAGAGGAGTGAAGACCGTGCAGATCTCTCTTCTCGCAGTGGATCGGAGTCAGACTCCTGTGAGAAAACGGATATCGGGGGATTCACGCTTGTGCACGTGTTGCTAATAAACTGGATCTAATTTAGACACCCAAAGTACTTTTTTAAATTCCATTCCAAATACGGTTTATCAAAAAATTTTACTTTAAAGTCGACATGAAATCAAAATTGACCCTATTTACTTTGTTAGCGCATATTACTAGTCTTGTGGTGAACAATTAATCCATGCAAGTTAATACACAGAAAAACAATTTTTTGCCGTGGTAATCTTTAATCAAAGTGTGGAAAGTAACTTCCGGTCTGGAATAGCGTTCCTTCTCTGATGATGTAGGCTTGACAGCTTGGGTTGACAAACGCTTAACCACTCCCTCAAACCGCTAGTCCTCAAGCCGCTAGTCTGCTATGAGCCGAGATGGAGAGGAGACGCGCTGGCACTAAAACCCTCTGTTCAATATTCCCTTTCACTGGGAAATACGTCACAACACTGGAGAAAAGTCGTTTGCAACTTCCGGTTCACGCGGACTTGTATACAGACATTCGTTTATATTGTTTATATAAAATGACATCACATAACCCAAATAGAGATCACGTCAGAATGTTTGGGAATAGTCGCTAAAAATTTATACACATAAAACATGATATCAGAGTTTTCAAATCAAACATTTTAAAAGAGAAAATACATCACGGTTGCTTTATATTGGCACCGGCCCGCCGGCGGGCCCGCGGCCATTATATATTTTAAACAGTAATATCCTATACTAAACCTAAACCAATCTTGACAAACTATATGTCATTTGAAAGCTTAAAATCTCTAGTTTTCATTTGTGGTGACTGATTTTTAAAATACATTACAGAGGAGCCGTAATTTATCAATTTGCAACAAGAATATTTTCATACTCCTAAGGCGTGTTCAGACCTTTATTTTGAAATAGTGATGAACATGAAAAATCATGAAAGAATGGTAGAAACCTCAGTTTGTTTTCATGCCAAGAGTTCAAAAGATAGCATCCATTCAATTGTTTTAGAAAAAAAGGTCTGAAAATGTTTTAAATATAAATAAAAAAATTATAGATTTAAAAAAGGGGGGCGCTTGATAAGGAGTTAAACCATTGAGCATTTTGCACATCTCAAACAAGCCTATAGTCTCAGTTTTTACACAAACTGTACCGCGCTGATCACATACATCAACCCTGTTACCAAAGTCATTAGAAGAAGAAGAATCTCTATAATTATGAATAACTTATATGATATTTGACAAATACAACTTTATCTGTAACTTGGTGTTACTGATTATTCCTAAAAAAAAACTATTTAGTAAACTATATTGAAAATGACTAAAATTATGGTAACGTTGCAAAATGTAAAATAAAACAGTTAAAATAGTATTTAGTTTGATCTGATGTTGACAATCAATATATAAATGTCTCAAATCTCCCTTTACTGACCATTTGTTGAAGAAAACCCAGAACATTCTGCACCATTTCATAGTTGAACTGTTTATCTAAATGTGATGAAGTGCTTGAATGTTTCTAACATGAATGTTGTTCAGCATCATGAATGAATGAAGAATAAACACCAACCTCTTTGTTCTTCAGGATCTTCAGTGTGTTTCATTCTGCAGGGATCTGGATCACTCGTGTTCTCACTGTCCTCTTTAATAAACTCAGTCTCTGCAGATTTCAGCTCTTCCTGATGCTCTGATGCTCGTCTCCAGCTGATGGGGATTTACAGCATTTATTGGAGAATTACTGTTGGAGAAGCTGATCTGATGATGAATTTCAGGAGATCTAATAAATGAGGTGAAAACAGGAACTATTGTCATGAAATAAAGAGTGTTTTCAGCAGATCTGTTAATATTGATGAGCCGACTATCAACACTCATTCAACAAGCCATTCAGGATCATCAGCAGATCATCTCACTTTATTCTGAGTGTTTGCTGTTAGAAACACATTATTTGAGTCAGGATAGATGACAAAAGCCTGTAAAACTGCTCTACTGAAAGAAAAAATATGACATTGATAAAACATCAATCACTAATGATATTTATCTTCATAAACCACTACAGATAAATAATCAATCACAGCAGCATATTATGTACATTTGAATCTAAATATAGGTAGATTTTATAACAATCACGAAGTACTTAAATCATTAAAATATTAGGCTACATTTGTGACCTGATCCAGCTAAATGAGTCACAGTGACCCAAATTTCTAAATTGAGATTTTGGTACCAATGCAAAGAGGAGATCATAAGCTTTCAAATTATATCCTAGTCAAAGTCATTTTAAAGATATACATATTTGAATTATGGTCGTCTGCCCTCTTTTTCCAACTGAAAACCTGAGAAAAACGCTTTTAAAGTTTTTTTGCAGATATCTTTCAAAATCCATTGCAATCGATTTTTTTTTTTTTTTTACATTATCGGCGTTTTCTTCTGACTCCTTTCGCCAGAGCGGGTCACATTTTATGTATAAATATTACATTATGTGCGCTGAAACTGATAATGACCATAAAACGTTTCAAAATAAATAGCATCACAAAGCAATATTGTTCCAAGAGTAAAACGCTATTCATTTATTAATATTAACATTTAAAAGGTGATTTCACGTTGCTCATTAGGGTATAGGCTCAATGTAAAGTAACTATATCAGTGTAACACTTAAGATCGTTTCCCATCAATTCCCCTCACAGATCTCAAACTTTACCTCTTGACTTGACATTCAGGAACAGTTTTCAGTCCAAACATCGAGACAATCACACAAACGAACACAAACTCGCTCAGGACTGAATGAACTCAACATGTTCTCCTCATGCTCGCTGCTGCTGCACTACATGTTTATTTCAGAAGGAAGACGCCAGAAAAGACGCTCAAGTATCGCTGTGATCGATGAAAACAACACAGAAACGAGTCTGTCGCTTAATCAAACTGTATAAAGTGTGTTTGGTGGGTGTGTAAATATGAGAAATATACCGTGAACTGCTCTCCTCACCTCCGAAGACTCGACGCTGAAACTCAATGAGAAGAGACGGCGCGAGCGAGCGCTGACGTCATCGGCATCCAACGCACGCGGTCACAGCACACCCCCGCAGCCAATCAGGGCCACGCAGCTTCAGCTTTACTAGTCGCCTTCCATTATTATTATTTTAGAACTGAAGTGACTCCAGTTTTTAAAGGTGAAAGGAACTTTTTCAAGAAACCTTTTTCAGAAACCAGTTTTCCATTATAGTATTAGGGTTCTCAGATGAAACTACATTTATCAAACTAAAAATATGAAATAATAGAATGTAAAAATAATACTAACCAATTAAAAACAAATTCAAATACTAGCATGTACTATTTAGCCTAGGCTACCTAGGCTCGTTTTATGTTTCCACAGGTTTCACTGATGTTATCTAGGCTTAGCTATATCAGACCCTCTTAATAAAATAATATAAAACCTGCATAATATAAAAACAACACGGATCTGTGCCAAACTAAATTCAAAAGGGCACAATCATTTATTCAAGTTAAAATGAGAATGAACACCTAGGCTGTTGCGCTGAGGCAAGACAAAGCGGAGAGAGAATCCATTTGCAAGCACTTCTTTAATTAAACAAACTGGTAATCCAGGGCTAACTCATAACAGGGAACATCTACAAGCAACAGCAAACAACTAAAGCACAGAGGTATAAATACACAGACAAACAAGCTAAACAAGATAACAAGGGGGTGTGGTTAATAAGAAACACCTGGGGAGACTAATAAACAAGAAAAACTACAAAGGACTACAAAACATGGCACAGAACAGGAAATAACAAAAGTCCACACAAGACAGGAATCATGACATAGCCCCCCCACTTAAGGAGCGGATTCCAGACGCTCCTAACACAGTCAAGGAGGGAGGTGGAGCAGAGGTGGTCCCGGGAGAGGGATGGAGGAGCAGAGGTGGTCCCGGGAGAGGGATGGAGGGCCAGGTCCATGGAGAGGAAGAGGACCTGGAGACTGCGGCAAGACAGAAGGCCAGGCCGGAGCAGGCTGTGCAGGCGGCCAGGGTGGAGACGGCCAGGGCGGAGACGACCCCTCGGGCGGCCACGGCGGAGAAGACCCTTCAGGCGGCCAGAAAGGCTCGGCAGGGCTGACGTGGAGCGTAGGCTCGGCAGGGCTGACGCTCTCAGTCAGAGGCGCGGCGGGCATGATGCATACTGCCTTGGGCTCGGCAGATCTGGCGTGAAGTGCGGGCTTGGCTGGACAGGCGCGAATCATCTCGGGCTGGGCAGGCTGGACGTGAAGATCTGGCTCGGCAGGCGGGACGTGAAGCTCTGGGCTGGACGGGACCAGCGGCGAAGGAAGCTCTGGGCTGGACGGGACCAGTGGCGAAGGAAGCTCTGGGCTGGACGGGACCAGCGGCGAAGGAAGCTCTGGGCTGGACGGGACCAGCGGCGAAGGAAGCTCTGGGCTGGACGGGACCAGCGGCGAAGGAAGCTCTGGGCTGGACGGGACCAGCGGCGAAGGAAGCTCTGGGCTGGACGGGACCAGCGGCGAAGGAAGCTCTGGGCTGGACGGGACCAGAGGTGGAGGGAGATCCAAGCCAGACGGGATACATGAAAAAAGCTCAGCAGGCATGGTGGCAGCCATCCTGGGAATAAGAATTAGGCGTGGCCGCCTACTTGGCCGGAGATTACCGTTTCCTTTTAATGCTGCTGGATTCATCGTTTGGTCGGTCGTTCTGTTGCGCTGAGGCAAGGACAAAGCGGAGAGAGAATCCATTTGCAAGCACTTCTTTAATTAAACAAACTGGTAATCCAGGGCTAACTCAGAACAGGAAACTCATAACAGGGAACATCTACAAGCAACAGCAAACAACTAAAGCACAGAGGTATAAATACACAGACAAACAAGCTAAACAAGATAACAAGGGGGTGTGGTTAATAAGAAACACCTGGGGAGACTAATAAACAAGAAAAACTACAAAGGACTACAAAACATGGCACAGAACAGGAAATAACAAAAGTCCACACAAGACAAGGGGAACACAAGACAGGAATCATGACATAGGCTATGGAGTTAATCTCATTGGAAATGACAATCGATTTTACCTCACCACAAAGTAGGCTAAAGCTTGATTTAAATAGAGAATTATCTTGCTACCCAGGTGGATATTCGGGGCTTTGGTCCAAATAAAAATTGGGTATTTTTATTTAAAGGAATTCATTAATTATAAAAGCGATTTAACCACTGCTGTAAAAAATGTTTTCCTGATCTACGTGCGTTTTAAGGTCTTTAAAGGCCAAAAAAAAAAAAAAGGACAACAGTAGCTTTAAAAGCATGTCAGTGGGCAGTAGCATAAATTATTTTGTCAAGCAGAAAACAGATTCTTAAACATGAGAATCAGTTTAAATGTCGCAATGAATGATCAACACTACAAAATGGAAATGCAGAATTTTTGTATGCTTATTGTTGACAATTCACAATCACAAATCCGAAACTGGAATGCCCTTAAATAAATGATTGAAGGATTATTTTGCATACACACATACAAAGTAAAAAATTATTATACTGAACATGTTAGTTGCTTGCAGAGGTGGGTAGTAACGAAGTACATTTACTTTAGTACTTTTTTGGAATTTTTTTTTACTCTTTAGGAGTAGATTTAAATGTGGGTACTTTTACTTTAACTCGAGTACATTTCTTATGAAAAAAAAAAACTTTTACTTCGTTACGTTGGGCAACGTTCCTCTCGTTACTTTATTTTAATGCAATACATGTAATTAAATGCTTAGTTTATTTCAAGCGTGCTGTATTTTTTTTTGGGGGGGGGGGGCATGAGCGATGCTTAATTCACAAATGAATCACTCTTTTGAGTCGATTCTGTTCAAAGACTTCATCAAATAAGTTGGCAGAACTGTCTAAATCAGTTCGCGAATCAGAATGATTTGTTCGGCCCGCTATCCCGCGGTAATGTGTGTGTATTGCGCAGTGGCGTGCGAACTCGTCTTGAAAACGAATGCCTTTGCCTGCATTAGACACAGTTAACCAGTTTAAACGCGCTTGCAGAAATATACATTTTGTAAAACAGACAGAAGATCCGTCGATGTGCATTTGATCGATGTTTGTGTTCAGATGTTCAGTAGCGGTCATGAGCGCCAGCACATGTGAAGAGTTTTTACTCTTTCTTCTCGGTCAATTGTTCCCTGCCTTTAAATGCAAAACTCTGCAGATTCACTTTATTTCGACATTGTCTAATAATCCAAAATGTAGTTGTACAAGTTATACAAACCAACCCAGTAAACATTGGACGTCAGATAGACGTGCAGATCACGTCTATAATGGCAATGACCAATTCTGGACATCTATTCGACGTCCAAACTAGGTCCTCTATTTGGACGTCTAACCATGACCCGAATTGGACGTCATATTGACGTTCAACATTTGACCTTTGAACTGGGTATTTTTTTGGACGTCTAGGTGCAGGAAATTGACATGATTAATATGTAATTTTGTATTTATTTACAAATATCAACACTGTTGTTATCAACATGATTAATACATATGAATACAGATATTTTTTATAAACAAACACGATTTATTATGTGTATGCCTATTCATTTATTCAATAGGCCTTTTTTTTTTTTTTTTACATTTTCCTGTTTTTCTTTAGCTGGTTCATTTATTCTAAGTAGCCTAATCAAGTGATGTATTTATTCATTCATATATGAATTTTTGCATGTATATGTTTATTTATTTGTAAATGCAATTTGTGGGAAATTAAAGTTCAGAAAATAATTGAATGGTAGCATATTAGGCCGAGTGAAAGCAGGTGAGTGAAACCTGCTTGAGCACGGAGGGGAGGGGAGGGGTGGGTGACGAGTGCCCAGCCAACATTTGTATGTGGGGCCCATATGGGTATTAAATGGGCTGGAAAAATGGGCCTTATATAGGATTGTCCGCGGGTTTCTGAATGGCCCCACGCCAACTGCCCACATGGATTTTATGCATGATTCTTGCCAGTAGGTAGTCCCCAACTGGGCAACATGCACAAGACCCGTTTCGGTCCCAGCTTTAAGTGTTATGTGGGTACTACATGGGGTCTACATGGGCTTTAAATATGGGTTATAGGTGGGATTGTCCATGGTTTCCATGTTGGCCCCTTGTCAATTGCCCATGTAGATTATACAGTATGCAGGTATGGCCCAGCTATACAACATGTGCAAAACCCATCCAGGTCTAAAGGTAAAAAAATAAAAATCACATAAACACCGTGTGTCCATGAGCAGTTATGGCTGTAGGTATCAGTAGACCACAATGCCAGTGCCACCACTGGTCTGAATAAAATACTTTGGACATTTTAAAATAAGATGCTAAATGTCTTTCTTACTGGTTCTTAGCTGTTAGTCCCATATTACCAAACTTTTCCACTAAATACCATCCAGGCTCCATTGGTAACAAAATACAGACTCTTCCATATCCATATAGCCTATGGTTTGAGTGACCTATATATTTCCATGTTTATCAAATTTATGAAACTTACATAATGGCAGTATTTGTTTAAATTCAACCTTTAACGAACACATAAAAGACATGCAAAAAGAACATGAACTTTCATTTTCAGTGCAGAGTCTGAAAAAGTTGCAATTACCCTTTTAATTTTTGTAATACCGTGGAGAAAACAAGCTTTCAGTAGTCAAATCTGACTAGAAACACCACACAAATAAATTAGCTAAATACTATGGCAGAAAGCAATAGAGCACAAAGTGAGACCGAAATCCTCTCAAATTCCAATTTTATTTAACTAATCATTATTATGTAATGTTTGTCAAAAATGTATGGAAGTAAAATAATGCCAAATGTTTTTGAAACAAAAAGCCTGTTGCCTGCACTACTTGAAAAAAATATGCATTGCATTAACCATGCTTGCATTTTAATGCATTGTATTTTAGGACTTGCATTTTTTTATTGCCTCAAATTCAACATGGTTGAATATTTAAGCTGTGAATATTTCAAACACATTTTCATTATTAAAAATTCAATAATCCATATTCACCTTTCATGTTTCAATTCCAAAATATTCAAACGGTTTAAAAATACAACCTTTAATATTCAACAGGGAATTTTCAGTCCATTTTATTTCGCTTTAAAAATTCGCTTCCTCAAATTCAGTGGTTAAAATTCGACAGTAAATTCAACATTGACATCCAGGAACTGCAGGAAAAGCAGTAGACTACCGAGCATAATCTCCACCTGCTGTTATTAGGTCTCACCAGCAGGGGGCGCACGCGCGTGTTGTTGACGAAGACGAGAGCAACAGTTCATTCATAAAAACCCGTTTATAGAAATGCAAGTGTATTTGTGATTATTACGAGTGCTGTTTTTACAGCTGATATTATAATGTTATTCCCCCGATGCTGATGTACAGATCAAATGTTACATTTGAAGTAGACATATTTCTCTTGGTTGTTTAGTTGCCTTAACATTATATCACTGCGATGCGCTGCAGTAGCCTATAGTGTTTCCCTCAATACTTCAGGGTTGCTGGACATATACAACGCTTAACGTATAGCTTAATGGACTAATAGTGATATAAAAGAGCAAACTCGCACTTTATTGAGAAGGCTATATAGGTACTATATGGCTACGGGCAGCAGACTAAATATGAACTTAACGCGCAAGGTTTCACGCCAAGTTTCCCTGTGATATATGGCATAAAGTTGGCTTGACATTAGACATTCGCACATTTAGGGACCGTCTCTAAAGTTACACACGACATTGGTACACACGTTTCTAACTTCAATAGCATTGGGAGAGAATGACTTACAGAAAACTGGTAGGTTAGGCATGATACACATGCTTTTATATTTTTGATAAGTTGAAGTTTGCTATTGAAGTTAGAAACGTGTGTAATGTTGAATGTAATTTTAGAGACGGTCCCTAAATGTGCGAAAGTCCAATGTCACAAGCCAACTTTATGCAAGTATCCATATGCATAATGTGGGTGGGATATGTCCCACCACTTTCTGCCAGGGTAGATATTGTCCCCACCTCGCAGCACGGATGTACAAACAGCCAAAATAAAACAACTCCAGTTAACCAGCAGAGCATTCATTTAGTTCGTTTGTTAAATAAGAGGCGATCTAGCGCTGAAATGTGTATGAATCAAGTGCTCATTGCCACTGCGATCAGTGGTGCGGATAGAGTATGTGGCTCGCGAACACTCTTCACTCAGACGCGCTTCAATCAGTTGCGGAGACTCTCGTTCCGGTGAAATCACAAAACAAACTGCACACAAAGTGTCCCAGCTTGATATACAACCACTGATAAACATAATCGGTTTTGATGAGGAAAAAAAACGATAGGAGTGCGGATTGGAACCCAGAACTTCTGACCCTCATGGCTAAAGTTCTACCACTCGACCATTAAAGTACATTTGTATTTTAAGTCGGATCTATTCATGTGAAAATTCCATAGGAAAATTCTCGGCACTGACAACATATTAGATCTCATAAAACGACAAATGAAACCCAATGTAGACCTAGGCAGGGCCGGATTAAGAGTTCAGAGGCCCCTGGGCACAATGACCAGAACACAGGGTAGTAAACTTACTTATCGGTATGTTTCATAGCCAAACACTTCCCCATCACAAGAGTAGAGTACTTGCTTCATTAGATGGTGAATGTGTAACCCCTACCCCCGGGTCCTTCTCACCCCGCTCCGTGCGGGTCTCGAACCCAGGTCTCCGGCATGAAAGTCAGGCGTTCTAACAAGGAGGCTAAAGACTGCAGCCTCTAGCATCTGTCGCTAGAGCGCCTATTGAGATCAGAGGAGTGAGGTTTTACTCGCACAGCGACTACCAGCTGGCCTCCGTTACACATGCAGAGTGGTTGTAGCCACGACAGCTCTCGGAATGGGCCTGAACTTTCCCAAAATATCCCATGTCATAATGTATGGCTCACCTGAGGATGTGGAGGACCTCGTGCCTAACCTTAACCCTAACCACAGGATGCTAATATACACTAAACTCTGAACTCTTAGACTCATGTAAACTTACTTCTATAGTTTAAAGCTCCCATCTAGAACACCCTGGCAACACCATAGCAACCACCCAGAACACCCTAGCAACCAACCAATGAGGACATTGTACAGTAGGTTGGCAGGGCTGGGCGAGATGGGTCTCCATCACATGCCATTATTTACAATGTAAAGCAGCAGATCATATTGGATGAGGGTGTTAAAACACTTAAAAAAGGGCTCCACTAGCTGCCTTAGGAATGCGTTATACTCACACTTTGAGCACCACACTGACTACGTTTACAAGCTGTTAAAATTCGGGTTATGGTCGGGTTAAGGTCACTATTCGGGTTTCTGAAACATTCGGGATTACCCGTTTACATGCGTGAGCAGAGAGAGTTACTCCTGTATACATGGAATGTGTAATCAGTCGCCAATATCCCGATGTAAACGACGACGCACGGTTAGCGTCTGGACGTACGGACAACATTAAGACGCAATATGCGTCATTTCCGATTCTTCTTCCTGTATCCAAGACGACAACAACAACAACAGCAGCAGCAGGCGTTTGGGGCAGATAGCGATAGTCTTTGTTTGCGCTTTGGCGCTGGTACTGATCCACCAGCAGCACTTGACACTACTGTGCCTCATGGTCTTTATTAATAGAAGGAGAGAAATTGAGCAAGAGATGGGAAATGTAGCTGGAGCTGTGCCACACATATAAAGAAATTGGTCTCCTCCTCGCTCCAAAAGTGTGGTGCTGTGCTGCGTCTCGCCATGTTAACCTCGACTTGTTTACTTCCGCTATACTGCACGCGGGGTTGTTTATGCACCGTCTCTACTCAAAAGACCAAGATTCCTTGCGAATAGAACATGCGCAGAACACACATTTTGATGGGGATATGCCGAAACGCGTTTACAAGACCAAATATTCGGGTTAGAAAAGGGGTACCCCAGGTATAATATCCCGGTTTTGAACGGGTTATTGGCTGCATGTAAACGTAGTCACTGAAAGTGTTCTACCAGGACATTTGTGCTGCTCATACTGCCTCTCAGTTTGTTTGTGCAGCTCTGCAGGTTGTGACTTGGCAATACCTGAATATGAACAAGACTCAACAAGACGTTCATGCCACAGTCAAAAGAGTTGATTAGAGATCTTTTGTACAGGTACAAGCTCAGCACATACTACGTACACTAACAGCACAGATTGCACTGGTTTTAGTAACAAGCTGATCAAGTGTGTTCTTGAGCGTAGCACATAAATATTTGATCTTACTTTCATAATGGACAACCTACCCGTGTTTAGTAAAACTCATGGACAAAAAATTCTCTGGGTATTTTTTGATTTCTTTGGAGATTTTGAATACACTGACGTTGATCTGCCTGCAGAGGACATTTTGGTGCCTGATCAAGATTACACAGGTTACTTTGAGCCAGACACCCTATCACTATGTAGCAGCGTTGAATCTGGGTTTACACATCTGAGGAGTTCAGACTGATGCCTAAAAGCAATAGTGAAACATTTTTAATACAGTTGTACATATGACCACCGACCTGTATTTTAAAGTACTCCATGAATGCTCTCCAAAGTTATGTCATATGACTGCATATAAATAAAGTTTGAGATTTA
This sequence comes from Phoxinus phoxinus, assembly GCF_949152265.1. Lineage (NCBI taxonomy): Eukaryota > Metazoa > Chordata > Actinopteri > Cypriniformes > Leuciscidae > Phoxinus > Phoxinus phoxinus. The sequence continues at coordinate 5,450,753 of NC_136876.1, forward strand.
TATATTTGCAGTTATTGTCAAAGTCTTTATTTCACATTTACATCCAACAGAAAAAAAGGGGTGAAAATGAAAGTAACAAACAAGTTGTTTTATATGTAAATATGTAACTTGCCGAGCAATTAAAGTAGGTTTAACAATTTAAAGATTATTTATAAAGGGTCTGTATACAATCTGAACTAACAAATAAAAAGTGTCATTTTCTTACACATTTCTCCAATCCATTTTACTCTTATTCATTGTCAAAGTTTTTTGGAACAGATTATTGAATGTGAACATGTACCTTGCCTAACAATGAAAGTATATGTAACTACAGATTATTCAAAATGGGTCTATAGACAAGATAGGAAACCACAAATGTGTGCGATTTTCTTTTTGAGTTTTGCTTCTCCAAAACCGGTTCCAGATCACTCTATGCGACAACCAAGGGGTCAGACACGCATTCATCTGCAGTATCATGAGTAAAGTACTGTAAGAATAGTGGCTGTGCCCATGGGCTTTGTAATACAGCATGGCAACTTTGTACACCCTCATTAGTCTCTCACCATCACCCTCTTTTATCGCATCAAGCATGTCCAAAATCAAAAAGCTAAAGCTTTGCCTTGCTAAGGTGTGTTCTTGTTTGTGGTCTCGTTTGGTCGGTGACGTATTCCCAGACAACGTTTCAGAAGGAACATCAAAGTTGTGCTTTTTAAGCTCGTGGTTGTCTCTGGCTTTGAGATATGCGTATACCTGTTGTCATGTCACAGAAGCAGACAATGATGGAGAGACGTAAGAAGTGACCACATGTAGAATGCAACATGACATTTCTAAATGGTTAGTTGATGAATTTTGGTGGCTTATGTGTAGTTATCTTCTAGTCAGTCATCTTCTCGCTTTCCTGAAGCTCAAACAGTAGAGTGTTGGCGGTCGGTCACTGTGATTTTGCCAAGTAAGACATGTTCCTGGATCAACATATTTTGTTGATCCTAGAATAACATTCTTGTCCCAAAATTTAGTCCTTACCCTATCCCAACCCCTAAACCTAACCCTACCCATACATTTTCCCTAAAATCAGAGAGAAATGATAAGTGAATAACACTGATGTAGAAGCACCTCACCCTGATTCTAAGCCTAAACTTGACATAAACTGTAAACTTGTCCCTCAAATCTGTTTGGTTGATTAGAAAGTTGTTCCAGGATCAACAAAGATATTGATCCAGGAACATGTGGTACTTGGTGAAATCACATTCACCGTTGGGGGTCATGGGTACTGCGAAACAAACTCAACACACATGTGTGACCTGCACCATAACAAATACAACAATACAAAAGGCTGTTTGAAGACATGAAAATACTGTTTGATGTTCTTTCTTGCCCGGTACACACTGTAGGATTTTGGACAGTACAGTAATCACTGTACAGTCTACATACATGTCATACCCAAGTTTGTTAGAAACATATCGTAGCAGTTGTAGCTAACATGTCTGTAGCAGTTACGCAGCGCTGTTGTTTTTCCATGAGCGCCACCTACTGTCCGAGATTGACTGAATTTACTGACAATTTTTTGCATTGGTGCCGAACATTCGCGTTAATGTGAAAATGTCCTGTCGCTCATCGTGGCTGTTGGGAAACTAACTTAAAAAAACATGTTTCTCGGCACATAAAGATGATCTACTGTGATTTCACACTGTGGTGATGTGGTTTCTCCACTGCATGGATCTTCATGTGTATCTTCAGGTGACTTCTAATAGAGAAACTCTTTCCGCACTGATCACACGTGTGCGGCTTCTCTCTGCTGTGGATCCTCTCATGTGCTTTCAAATGTGATGATCGACTGAATCTCTTGTCACAGTGTGAACACTTGTAAGGTTTTTCTCCAGTGTGAATTCTCTGGTGCAGTTTTAACTTGCTCGCTGTAATGAAAGTCTTCCCACACTCAAAGCACATGTACTCTCTCACACCAGTGTGAGTTTTCTCATGTTCATGTAAAGTTTGCCGCTGTGAAAAACTCTTTCCACACACAGAACATGAATGCGACTTCTCCTTCGTATGAACTGTCAGGTGTGTCTTCAGCTCTGATGAACTAATAAATGATCTGCCGCATTGATCACATGAGAACGGCTTCTCTCCGGTGTGGATCCTCATGTGAACATTAAGGTGTGATGATTGACTGAAACTTTTCCCACATTGATCACACTTAAACGGCTTCTCTCCGGTGTGAACTCTCATGTGAACATCAAGAGTATGTTTGAATATGAAATTGTTTCCACATTGATGGCATTCATGCGGCTTCTCTCCAGTGTGGATCCTCATGTGTGTTTTCAGAGATGATGACACACTGAATCTCTTGTCACAGTGTGAACACTTGTAAGGTTTTTCTCCAGTGTGAATTCTCAGGTGCTGTTTTAAATTGCTCGCTGTAGTAAAAGTCTTCTCACACTCAAAGCACATGTACTCTCCCACACCAGTGTGAGTTTTCTCATGTGTATGTAAATTTTGCCGCTGTGAAAAACTCTTTCCACACACAGAACATGAATGCGGCTTTTCCTTCGTATGAACTCTCAGGTGTGTCTTCAGGTGTGATGAACTAAGAAATGTTTTGTCGCACTGATCACATGAGAACGGCTTCTCTCCGGTGTGGATCATCATGTGAACATTAAGATTTCGTTTGCATGAGAATCTCTTTTCACACTGATCACATGAGAACGGCTTCTCTCCCGTGTGGATCGTCATGTGACGCTCAAGACATCGTTTGCGTGTGAAACTGTTTCCACACTGAGTGCAGGTGAAAGATTTATTGGCTCTTCTTTTCTTTAAAAATGTCTGTTTAGTCTTTGAGCGACTCAAGGGTTTTCCTCCAGGTTGGACATGATGTTCCTCCTCCACTTCACTCAGTTCTTCACTCTCCTCCTTCACTTCTCTCAGTTCTTCACTCTCCTCCTCCACTTCTCTCAGTTCTTCACTCTCCTCCTCCACTTCTCTCAGTTCTTCACTCTCCTCCTTCACTTCTCTCAGTTCTTCACTCTCCTCCTCCACTTCTCTCAGTTCTTCACTCTCCTCCTTCACTTCTCTCAGTTCTTCACTCTCCTCCTCCACTTCTCTCAGTACTTCACTCTCCTCCTCCACTTCTCTCAGTTCTTCACTCTCCTCCTCCACTTCTCTCAGTACTTCACTCTCCTCCTCCACTTCTCTCAGTTCTTCACTCTCCTCCTCCACTTCTCTCAGTTCTTCACTCTCCTCCTTCACTTCTCTCAGTTCTTCACTCTCCTCCTCCACTTCTCTCAGTTCTTCACTCTCCTCCTTCACTTCTCTCAGTTCTTCACTCTCCTCCTCCACTTCTCTCAGTACTTCACTCTCCTCCTCCACTTCTCTCAGTTCTTCACTCTCCTCCTTCACTTCTCTCAGTTCTTCACTCTCCTCCTCCACTTCTCTCAGTTCTTCACTCTCCTCCTCCACTTCTCTCAGTTCTTCACTCTCCTCCTTCACTTCTCTCAGTTCTTCACTCTCCTCCTTCACTTCTCTCAGTTCTTCACTCTCCTCCTTCACTTCTCTCAGTTCTTCACTCTCCTCGCTATCTTCCATCGGGTCTGACATGAAAGAAAAAAAATATTACATTTAATTTTCAGTACATCAAAATAATTAACCCATCAGAACCTGAAGCTAAAATAGGTGTTTTTCACATTTTTTTTTTTTTTCTGTAAAAATCTAAAACAAAGAAATGTAGTTTGCAACAAATTAGTTATTGGCCATAACTGTGTGTGGTGAGTTTGTAAATAGAATTTAAATAGACAAAGATAAAAATATGAAGCAAAAATCACATGAAAATGAGCACTGATGTATTAGTAGAAAGTAGACAACTGCTATTAAATATTATGATAATTGAATGCCTTTTTTATGAATTGATTATATGTCTTTATTAATCCATGAATGAGGTAAATTTATCTTCCAATTATTATTTTCAAAGGGGTGATGAACTGAGAAATCAAAATCAAATTTAATAAGAGGTCATCATATTATAAGAATATCCTGTAATTTTCAGAACTGAAAACTTCCTTGTTAGTCCAATAAAAGCTATTGACACCAGGATCAGCGAACAACAGGTTTTACAAAGTGGGGATCTATGACGTCAGAGGGTATCAAACCCCGCCTCTGCAGAAGATCGACGCCCACTTCAACACGGCCTGTTTAGCCCCGCCCACCGATTCGCATGTTCCCTCAAGTGTACTGACAGGTGGCAGTATAACTCATAATAATATGCAAAACTGTAACCCAATCATAACAATGCACGTTTACTTCCAAGTCTTCAATGCGGCACGCCCATAAAAACCAGGGTAGAAAATAGCCTATTACTTATTCATTTTGATGTTTTTGAATCTAAAAACCAAGCGAACGTCGTAAGTTGACCTCAGACAACAATATATATATAAAAAAAGTTAGTTCATGACCCTTTGAGATTGATATTGGAAGTAACATCATCTGGGCTATTTCTGCTGAAAGATGGGAAGACAAGAAAATAATCTCAATCCAATAGGATTGTTTGAGATGCCTGGCCTAAGTGTAGACGAGGCGCTGCAGTGAGGAGAGGAGTGAAGAAAGTGCAGATCTCTCTTCTCGCAGTGGATCAGAGTCAGACTCCTGTGAGAAAATGGATATCGGGGGATTCACGCTCGTGCACGTGTTGCTAATAAACTGGATCTAATTTAGACACCCAAAGTACTTTTTTAAATTCCATTCCAAATACGGTTTATCAATAATTTTTACTTTAAAGTCGACATGAAATCAAAATTGACCCTATTTACTCTGTTAGCGCATATTACTAGTCTTGTGGTGAACAGTTAATCCGTGCAAGTTAATACACAGAAATGTTTTTTTTGCCGTGGTAATCTTTAATCAAAGTGTGGAAAGTAACTTCCGGTCTGAAATAGCGTTCCTTCTCTGATGACGTAGGCTTGACAGCTTGGGTTGACAAACGCTTAACCGCTAGTCCTCAAACCGCTAGTCCTCAAGCCGCTAGTCTGCTATGAGCCGAGATGGAGAGGAGGAGCGCTGGCACTAAAACCCTCTGTTCAATATTCCCTTTCACTGGGAAATACGTCACAACACTGGAGAAAAGTCGTTTGCAACTTCCGGTTCACGCGGACTTTTATACAGACATTCGTTTATATTGTTTATATAAAATGACATCACATAACCCAAATAGAGATCACGTCAGAATGTTTGGGAATATTCGCTAAAAATTTATACACATAAAACATGATATTAGAGTTTTCAAATCAAACATTTTAAAAGAGAAAATACATCACGGTTGTTTAAACCATTGAGCATTTTGCACATCTCAAACAAGCCTATAGTCTCAGTTTTTACACAAACTGTACCGCGCTGATCACATACATCAACCCTGTTACCAAAGTCATTAGAAGAAGAAGAATCTCTATAATTATGAATAACTTATATGATATTTGACAAAGACAACTTTATCTGTAACTTGGTGTTACTGATTATTCCTAAAAAAAAATCTATTTAGTAAACTATATTGAAAATGACTAAAATTATGGTAACGTTGCAAAATGTAAAATAAAACAGTTAAAATAGTATTTAGTTTGATCTGATGTTGACAATCAATATAAAAATGTCTCAAATCTCCCTTTACTGACCATTTGTTGAAGAAAACCCAGAACATTCTGCACCATTTCATAGTATAACTGTTTATCTAAATGTGATGAAGTGCTTGAATGTTTCTAACATGAATGTTGTTCAGCATCATGAATGAATGAAGAATAAGCACCAACCTCTTTGTTCTTCAGGATCTTCAGTGTGTTTCATTCTGCAGGGTTCTGGATCACTCGTGTTCTCACTGTCCTCTTTAATAAACTCAGTCTCTGCAGATTTCAGCTCTTCCTGATGCTTTCACGCTCGTCTCCACTTGTAGATGATGGGGATTTACAGCATTTATTGGGGAATTACTGTGGGAGGAGATTCACTGATGATGTGAATGCAGTGGGAGGAGCTTTACTGATGATGTGTTTACAGTGGGAGGAGCTTTACTGATGATGTGTTTACAGTGGGAGGAGCTTCATGGATGCTGTTATAACAGTGGGAGGAGCTTCACTGATGATGTGTTTACAGTGGGAGGAGCTTCACTGATGATGTATTCCAGCATAGGAGGAGCTGATCTGCCAAAATAAAAAATATCAATTAGGCCTACTGAGTTTGTTTTTATAATAAATGACACTAAGCATTTATGTCTGTCTATCTAGTTCCTGTTTTACCTCATTTATTATGCTGATGTCTTCAGATCTCCTGTAAATTGTCACTTAAAGCTTCACTGATGATGAATTTCAGGAGATCTAATAAATGAGGTGAAAACAGGAACTGTTGTCATGAAATAAAGAGTGTTTTCAGCAGATCTGTTAATATTGATGATTCTCAGACTGTCAACACTCATTCAACAAGCCATTCAGGATTAGTGTGCGGATCGGGCCGAATTTTTCAGTCCGAGCCCGGCCCGCGTCCGACAGAGCAGTAACCGAGCCCGACCCGAGACCGGCAGTTAAAATCCCATTTTTTTCTCATACTAATGACAATTGTACAATTGTTTGTTTGTGTGGAAAGCCCGCTTTTATTAAGCAACTGTAGGAAGGCAATCGGAAATGTCAACAGGACAAGCGCATCAGCGCGCGGAGCAACAAGGGCTCTTGACACCTGGCGCGCGCACAATGTGCACATGTTTCGTTGTCACGGCTACATAAACACATGTCCGCACACAGGAAGACGGATGTTATGGTAATATTTTACATGTATTTTAATCACAAAAACGAACGTTTGCATCAAAGCATCAGGCACATCGGCTACCTACATAAGCTGTTTTAAATTTAAAATGTTCAATGCCTTCGCGCTGATGTGACCGAGCCCGACCCGAACCCGAACATCATTTCTAAATATCTGTCCGAACCCGGCCCGGCCCGTCGGGTACCGGCGGTTCCCGTCGGGCTCGGGTCGGGTATCCATCCTCTATTCAGGATCATCAGCAGATCATCTCACTTTATTCTGAGTGTTTGCTGTTAGAAACACATTTAAATCAGGATAGATGATAAAAGCCTGTAAAACGGCTCTACTGAAAGAAAAAATGACATTGATAACACATCAATCACTAATGATAAATAATCACAGCAGCATATGTACATTTGAATCTAAATATAGTTAGATTTTATAACAATCACAAAGTACTTAAATCATTAAAATATTAGGCTACATTTGTGACCTGATCCAGCAAAATGAGTCACAGTGACCCAAATTTCTAAATTGAGATTTTGGTACCAATGCAAAGAGGATACCATAAGCTTTCAAATTCCTAGTCAAAGTCAAAGTCATTTTAAAGATATACACATTTGAATTATGGTCGTCTGCCCTCTTTTTCCAACTGAAAACCTGAGAAAAACGCTTTTAAAGTTTTTTTTGCAGATATCTTTCAAAATCAATTGCAATCGATTTTTTTATTTTATTTTTACATTATCGGCGACTTCTGACTCCTTTCGCCAGAGCGGGTCACATTTTATGTATAAATATTACATTATGTGCGCTGAAACTGATAATGACCATAAAACGTTTCAAAATAAATAGCATCACAAAGCAATATTGTTCCAAGAGTAAAACGCTACTCATTTATTAATATTAACATTTAAAAGATGATTTCACGTTGCTCATTATAGGCTCAATGTAAAGTAACTTATATTAGTGTAACACTTGAGATCGTTTCCCATCAATTCCCCTCACAGATCTCAAACTTTACCTCTTGACTTGACATTCAGGAACAGTTTTCACTACAAACATCGAGACAATCACACAAACGAACACAAACTCGCTCAGGTCTGAATGAACTCAACATGTTCTCCTCATGCTCGCTGCTGCTGCACTACATGTTTATTTCAGTGAGAAGACGCCAGAAAAGACGCACAAGTATTGCTGTGATCGATGAAAACAACACAGAAATGAGTCTGTCGCTTAATCAAACTGTATAAAGTGTGTTTGGTGGTTGTGTAAATATGAGAAATACCGTGAACTGCTCTCCTCGCCTCAGAAGACTCGACGCTGAAACTGAACTCAATGAGAAGAGACGGCGCGAGCGAGCGCTGACGTCATCGGCATCCAACGCACGCGGTCACGCGCGCACGGGCACAGCACACCCCCGCAGCCAATCAGGGCCACGCAGCTTCAGCTTTACTAGTCGCCTTCCATTATTATTATTTTAGAACTGAAGTGACTCCAGTTTTTAAAGGTGAAAGAAACTTTTTCAAGAAACCTTTTTCAGAAACCAGTTTTCCATTATAGTATTAGGGTTCTCAGATGAAACTACATGTATCAAACTAAAAATATGAAATAATAGAATGTAAAAATAATACTAACCAACAGGGGCGGAGCCAGACGATGTAAACATTCGGGGCTTAGCCCAAATGTAGGGGGGTCCTGGGGCATACTCCCCCGGGAAGATTTTTTTCCCATTTACGTCAGCTAAATGCACTATTTTTCAGGCTGTTTGAGACAATAGAATGCCTAAAAATCTATAAACTATCTGGGAAAATGATGATAGTTAGGCATAAAAAAAAAAAAAAAAAACTGGACGCGTGAAAGAAGTGAATTCACCGCACCGGGCTAGTAAACGCCTCAAACGCAGGACCTCCAGACGCGCGTAAATGCGTATTCACATTGACTTAAACATTGAAATCACTCGCGCCAGACGCTCTATTCGCGTTTGGTGTGAACGCAGCACTTGTCCGCGGTTCGTCCGACGCTGCTTTTGAATCTCTCTCCGGCCGGTGAGGTTGTTAGTGTTCCATATAAAAAACTTTATGTCCATATTAACTTCAGCCGATTAGCCAGTAAGCTCGCTACGACGCCGGTGTAACATACAATAGCCCGCCAGCCCCTGATGACAACCACGAAGAAGAAGATTTATATTCTTCGTTAGTTTAATTGGCAGTTGTCAAACAAGCTGAGTGATGCGCGATGCATTACCGTCCGCCACCACGCACGGTAATAGAGCTTTTGTTTCATTTTTTTGCCGCTCCAGTCAGAAAGACTGAGAGGAAATGAAACTAAGTTGAATTTATTTTTTTAAAAACTAAAAGATTCGGGGCTTTTAACAAAACATTCAGGGCTTAAGCCCCCTTAGCCCACCCCTAGCGCCGCCCCTGCTAACCAATTAAAAACAAATTCAAATACTAGCATGTACTAGGCTACCTAGGCTCGTTTTATGTTTCCACAGGTTTCACTGATGTTATCTAGGCTTAGCTACATCAGACCCTCTTAATAAAATAATATAAAACCTGCATAATATAAAAACAACACGGATCTGTGCCAAACTAAATTCAAAAGGGCACAATCATTTATTCAAGTTAAAATGAGAATGGGCACCTAGGCTATGGAGTTAATCTCATTGGAAATGACAATCGATTTTACCTCACCACAAAGTAGGCTAAAGCTTGATTTAAATAGAGAATTATCTTGCTACCCAGGTGGATATTCGGGGCTTTGGTCCAAATAAAAATTGGGTATTTTTATTTAAAGGAATTCATTAACTATAAAAGCGATTTAACCACTGCTGGAATTTTTTTTTCCTGATCTCGACGTGCGTTTTAAGGTCTTTAAAGGGCAAAAAAAAAAAAAAAAAAGGACAACAGTAGCTTTAAAAGCATGTCAGTGGGCAGTAGCATAAATGATTTTGTCAAGCAGAAAACAGATTCTTAAACATGAGAATCAGTTTAAATGTCGCAATGAATGATCAACACTACAAAATGGAAATGCAGAATTTTTGTATGCTTATTGTTGACAATTCACAATCACAAATCCGAAACGGGAATGTCCTTAAATAAATGATTTTGCATACACACATACAAAGTAAAAAATTATTATACATGTTAGTTTCTTGCAGAGGTGGGTAGTAACGAAGTACATTTACTTTAGTATTTTTTTGGAATTTTTTTTACTCTTTAGGAGTAGATTTAAATGTGGGTACTTTTATTTTAACTCGAGTACATTTCTTATGAAAAAAAAAACTTACTTCATTACGTTGGGCGACGTTCCTCTCGTTACTTTATTTTAATGCAATACATGTAATTAAAGCGGCACTCGGTAACTCTAGCCCCCACTTTGCTGATTTTCTCAACGAGCTCCCCCTACAGCTGCGGTGCGTATATTTTCACATCACTGTCGTAAAGTCACTTGCGGCGCGCCGGCGCCCTCCTCCCCCTTTCTACCGCTGCTCATGTGCTTTTGTTATGGTCGGAGCCGGTGTGGTGAACAAATGAGTCCCAGACGCACCAACTTTATCGTGTGGAGCTATGTCTACCGAGGTGGGTAATACATCATACACAGTATCATAAAGCAGTTCGTGTTTCTCGTTCTTTCTCGCTCATTCTCGCTTCTCACGAGACTTCCTATTTTCAACTTACCGGGACGTTAGTCCCAATGTTGCAAGGCTGGTTTTTCGCCTGGGAACGCTGGGGGGAGCGGGGAGAGTAACCATTCTCACCAGAACAGAGTATTTAACCATCCAAATGATTTCTAAACGGATTTATTAAGCTGAAAAAGTTACCAAGTGCACCTTTAAATGCTCAGTTTATTTCAAGCGTGCTGTATTTTTTTTTGGGGGGGGGGGGGGGGGGCATGAGCGATGCTTAATTCACAAATGAATCACTCTTTTGAGTCGATTCTGTTCAAAGACTTCATCAAATAAGTTGGCAGAACTGTCTAAATCAGTTCGCGAATCAGAATGATTTGCAGTGTTGGGGAGTAGTTAACTACAAGTAGCGACGCTACTAACTTAACTACATTTTTCAGTAGCTTGGCAGTAACTCAGTTGCTTTTTAAACAGTGTAGCTTTTCCAGTAGCTAACTACTTTTTGCAGCAAGTAGCGGTGTAGCGCGAGCAAAAGCTACATTGCGTTTTGTCGAGCCTGCGCGAATCAGCGCGATGCCAGGATATTCTTCTTCTTTTAGAGTTGTGACGTTCGCGAACGAACCGATTCTTTTGAACGGCTCATAAACATGAACGATGGGAGCCGAGTCGCGGCTGGAGGGGAGCCGTTCTTTCTGTCGTTCTTTTTTTCCTATGCGTGTTTCACACAGATGCACACAAATTAGCTCCTCCGCGAGACAGGGGTGCGTTTCCCGAAAGCATCGTTAGCCAACTATGGTCGCAAGTTCCGTCGTTATCAGCATAGTTCAACGATTTGGTGTTTCCCGAAACCATCGTTCCAACGAACGTTCGCAAACAGCATCGCAAACTTGTGTGGTTGGAACGACTGCTCTCGAGCTGTGGTTAGAAGCATAGTTTCTAGTTTACATGAGATGTAGACTGAATAAATCCTTATCTTTAGCAAAATAAGCAAGTTGACATTCAGTACAACCCGTGTTTTTTATTTAGAATACATACAAATGTAATTTACGTCTTTTAGTTTGTCAAGAGATTTAAAACACCGTTTTTGAAGACTGCGCATGTGCGAACGCGCTCTACTATGTAAGAACGAGCCAAATATTGAGTCTGGTAATAAAGCAAAATAACTGAGAAAAATTAGAAATGGTCTTCAGATGCCATGTCTGTAACTTATATGACAAAATCTAGCGTTAATTCGATCTCAAACAGATTAATTAAAATAATTTATTAGTCCACCACGTGCGAGACGTCATAAACCAGCGTGGTTGAACGATACTTTGCGACATATGGTTTCGGGAAACAGTCGTGACGAGCTAGTTGATTTCTCCAACGATGCATCATACTATGGTAGTTAAGCAGTGAGCTATATAGTTGTACGGGAAACGCACCCCAGAACAGTTATAGGGGGAGGGGCGCACCCAGCGCAGGGGTGTTGTGTGATGATAGTTGTGTTCCATTTTATTTATTCAAATTTTATCTACAGTATATTTAAAACTTTAAATATTTTTTTGTTTTCTATCAAAATGTTCTTGTGTGATAACAATGTTCTTGTGTGGAAGTGTTTGTAGTAAAAGCTGTTTTGCACAGAAATTCATTGCAGCCGGCTTTGTTTTTGATGGTTATTTGTGAGTAGGTATGAATAACATAGTCAACGTAGCTTTACACATACACACACTTTGGTAAATCCAAAATAGTGATGTCACTGTCTAAGCAGAGGGATGTTGTGCGACCCTATATGGCCACACATGACAAATGAGGTAATAATCAATATTTCTGAATAATTCAAACTCAGATATTGGTGTGTGATATCTGAGTTTTAATTAATTGACTACAAATCTCATTAGTTGAGAAACAACTAATGTTAATTACCCATGGCCTTATTTGTCCAAGTTCATATTTGTTGCAATTTTGCACTTTTGACAAACAGTCTGATATATTTGAGTGTAGTGTGTAATAAAACAATACTCTTTGAAATCATAATGTATTGCATTGTTTTAAACACTAAATATTTTACTTAAAACATTCCTCAGACACTTATTCAGTTATTTATAATATTGTTCAAAAAAATCAAAAGTAGTTTCAATGTAGCTAGCTACTTTTTGATAGTAACTTGTAGTGTAGCTACAGTAACTACTTTTCCAAAAGGGTAGCTTGACTGTAGTTTAACTACTTTAACTTACGAGTAGCTTTAACTCTACAGTTTCAGAGTAGCTTCCCCAACACTGATGATTTGTTCGGCCCGCTATCCCGCGGTAATGTGTGTGTATTGCGCAGTGGCGTGCGAACTCGTCTTGAAAACGAATGCCTTTGCCTGCATTAGACACAGTTAACCAGTTTAAACGCGCTTGCAGAAATATACATATTTATATTCTATAGAAATATACATTTTGTAAAATATACATTTTGTAAAACAGACAGAAGATCCGTCGATGTGCATTTGATCGATGTTTGTGTTCAGATGTTCAGTAGCGGTCATGAGCGCCAGCACATGTGAAGAGTTTTAACTCTTTCTTCTCGGTCAATTGTTCCCTGCCTTTAAATGCAAAACTCTGCAGATTCACTTTATTTCGACATTGTCTAATAATCCAAAATGTAGTTGTACAAGTTATACAAACCAACCCAGTAAACATTGGACGTCAGATAGACGTGCAGATCACGTCTATAATGGCAATGACCAATTCTGGACATCTATTCGACGTCCAAACTAGGTTCTCTATTTGGACGTCTAACCATGACCCAAATTGGACGTCATATTGACGTTCAACATTTGACCTTTGAACTGGGTATTTTTTTGGACGTCATTTGGACGTCTAGGTGCAGGAAATTGACATGATTAATATGTAATTTTTTATTTATTTACAAATATCAACACTGTTGTTATCAACATGATTAATACATATGAATACAGATATTTTTCTGTGGGGTGGGTGACGAGTGCCCAGCCAACATTTGTATGTGGGGCCCATATGGGTATTAAATGGGCTGGAAAAATGGGCCTTATATAGGATTGTCCGCGGGTTTCTGAATGGCCCCACGCCAACTGCCCACATGGATTTTATGCATGATTGCACTTGCCACTAGGTAGGCCCCAACTGGGCAACATGCACAAGACCCGTTTCGGTCCCAGCTTTAAGTGTTATGTGGGTACTACATGGGGACTACATGGGCTTTAAATATGGCTTATAGGTGGGATTGTCCATGGTTTCCATGTTGGCCTCTTGTCAATTGCCCATGTAGATCATATGCAGGATTTCACTGGGTGTTAGGTAGGGCCCAAGTATACAACACATACAAAACCCATCTGGGTCCCATCTTCAAGCTCTATGTGGGTGCTAAATGGTGACAACATGGGCTTTAAATATGGGTTATAAGTGGGATTGTCCATGGTTTCCATGTTGGCCCCTTGTCAATTGCCCATGTAGATTATACAGTATGCAGGTATGGCCCAGCTATACAACATGTGCAAAACCCATCCAGCTCTAAAGGTTAAAAAAAATAAAAATCACATAAACACTGTTTGTCCATGAGCAGTTATGGCTGTAGGTATCAGTAGACCACAATGCCAGTGCCACCACTGGTCTGAATAAAAGACTTTGGACATTTTAAAATAAGATGCTAAATGTCTTTCTTACTGGTTCTTAACTGTTAGTCCCATAGTACCAAACTTTTCCACTAAATACTATCCAGGCTCCATTGGTAACCAAGACTCTTCCATATCCATATAGCCTATGGTTTGAGTGACCTATATATTTCCATGTTTATCAAATTTATGAAACTTACATAATGGCAGTATTTGTTTAAATTCAACCTTTAACGAACACATAAAAGACATGCAAAAAGAACATGATTTTTCATTTTCAGTGCAGAGTCTGAAAAAGTTGCAATTACCCTTTTCATTGTTTTAATACCGTGGAGAAAACAAGCTTTCAGTAGTCAAATCTGACTAGAAACACCACACAAATAAATTAGCTAAATATTACCATGGCAGAAAGCAATAGAGCACAAAGTGAGACTGAAATCCTCTCAAATTCCAATTTTATTTAACTAATCATTATTATGTAATGTTTGTCAAAAATGGCACAAAACAATTATAGAACAAGTGTTGCACACACAGAATAAAATAGTTTATAAATTGTCAAGAAATTGAAGATACTGTCCTCACATACCAGGGCCGGCCCGTGGAACAGGCGGAATAGGCAAATGCTAGGAGCACCCAAATTAGTGATTTTTTTGGTTAACACTTTACAATAAGATTTAATTAGTTAATGTATTAACTAACATGAACTAACCATGAGCAATACACGTGTTACTGTATTTTTTAATGTTAGTTATTAAAAATCCAGCTGATCATGGTTTGTTCATATTACTTCACAGTGCATTAACTATTTTTTATACTAATAATATATTAGTAAATGTTGAAATTAACATTAACAACGATTAACAAATGTTGTAGTGCATTTCATTATTAGTTCATGTTAACTAATGTAGTCAACTAATGTTAACTAATGAAACCTTATTGTAAATAGGGTTGGGTATCGGTTGGGTTTTATCCGATACCAGTACCTACTCGGTATTTTTTAAACGGTTCCGGTGCTTAAACGGTTCTTGAACCGGTACTTAAGAAAGCGAAACTGCACACACTTTGTCAAAAAATAATACCCTCTTATTTACAGGGCCAAACTGGACACAATATTAACTTAAATATTTAAATATTTTCTGATTTCTGATTAAATGAAAAATTGCGCCGTTTAATAGGCTATTGATGTAAAACACTTAAGTTAAGATCAACATTTTGTCTTCACATATTATGACTTTTACTTTAAGCAGAGAAATATCTGACACTGAGCAGAAATATTTAACACACACAGTATAGTCTCGTATAAAGTGTTGGAACTTTGTTAAAACATTTTGCACACGTTGTCACACTCGCTGTTGAATGGCAACGGTGTTTGCTAGCCTACTTGATATGCAAGATTTGCAATTGGCATTAAAATAGGCGTACTAGACTGAGCCGAAGAGGAACGGCTTATTCTGTGATGTCAGATGACGGAATCATCTGTGATGTCGCAACTCGATCACACTAAATGCGTCTCTATAACACGCAGTGTGTTTATCGTTTAATTTATACGCGAAAAGTTTTTACGTGCATAGGATATGCATGGGTTGGTTAGGGTAGGTTTAGTAGTGGTGTGGGGTGCGTGTGTATTATACGTTTGGGTAGAATTAGTGGTGTGGGATGCGTGTGTGTTACACGCAATGAAGTGCGTATCAAATGCACGCGAAAACTGCGTATCATATACACGCAAAAATTGCACGATAAACACACTGCGTGCTATAGAGACACTGGCAGCTGCTGAACTTGCAGGTTCTGGGTTCTAATCCGCATTCGTACAGTTTTTTTTTTCCTCATCAAAACCGATTATGCTCATCAGTGGTTGTATATCAAGCAGGGACACGTTTGTGTGCATTATATTTTGTGATTTCACCGGAACAAATAGAGAGTCTCCGCAATCGGCGCGCGTCCAAGTGAAGACAGTGCGCGAGGTGAACACTATCCGCGCCACTGATCGCAGCGGCCGGCAACGAGCACTTTGATCACTTGATTTAAAACACACATTTCAGCGCTAGATCGTCTCTTATTTAACAAACGAATGAAACGAATGCTCTGCTGGTTAACTGGACATGTTTTATTTATATGTATTGGAGCATTCGTGCCGCGAGATGTTTTACAGGGGGCGGTAAAAAAAAGTCAGGCATCGAAATCAGGCACCGAAATTTTCGTTCTTATTCGGTCTGGTTACTATCGTTTACGTCGGAACCGGTTCCCTATCGGCACCGAGTTTCGGTACGCAACCCTAATTGTAAAGTTTTACCTTTTTTTTATGCTGTGCATTTATTTTTTATGCACAGCATTTTTTTATGCTGTGGGAATCAAAATAGGAAAGGTACAGTTGGCTTGTTAACATCAGGTGTCTTCAATGTTGGCAATAACATATATTTTGTAAATTTTACTCATTTTAAATGGTTAACATTTAAGGAATTAATTTGATTAATTATTACTCAATTCTAATTTGTTAAATTTAATTAATAATATTGCTTGTAATCTGTTGCCTCATTTTAATTAATTAAATATAAATAAAATCTATGTTTTATTTTGTTATTATAAAAGGTGTAAAGATAGAGCAAGTCCCACATTTTAAATATCTAGGTACAATCATTGATGATAAACTTTCTTTCCAGGAAAATGTGGAGCATATACATAAGAAAACAAGACAGCGTTTAAGTTTACTCAGGAAGTTGAGACATTTTGACATCGAAAGGAGGATCTTAACTATTGTTTATAGATCGATGATTGAAAGTATTTTAAAATATTGTTTCATGGTATGGAAATTTAACAATGAAACAGAAGAATAAATTAATACGAGTATTTAACGAAGCAAATAAGATTTTCGTCCAAAAACAGAGTACATTGCAAGAGCTGTGTTCACATTTTATGGAGAAAAGGGCATTAGCAGTATATTCAGACAAGACTCATCCCCTCCACTCCTGCTTGGAGGTCCTTCCTCCGGGGCGTTGGCTGCGTATACCGTATGCCAAAAAGAACAATTATAAAAGGTCATTTGTTCCATTGGCGGTGACTGTTTTAAATCAAATTCTCAATTGAGGCAGCTTCTATAGGTGTGTGAACGTGCACATATTGTATTAATTTAATTTACTCATGTATGTATTAATTATGTGTGTTTTATTATGCGGTGTGCAATGTGGTTGTAGAATGTTGAGCCAGTGAATGATAAATTTCTGTCCAGTAAATCTGAACAGACAATAAAGTTTAACAAACAAACAAACAATATATATATATATATATAAATATATTAATGCATATATGTAAATAAATATAAATAAATGTATATTTATAACAAAATATATATATATATATATATATATAATCTCCCAGATCTGATGCTGTAATGTATAACAACGGTGACCTGATCAGTTTAATAAAGCCTCGGATGTATGAATGAAAGCGGCTAAAGCTGTTAGATTCAGTGGACGATCAAACCTCATCAGTTTGAATGTAGATTTGGCGCCATCTGCTGGACACTCAACAAACAACATCCAAACTGAGAAACTTAAAGCCGTAAAACAATCATGTACTCTGAATTGTAATAAATATTAATAGGATTGATCAGAGGTTGGGGGAGTTTTGCAGCACAAGCTGTTTGGAGAGAAGATTGTAGATGTGGTCATTGTCACTTAAGAAATATTGATATGCTCGTTCATCAAGAAAATGTGTAGCTTGTTTTGTTTCAACAGCCGATACTTTCTCCATGACAGGAAAGGAACTTAAGATCTTGAGAAATAAGTGATCAATAAAACACTTGCATAAATCATTGATAACTTGTAATTATTCCACAGTTCTGCTGTTACCATTCTTCATCCTTTCAGCGACGCCACTGGACACCGTTAGCTTGACAACATTACCTTTGCGGTCTGCCACATTAATGGTTACGTTGTCCATTGTTGTGTGTTACACAGGGTAATGCAGGATCTTTATATATCATAAGAAACCACGGGACCATAGCCAACACATGTCCCATTCATTATCACTAAACATTACCAACAAATGCAATTACCCAAAGCCAGCTTTCAGTTTTTGTTCAACTTTCAATTAGCAGTGATTGCCATGGTGTGTTTATGATTGAGTGATTAGTTCAGTTCAGGATTTATTTATACCCGTAGGGAAATTGTGTTTGCAGCGTACACTCACACAGACATTTGACACATTTGAGGACTGCTCTTCCTCTCTAAAATAACCATTTCCTTAGTTTTTGTGATATTCAAAGAAAGATTTGAATTTTCACACCAGTTTAAAAAGAAGTCGAGAAGAGGCCCTTGTTCTTCCTCCCCATCATATAAAAGACTCACTAAAACAGTATCATCTGCATACTTTACAATATTTATGTTTTTGAAGGAACTCACACACTTATTGGTATATAAAATGAATAATAACGGGGATAAAACACATCCTCGGGGAGCTCCGACTGAGGTAATCAGTTTGTCTGAAATAGACCCTCCTATTTTAACCTGCTGATTTCTAGAACTAAGAAAGTTGGTCTTACTATCTATAAAAACAATTTTTGGCCAAAGTGGCAGCTAATATACTGGGAGAAATACAGTTAAAAGCTGTTGAGAAATCCACAAACAGAGTTTTTGGTTTCTCTAGATGTGAATGCAACAGATGCAATACAGTTATAATTGCGTCCTCGACCCCTTTAGAGACTTGGTATGCAAATTGCAGAGGATCTATGAGATGCTGTGTTATAGATGCAATTTACTTTTTTACTAAATGTTCAAAACTCTTCATCACAAGCGACGCAATAGTCGTTTAATTCAGACGGCCTAGGAACTTACGCCACTGGAATTAGAGTAGATGTTTTCCATAAAACAGGGACGATCGTAAGATGCTCTAAAAACTTCTGTAAAAACGGGCGCATCTTGTCTGGACCTGGACTTTTCCAGGGATTGCACTTTCTAAAAATCGGACTAACCTAAAAATTAGCATCAGGTGATCCTGAAAACCCTGGTATTGCATCACTCACTGTTAAAGCGACAGTAATATGAGTTACTGTAAGCGGATTTGCCATCTCCAGCTCCTCATATCCTCGAGGCACAGGGAATGATTTGCATCTTCCCTTATGAGATTAAGTAGCTTTATGTATTAAACTTTTAAGATGTGTGTGTAAGTGGTGTTTTGGAAGGGTGTCAAGAGAGAAACAAGCTGTAAGTAAATAATCTGAGAACATATTGGATGGCTATGACTTTAGCAGTCTGATGAATTACATGTGTTTGCTAATGATAAAAGCAATCTTTTAATAAATAAAACAATTCCCTGAAGGATACGACAAGTATGTATGGATACGAGTATGTATGCATTTTTGTTTATTAAGTTTGACAGTATTCTGCCCATCTTTTGTTGTTACCTCAAGCTAAGCTCTTGTTAACACCTTTAAGACCATTCATTTTCATGTACTTACAATGACTTCAGTCAATATTAGGTACTTATCATGTTTTTCATTTAAGAAAACTGATCCAAATAATTAGTAGTTCCTCTAGAAGGATGTAGTAACACTTGAGTCATTACTAGTGGGTTACCATTGCCCTTTATTATAAATTATGCACTATTCATGTTATTTATGAACCTGTATATAGTAGTTCTCTGGTATGTATGAAACAAAAGTAGTTATTGATTAGCTAATAGTGAACTACCACATTCAACTGAGCGCTATTACTTACTGATATGTTCATCAGTTTCTTGTAGTAGTTACTAGAATATTAATAGTGTGTTACTCATTTGTTCCTGTGTAGTAATTCATTAATGAAGGAACAGTATTCTAAACTGTTACCGACTTTATTAAAAGAAAGATAAACATAAACAAAATTAGTTCTTGCGTTAACGACAACCGACTGTGAGAACTGTAAACCCAGGCAAATAAATACACAGCTGGGTAGATCACAGTAACCATAGTGACAAACTCAGGCGGGAAATTAGAAGAAATGAGACTTAAGAATTACAGCTAGTGGTGGAAATAGGTACTGCAGTCCAAATTCAAAACATGTGAGATCGTTGTTTCTCCTGCCTCCTCAGACTCGAGCTGATGCTCACGCGGGTCGCCAGTTTGAGGACACGCAACAGGAACGAGCGCAATGGACCATGAAAATTGGCAACAAAAACATTCCTTCCAGCCTGGAAACGCACATTTCAAAGTAAAATAACTGGCTGTAGAAGTGTTTTTCAGAGAAACAAGTATGTGAGCTCAGCATGTTTCCTCAATATCTGCAAACATATTATGGTATTGTTATGCTAGAGTGAAAAAGTTACATACAGCACCTTTAATAGAAACAAACTAAAAGTCCATGAAAATGAAACTAAGGCCCTGTCCACTAGTGATGTTACGTATGACACTGAAGCTTCGATGTGCGTATCGCGTATGCGACGCAGTTTCTAGTGAAGCCCCGTATCGGGTGTGTATTGGTTTCCCAGAGTCACGTGATCGATGACAAAAGAAGCCTCACTTTCTGTCCAATCACGTGCGCGTTTCGCTTTGGGTGTCTGAAGGCTCGAACCCCAGACTTACTTAACGAGTCCTTGTTGGCTCAGTCTGGTTCATAGGTTTGTGAGGAGAGTGCTGTTAATCAATACATTACATTTAAATAACCAAAACGACTTATTCTTCTTTTGTAGTTGTTTCCAATGTATGTATCCATTTCTAAAAAAGAAGAAGAAAAAATAAATATTAATTAATTTATTATTATTTTATTTATTATTATTGTATTTTATAATTGTTGACCGTTGATGTGTCTTATATTCAGTCAATGTAGTTACATGTACAGTCACTCCCAATCAATTCTTCTTTTCCTCACACTTCTGAGGTGGAAACCTTTCTTCTTTCTTGGCTTCTGTTGGACAGTGTGTAGACCAGCACACACAAAGCTCAAATGCCACTTCTGATGCGATCGTAAGAGTGGATAAATACCTTACAGAGACAAACATACAAAGAGCTGAAGATCCACTTGAATACTGGAGAATGCAGAAACAATAATTAAAAACTTTATCATCTTTCTGTCATACAGTTACATAAGCACTATCACTGCCAAGTGTCAAATGTACATTTAATAACAGATGATCCTATCACACAATGTCCTTATTCAGTGTGTGTGTGTGTGTGGAGAGAGAGAGAGAGAGAGAGAGAGAGAGAGAGAGAAGGCCTAGATCTTATTGAATCATATAAGCTCATTTTAGATTTTATTGTCACTTTAATGGGTAAAATAATTGATTTAATGGACAAATCAAACACAAACGTGTAAGGCTTTTATTTGTACACATAACATTGAAATCATGGAGCGTGTTGTGGTTGATTCATCTGACAGAGCTTCTTACAAAGGCTTCTGGCTGCTTTATTTTAAATAAACACCAGATGGCGCTGTTCTCGACACTCAGTGATTCATGAGGCTTCATTTCCCCTTCCCTACTGTCCACACAAACACGGGTGTTTTCAAAACCGCAGCTTTTCCTATGCGGTTTGGCCATTCATCCACACGCAAACGCAGTATCCGGTCTCTGAAATCGAATCTTTTTGAAAACTCTTGCCAGGGTGAAGACTTTCAGAAACTCCGGTTGCGGTGTTTGTCGTGTAGACGGTGAAACTGGAGATTTTTGGCTTTCGATGTCGTAACCGATTGGCCAACATGGCTTTAAGGTTAGGGTTATATCGCCACCTGTTGGTTTGGAATAGTCTTGACAGCTCTTCATAAGCGTGTTTTCGCGTTTTCATGTGGACGAGATTTTGTTTTTGAAAAGGAGGAAAAACTCTGTTTATAAAAATACCCTTGTACGTGTGTACTAGGCCTTAATAACAGATTGTGTGACAGATCTGACTTGAACTGCTAATGTAAGTATTTTGTTAGACAGTGAAGCACAAAGCTTCAAGTGCCTGTGGTCTGTCCTTCCAGTGAAGGCGCTGTAGACGGGAATCTGGTGATTAAACGAGCACAGCGTAGTGCTACATGTCATCATCATCATCATCAAACACCTTATTTATCTTTCCATTCTCCAACCTCTGACAGATGCATTCAAATCCATTCCTCCTGGTTCTGTGTCTTCATAGAAGAACTTTTACACTCATTAAAGTTATCCTGAGCACTGAATGCTCTCAGCACAACACAGGTGAGCAGACCCAGAACTGCTGTGACGTTGGCCTCGTGTTATAGAGACACCAGAAGCACAGCTGCTTTAAGTACACAGAGTCAGAGATGTGGTTATGGGTGTGACTGAAGTAACAAATGAGGGGGACCTTAACTTCACCATGCTTATAGGACTATTTTAAGAGCATGAAGAGAATTCTTCTAAAACAAACAGAGAAGTTTCAAAATACTGCTCAGAAATATAGCAAATGCACAGTTTGCGATTTTCACTTAATTTTTCGGTAACACTTTAAAATACGGATCCTTCGTTAATGAATAACTACACAAGAACAAATGAGTAACACAATGTTAACAATCTAGTAACTACAGTTAACTAACAAGTAACTCTGATTAACGAATTAGTAAGTAATAGCACACAGATTTAAGTGGTAGTTCACTAATAACTAATCAATAACTACTATTTTTTAATACTTCCCAGAGAAATAATGAAAAAAATTCACAATTTGTGCAAAATTTAATAACTAATGCAGGAAAAATTACAAGCACTAGATTAACATTACTGCTAGATACTGTACACTAATTATAAATATGTAATAGCGTAGCAGACTTATGATTTGGGAAAGCTGTCAATAATTAGCCTATGCACTGCTGTCTTTTAGAGAACTATTCATAAACTAAATAATTTTTATAAATGCACTTGTCTGGAACACTTACCCTGTGGCCGATTCTCCGGAACATACTGAGTCATCAGCCATCCAAATACCAGTTATTTTATTATTTAACCTACTTCTCAAAAGTGTTTTTATGTATGTCTCTTTGCTCATATGTAGATATATATATATAAATATGTGTGTGTATATATATCATGTGAATGATTAGATGATTCTACCCTTTCGGGTTGGCTCTTCATTAGTAACTACAGCATGGAATCATGATAACTAGTAATGACTCAAGTGTAAATGCATACTTTTATAAGACTTACAAATTATTTGGATCCGTATTCTAAAGTGAAGATCATGTTAACTAACTAGTAATGAATCAAGTATTAATGCATACTTCTATAGGAATTACTATCTACAACTTCCCCAAAACCTTAAAATTACTTCAGTGTTTGGTTGCATATGATATTTATTCATCATGACTGATTTTAACAATACGCCTGGAACAAGCAACAGCTTAAGTAGCAGTGACACTTGGCCATATTTATGATGGCTTACTCTAAACAGTAGTCAAGTAACACAAAATTACAGTTAGTTAAATTACTAGTTAGTTAACATGATCTTCACTTTAGAATACGGAAACAAATAATTTGTAAGTCCTATTAAAGTATGCAAAATTACATTTGAACTAGTAGAATAGGCCTACTGCAAGTGCAAAAATAATATATAAATAGTAAACTATAAGTATAATGTTATGTTGACTTAAATAAAACTTGTAGTATAAAACTACTAAACTAGTAGTTTACTGAGAGTACACTAACAGAGCAAAAATAGAGAAATAAAGAAAGGCAACATTTTAAACAAAAATGTTGAGAAAATATAATTTTTGTCAAAGACAAAAGACTAAGCCTTGATCAGATTCAGAACGATGATCAAAACACAGATGGAGTAGATCGAGTCCAACAACCCCAAAGCTTCTCAGTCGTTTTCTCTTCATGTGTTACGCTTCATTTCATTTGGAAACATTAAGCAGTTTTGATTTACACGCTGTTTAATGTTTGATGATCACGCTATTTTACACTTGCGTGAGCAATCTTCTGTCACTTGTTTCAGATTCTTCTTCTCCTGTTTTGATCCGGAGATTCTGTACTAAGATGTGTTATAGCGCCCCCTACCGTATAACAGTGAAAAAATGGATAGCTGAAAATTTAATTCAATAGTGGGGAAAGAGTAAAGTAGAATTAAAATCTCTTTCCAGCGGTTTACTTCAAGAGCAACTCGATCCTGGTTTACCTGATCTATAGCTGTGTTTGTTTGAGTTTCTGTGAAAGATTGCGCCAAGCATCCATGTTTGTGATGTGTTCTGCAGACCTCTCATGCTGTCTCAAGTGGGCAGAAAGATTTTTCCAGTAACTGAACCCATCTTCACTTAGCTGAGTGGCCTTTTCTCGGTTACCAAACAAACGGCAACAAAAGCACATAACAGTAATTTTTTTCACTGTACATGAGCCAGGACCTCTTTATTTTTTCTCCATTCTTCATTTGCAGGTAATAATTGCTGCTTGTAAATCTTCGGCCCTCTTGATTTTTAGGATAAATTCTGTCCTTGCTCTGAACTGGGCCTCTCTGCACTATTGAGCAGCGCTCTTTGTCAGTGAGATGTTTTGGGCTGGGTCATCTTCAAGTTCAAGTGTAACACATTGGTCAGAATGACTGCTAGTACTACTCATTAGTTGTTCATTGGAATTATCGTCTTTTTCGTCATCATTATTATCACTGTCACTGGAAGTTTTGTTACCTGCAGTCGAAGGATCCTCCTCATCCTGTAAAGTTGCCTTTGATGTAACGTTAGCAGCAATATCGCTTGAGCAGCCTGGGCTGGCACTGTCGGCAGCAACGGGTAACGTTAGCTCCTCGCTAGCAGCAGTGCTAACGGTTGTGATGGTGGTTGTATCGTTAGCGTTGTTGTCATTGTCAGCGGGCATCACAAAAAAGTTAGTCACCTTCGGCAATTTCGCTATAAAATTTTTGCTTTCCTCCCGGGGCTCCTGTCTGCGACACTTATGATTTGATGCCATTTTTCGCAAATGGAGTTTTATAAATATATAATTTGCGAGAAGTAAAAAAACCAAAAAACGTAAGCATAAGTAAGGCAATTGCCGACCTTTGCCTACTGGTAAAGTCCGTCCCTGCACAAGCTGATGCTGTCACGATCCACACTCAATGAGACAAGGGAGAAGATCCAAATGCAGTTTAGTATTTATTTGAAAGAAATCCGTACTCACAAACAGTCCAGGCAGGGGTCAAAACCATAAGGACAATCCAAACATAAAACAAGAACAGAACAAGAAACCAGGACTCGGAAATGGCGTGATAATGGACAAGGACTCCGTGACACATACTAAAACAGACAGGGTATAAATACACAGGGAATAGACAATGATAATGGGGAAATGGCTGAGTGCAATGATCAGTGATAAGGAACCAGCCGAGTGCAATGAGAAGACAAGGATCGTGGGAAATGTAGTTCAATAGTGTGATGGACACCGTGGGGAAGGAGGACATCTAGTGGTGACCCAAGAAACATAAACCAGACACTGTGACATAACCCCCCCTCTACGGAGCGGCTACCAGACGCTCCAAGACCCACAAAAAACAAACAACACAAGAGTCCAGGCGGGAGGTGGAATGGTGGAGGATCAGGGGGAGGGATGGAGGGCCAGGACCATGAAGGGGAACAGGAACAGGGGATGATAATTTAACCGGCGGCCGTGGCGAAGCAGACAGTCCATCGGGCGGCCAGGGCGGAGACGACAGTCCATCTGGCGGCCAGGGCGGAGACGACAGTCCATCTGGCGGCCAGGGCGGAGACGACAGTCCATCTGGCGGCCAGGGCGGAGACGACAGTCCATCTGGCGGCCAGGGCGGAGAAGACCCCTCGGGCGGCCACGGCGGAGACGACCACTCAGGCGGCCATGGCGGTGAAGACCAAGGCAGAACAGAGACAGACCCTGGCTCAGGAACTGGAACAGACACCACCGGCTCAGGAACTAGAACAGACACCACCGGCTCAGGAACTGCAACAGACACCACCGGCTCAGGAACTGGAACAGACACCACTGGCTCAGGAACTGCAACAGACACCACCGGCTCAGGAACTGCAACAGACACCACCGGCTCAGGAACTGCAACAGACACCACCGGCTCAGGAACTGCCACAGACACCACCGGCTCAGGCACAGGAACAGACACCACCGGCTCAGGCACAGGAACAGACACCACCGGCTCAGGAACTGCAACAGACACCACCGGCTCAGGCTCGGCGGGCGTGACGTGAAGCTCAGGCTCGGCGGGCGTGACGTGATGCTGGATCGGGACCGGCAGGGCGAGCAGCTCGGGCGGGGCCGGCAGGGCAGCATGCCTAACCGGCACGTCAGGGATGGCAGTCACCTCTGGGATGGTCTCTGGATTAGGAACCACCGGACGGTCCGTTGAAGAGGCCCTTCTCCTTCTCCTCCTCCGTCTCCGGACCACCGGAATCGGAACCACCAGACCCGACTCAGGAACAGATGACACTGGCTCCGGCTCTGGAACAGCAGACACTGGCTCCGGCTCTGGAACAGCAGACACTGGCTCCGGCTCTGGAACAGCAGACACTGGCTCCGGCTCTGGAACAGCAGACACTGGCTCCGGCTCTGGAACAGCAGACACTGGCTCCGGCTCTGGAACAGCAGACACTGGCTCCGGCTCTGGAACAGCAGACACTGGCTCCGGCTCTGGAACAGCAGACACTGGCTCCGGCTCTGGAACAGCAGACACTGGCTCCGGCTCTGGAACAGCAGACACCGGCTCCGGCTCTGGAACAGCAGACACCGGCTCCGGCTCTGGAACAGCAGACACCGGCTCCGGCTCTGGAACAGCAGACACCGGCTCCGGCTCTGGAACAGCAGACACCGGCTCCGGCTCTGGAACAGCAGACACCGGCTCCGGCTCTGGAACAGCAGACACCGGCTCCGGCTCTGGAACAGCAGACACCGGCTCCGGCTCTGGAACAGCAGACACCGGCTCCGGCTCTGGAACAGCAGACACCGGCTCCGGCTCTGGAACAGCAGACACCGGCTCCGGCTCTGGAACAGCAGACACCGGCTCCGGCTCTGGAACAGCAGACACCGGCTCCGGCTCTGGAACAGCAGACACCGGCTCCGGCTCTGGAACAGCAGACACCGGCTCCGGCTCTGGAACAGCAGACACCGGCTCCGGCTCTGGAACAGCAGACACCGGCTCCGGCTCTGGAACAGCAGACAATGGCTCCGGCTCTGGAACAGCAGACACTGGCATGTCCAGGATCCGAGCCAGACGCTCTAAATAATCCATCATAGCCTTGGCGGCCCCACAAATGGGCATCTCTAGACCAGTCTCAAGCTGAGCAGATGGGACGTGAACAGTCTCTGACTGGGCAGACGGGACGTGAGCAGTGTCTGACTGGGCAGACGGGACGTGAACAGTCTCTGACTGGGCAGACGTGACGTGAACAGTCTCTGACTGGGCAGACGTGACGTGAACAGTCTCTGACTGGGCAGACGTGACGTGAACAGTCTCTGACTGGGCAGACGGGACGTGAACAAACTCTGGCTGGGCAGACGGGACGTGAACAAACTCTGGCTGGGCAGACGGGACGTGAACAGTCTCTGGATGGGCGGACGTACGTCTTCCCCTTCTCCGCCCGCGATGGCGAGATGGTGGCTCTAATCCGTCCCTCACCAGTCCCGGGACGAAGGGGGGCCAAGGTGGAGGGTGGTGTTGGCCTTGTTCTCGACCACCTCCTCCTCCTCTGTGACCTCCCCGGGTCCCACGAAAAATGACCAGACGGGTCCCCTCAAAACAATCCCTCCTCTCCCGCTCGATGGCTGGGGAAGAGAAGCTGAAACTCATACTGCTGGATCTAGGTGTGACGGAGTCCTTCTGTCACGATCCACACTCAATGAGACAAGGGAGAAGATCCAAATGCAGTTTAGTATTTATTTGAAAGAAATCCGTACTCACAAACAGTCCAGGCAGGGGTCAAAACCATAAGGACAATCCAAACATAAAACAAGAACAGAACAAGAAACCAGGACTCGGAAATGGCGTGATAATGGACAAGGACTCCGTGACACATACTAAAACAGACAGGGTATAAATACACAGGGAATAGACAATGATAATGGGGAAATGGCTGAGTGCAATGATCAGTGATAAGGAACCAGCCGAGTGCAATGAGAAGACAAGGATCGTGGGAAATGTAGTTCAATAGTGTGATGGACACCGTGGGGAAGGAGGACATCTAGTGGTGACCCAAGAAACATAAACCAGACACTGTGACAGATGCTTCACACACTCATTACACACAAACAAGCGGATGCTTCACACACTCATTACACACAAACAAGCTGATGCTTCACACACTCATTACACACAAAGAAGCGGATGCTTCACACACTCATTTCACACACAAGCTGATGCTTCACACACGCATTACACACACAAGCTGATGCTTCACACACTCATTACACACACAAGCTGATGCTTCACACCCTCATTACACACACACAAGCTGATGCTTCACACACTCATTACACACACACAAGCTGATGCTTCACACACTCATTACACACACAAGCTGATGCTTCACACACTCATTACACACACAAGCTGATGCTTCACACACTCATTACACACACAAGCTGATGCTTCACACACTCATTACACACACACAAGCGGATGCTTCACACACTCATTACACACACAAGCTGATGCTTCACACACTCATTACACACACACAAGCTGATGCTTCACACACTCATTACACACACAAGCTGATGCTTCACACACTCATTACACACACAAGCTGATGCTTCACACACTCATTACACACACAAGCTGATGCTTCACACACTCATTACACACACACAAGCTGATGCTTCACACACTCATTACACACACAATGCTTCACACACTCATTACACACACAAGCTGATGCTTCACACACTCATTACACACACACAAGCTGATGCTTCACACACTCATTACACACACAATGCTTCACACACTCATTACACACACAAGCTGATGCTTCACACACTCATTACACACACACAAGCGGATGCTTCACACTCTCTTTACACACACAAGCTGATGCTTCACACACTCATTACACACACAAGCTGATGCTTCACACACTCATTACACACACAAGCTGATGCTTCACACACTCATTACACACACACAAGCTGATGCTTCACACACTCATTACACACACACAAGCTGATGCTTCACACACTCATTACACACACAAGCTGATGCTTCACACACTCATTACACACACAAGCTGATGCTTCACACACTCATTACACACACAAGCTGATGCTTCACAAACTCATTACACACACACAAGCGGATGCTTCACACACTCATTACACACACAAGCTGATGCTTCACACACTCATTACACACACACAAGCTGATGCTTCACACACTCATTACACACACAAGCTGATGCTTCACACACTCATTACACACACAAGCTGATGCTTCACACACTCATTACACACACAAGCTGATGCTTCACACACTCATTACACACACACAAGCTGATGCTTCCCACACTCATTACACACACACAAGCGGATGCTTCACACACTCATTACACACACAAGCTGATGCTTCACACACTCATTACACACACAAGCTGATGCTTCACACACTCATTACACACACACAAGCGGATGTTTCACACACTCATTACACACACAAGCTGATGCTTCACACACTCATTACACACACACAAGCGGATGCTTCACACTCTCTTTACACACACAAGCTGATGCTTCACACACTCATTACACACACAAGCTGATGCTTCACACACTCATTACACACACAAGCTGATGCTTCACACACTCATTACACACACAAGCTGATGCTTCACACACTCATTACACACACACAAGCGGATGCTTCACACACTCATTACACACACAAGCTGATGCTTCACACACTCATTACACACACACAAGCTGATGCTTCACACACTCATTACACACACAAGCTGATGCTTCACACACTCATTACACACACAAGCTGATGCTTCACACACTCATTACACACACACAAGCTGATGCTTCCCACACTCATTACACACACACAAGCGGATGCTTCACACACTCATTACACACACACAAGCTGATGCTTCACACACTCATTACACACACAAGCTGATGCTTCACACACTCATTACACACACAAGCTGATGCTTCACACACTCATTACACACACAAGCTAATGCTTCACACACGCATTACACACACACAAGCTGATGCTTCACACACTCATTACACACACACACAAGCTGATGCTTCACACACTCATTACACACACAAGCTGATGCTTCACACACTCATTACACACACACAAGCTGATGCTTCACACACTCATTACACACACAAGCTGATGCTTCACACACTCATTACACACACAAGCTGATGCTTCACACACTCATTACACACACAAGCTGATGCTTCACACACTCATTACACACACAAGCTGATGCTTCACACACTCATTACACACACAAGCTGATGCTTCACACACTCATTACACACACACAAGCTGATGCTTCCCACACTCATTACACACACACAAGCTGATGCTTCACACACTCATTACACACACACAAGCTGATGCTTCACACACTCATTACACACACAAGCTGATGCTTCACACACTCATTACACACACACACAAGCTGATGCTTCACACACTCATTACACACACACAAGCGGATGCTTCACACTCTCTTTACACACACAAGCTGATGCTTCACACACTCATTACACACACAAGCTGATGCTTCACACACTCATTACACACACAAGCTGATGCTTCACACACTCATTACACACACACAAGCTGATGCTTCACACACTCATTACACACACACAAGCTGATGCTTCACACACTCATTACACACACAAGCTGATGCTTCACACACTCATTACACACACAAGCTGATGCTTCACACACTCATTACACACACAAGCTGATGCTTCACACACTCATTACACACACAAGCTGATGCTTCACACACTCATTACACACACACAAGCTGATGCTTCACACACTCATTACACACACAATCTGATGCTTCACACACTCATTACACACACACAAGCGGATGCTTCACACTCTCTTTACACACACAAGCTGATGCTTCACACACTCATTACACACACAAGCTGATGCTTCACACACTCATTACACACACAAGCTGATGCTTCCCACACTCATTACACACACACAAGCTGACGCTACACACTTATTACACACACACAAGCTGATGCTTAACACACTCATTACACACACAAGCTGATGCTTCACACACTCATTACACACACAAGCTGATGCTTCACACACTCATTACACACACAAGCTGATGCTTCACACACTCATTACACACACAAGCTGATGCTTCACACACTCATTACACACACACAAGCTGATGCTTCCCACACTCATTACACACACACAAGCGGATGCTTCACACACTCATTACACACACAAGCTGATGCTTAACACACTCATTACACACACAAGCTGATGCTTCACACACTCATTACACACACACAAGCGGATGCTTCACACACTCATTACACACACAAGCTGATGCTTCACACACTCATTACACACACACAAGCTGATGCTTCACACACTCATTACACACACAAGCTGATGCTTCACACACTCATTACACACACAAGCTGATGCTTCCCACACTCATTACACACACACAAGCTGATGCTTCACACACTCATTACACACACAAGCTGATGCTTCACACACTCATTACACACACAAGCTGATGCTTCACACACTCATTACACACACAAGCTGATGCTTCACACACTCATTACACACACAAGCTGATGCTTCCCACACTCATTACACACACACAAGCTGATGCTTCCCACACTCATTACACACACACAAGCTGATGCTTAACACACTCATTACACACACAAGCTGATGCTTCACACACTCATTACACACACAAGCTGATGCTTCACACACTCATTACACACACAAGCTGATGCTTCACACACTCATTACACACACAAGCTGATGCTTCACACACTCATTACACACACACAAGCTGATGCTTCCCACACTCATTACACACACACAAGCGGATGCTTCACACACTCATTACACACACAAGCTGATGCTTAACACACTCATTACACACACAAGCTGATGCTTCACACACTCATTACACACACACAAGCGGATGCTTCACACACTCATTACACACACAAGCTGATGCTTCACACACTCATTACACACACACAAGCTGATGCTTCACACACTCATTACACACACAAGCTGATGCTTCACACACTCATTACACACACAAGCTGATGCTTCACACACTCATTACACACACAAGCTGATGCTTCACACACTCATTACACACACAAGCTGATGCTTCACACACTCATTACACACACAAGCTGATGCTTCACACACTCATTACACACACACAAGCGGATGCTTCACACACTCATTACACACACAAGCTGATGCTTCACACACTCATTACACACACAAGCTGATGCTTCACACACTCATTACACACACAAGCTGATGCTTCACACACTCATTACACACACAAGCTGATGCTTCACACACTCATTACACACACAAGCTGATGCTTCACACACTCATTACACACACACAAGCTGATGCTTCCCACACTCATTACACACACACAAGCGGATGCTTCACACACTCATTACACACACAAGCTGATGCTTCACACACTCATTACACACACAAGCTGATGCTTCACACACTCATTACACACACAAGCTGATGCTTCACACACTCATTACACACACAAGCTGATGCTTCACACACTCATTACACACACAAGCTGATGCTTCACACACTCATTACACACACACAAGCTGATGCTTCCCACACTCATTACACACACACAAGCGGATGCTTCACACACTCATTACACACACAAGCTGATGCTTAACACACTCATTACACACACAAGCTGATGCTTCACACACTCATTACACACACACAAGCGGATGCTTCACACACTCATTACACACACAAGCTGATGCTTCACACACTCATTACACACACACAAGCTGATGCTTCACACACTCATTACACACACAAGCTGATGCTTCACACACTCATTACACACACAAGCTGATGCTTCACACACTCATTACACACACAAGCTGATGCTTCACACACTCATTACACACACAAGCTAATGCTTCACACACTCATTACACACACACAAGCTGATGCTTCACACACTCATTACACACACACACAAGCTGATGCTTCACACACTCATTACACACACAAGCTGATGCTTCACACACTCATTACACACACACAAGCTGATGCTTCACACACTCATTACACACACAAGCTGATGCTTCACACACTCATTACACACACAAGCTGATGCTTCACACACTCATTACACACACAAGCTGATGCTTCACACACTCATTACACACACACGCTGATGCTTCACACACTCATTACACACACAAGCTGATGCTTCACACACTCATTACACACACACAAGCTGATGCTTCCCACACTCATTACACACACACAAGCTGATGCTTCACACACTCATTACACACACACAAGCTGATGCTTCACACACTCATTACACACACAAGCTGATGCTTCACACACTCATTACACACACACAAGCTGATGCTTCACACACTCATTACACACACACAAGCTGATGCTTCACACACTCATTACACACACACAAGCTGATGCTTCACACACTCATAACACACACAAGCTGATGCTTCACACACTCATTACACACACACAAGCTGATGCTTCACACACTCATTACACACACAAGCTGATGCTTCACACACTCATTACACACACAAGCTGATGCTTCACACACTCATTACACACACAAGCTGATGCTTCACACACTCATTACACACACACAAGCTGATGCTTCACACACTCATTACACACACAAGCTGATGCTTCACACACTCATTACACACACACAAGCTGATGCTTCACACACTCATTACACACACAAGCTGATGCTTCACACACTCATTACACACACAAGCTGATGCTTCACACACTCATTACACACACACAAGCGGATGCTTCACACTCTCTTTACACACACAAGCTGATGCTTCACACACTCATTACACACACAAGCTGATGCTTCACACACTCATTACACACACAAGCTGATGCTTCACACCCTCATTATTACACACACACAAGCTGATGCTTCACACACTCATTACACACACACAAGCTGATGCTTCACACACTCATTACACACACAAGCTGATGCTTCACACACTCATTACACACACAAGCTGATGCTTCACACACTCATTACACACACAAGCTGATGCTTCACACACTCATTACACACACACAAGCGGATGCTTCACACACTCATTACACACACAAGCTGATGCTTCACACACTCATTACACACACACAAGCTGATGCTTCACACACTCATTACACACACAAGCTGATGCTTCACACACTCATTACACACACAAGCTGATGCTTCACACACTCATTACACACACAAGCTGATGCTTCACACACTCATTACACACACACACAAGCTGATGCTTCCCACACTCATTACACACACACAAGCGGATGCTTCACACACTCATTACACACACAAGCTGATGCTTCACACACTCATTACACACAGAAGCTGATGCTTCACACACTCATTACACACACACAAGCGGATGCTTCACACACTCATTACACACACAAGCTGATGCTTCACACACTCATTACACACACACAAGCTGATGCTTCACACACTCATTACACACACAAGCTGATGCTTCACACACTCATTACACACACAAGCTGATGCTTCACACACTCATTACACACACAAGCTGATGCTTCACACACTCATTACACACACACAAGCTGATGCTTCCCACACTCATTACACACACACAAGCGGATGCTTCACACACTCATTACACACACACAAGCTGATGCTTCACACACTCATTACACACTGTGACGTGCCTTTATGGCTCGTACAATTATAGTGCAGTGGGGGGGGCTTTGAGGTAATTATGTGAAACACCTGCAGAGAGTTATAAAAGGTGATGGTTCTCTGACCTCAGTCGCTCCTCGGTTACCCTTTAGTCTTTTGTTATTTTGGGTTGCTGCTTTATTTGTTTATTATTCGTTTGCTTCATGTATTAGTTTTGTTTGGGATTTTATGTTTGCAGGCCTGTGATTTGGAGCGCGTATTTGGGGTTTGTGTTCATGACGCAGCTTATTCTTTATTTAAGTTGATGTGCTGAGCGGAATGTTTTCCGTCATGTTTTTCCTTATTTAATAATGAGCTGTTAATGTTATTTTTGTTAATAAATACTTTTTGATTCGCTTTTGTTCTCGTTGCCTCCCTCATTTGTCGCGGCTCAGAGCCGGCCGTGACAAATATGGGGGCTCGTCCGGGACGTTCGTTGTAATTGAGAACACCTGTCTGTCGTGATCTCCGACTCCGTGAGCGAGTGTTCAGCGTGTGCTGTTTAGTTGTTTGGGAGGCATCGGGGAACAATTGATGGGGAAGTAAAGCATATGTCTTTGATTGTAATTTGGGGAACAAGAGGTAAATGAATTGCCGCTGCGTGCTGATTAGAATGTAGCTATCAAGAAACGATGTGGTAAGTCATGAATGAATTCAATACTGATTGAATGTGTATAAGAATATATATTTATCAGTGTTCGTTCGTAGTCCTAAGTGTTTATTTCGTTTGAAAATTTGTTAGGGGTAGACAAATTAAAAATGACTTCCAATATTAAAGAGTTTATTTCTAGTCCGTCGGAAGACCTTTTAAATGAGTTTTCGAAGGATCAGTTTTTAGCGCTTGCGAGTCATTATAATGTTGAGCTTTCTGTTGCTGATAAACGGTTAAAGGAAAGTTTAAAATCAAGTTTGATAACTGCTTTGGTAGAACAGAATGTATTTGAAGATAAACAGACAGTGTCTACTGTTCAGGCTAGTAGATTGTCTTTGACTTATGAGCAACAGAAGGATTTACTTTTGATAGAAATGAAGTCTAAGGAAAGGATCGAACAGCAAAAAATAGAAGCAAGACATGATATTGAAAAACAGAGATTGGACCTTGAGCGTTATAAGTTGGATTTGATAAAGGCTGGAAAATTTTCTAGAGAAGCCAGAAGATTGTCTGTTGAGGGTAGTGAGCATGATTTGCTTGATTTTGATGTGGTCACAAATTTGAAACTGGTGCCAAAATTTAATGAAAAGGAAATTGACACCTTTTTTTCATTGTTTGAGCGAGTAGCGGTTACTAGAAGTTGGTCCGATTCCGAGCGTGTTTTGTTGTTGCAATGCGTTTTCACAGGAAGAGCTCAGGAGGTTTTTTCTTCGTTAAGTACTCAGGATTCGGAAAAATATGAATCTGTTAAGTCAGCTGTTTTGAAAGCTTATGAATTGGTACCAGAAGCATATAGACAGCGATTTAGAGGTTGGCAAAAATCTGAAAGACAAACACATGTGGAATTTGTGAGAGAAATTCAAACTCATTTTAATCGCTGGTGTTCTGCTTCTGGTGTCAAGACTTTAGGTGATTTAGAAGAGTTGGTATTGTTAGAGCAGTTTAAAAATTCAGTACCACCCCGTATTGCTACTTATGTAACTGAGACTAAAGCTCGTACTGCGTATGACGCAGCAGTCCTTGCTGATGAATATGCTTTGATTCATAAAAATCAGTTTGGATACAAGGCCTTCAGAGAAATTAAACGAGAACCGGATTGGTTTGTACATGATAAGAGTAGGGAAAATCCTGATATCTTTAGAGGAAGATCGTTGCGTTCACCTGGGGAAAATGAGTTAGTTGATGTATGCAATTATTGCCAAGCCAAAGGGCATTGGAAAAATGAATGTCCAATGCTAAAAGCCAAAGCTCAATATTCACCAGGGAATAGAAAGCCCCAAAATGTTGTTTGGGGAGCAAAATCAGTAGGATTAGTAACATCCATTCAATCAACGTCCGAATTAGCCATTGAAAATGACCGTGAAACCTTGAATTCTAGTTTTTCTCCTTTTATTACAGAAGGATATGTCTCACTAGTAGGTTCTAAAGAGAATAAGCAAGTAAAAATCCTCCGAGACACGGGTGCAATGGAATCGTTTATTTCTGAAAATGTCCTGTCTTTTTCCAATGAATCGTATATTGGAAGCAATGTTTTGATTAGAGGAATAGGACTGAATGTAGTATCTGTTCCTCTACATAAAGTGATGATAGTTTCAGATTTGGTTCAGGGAGAGGTAACACTTGGGGTACGTCCCTGTTTACCAGTTGTAGGTGTAGACATTATTCTTGGAAACAATTTAGCTGGAGGTAGAGTATGGTCCGTTGGTCCACCAGCTTTGATAGTGTCTCCCTCTTTGTTGCTTCCTGAGGTGTCAGAAGATGAAAATGCCCAGAGTTTTCCGGAAGTATTTGTTTCTTCTGTTGTGACCCGAGCTGGGAGTAAGTCTTTATCTGTGACTCAGTCAGATGTGAAGAGAGATAGTAAGACCCTGACTAAAATACCATCAGTTTTGACCATCTCACCTAGTGAATTGGTGAAAGAACAACAGGCAGATGCCTCACTTGTTGTCTTGTTTGACAGACTTCTGTCTCCAGATGTACTGCAAGATATATCGTCAGGGTATTATCTGGATGGAGAAATATTAGTCAGAAAGTGGGTGCCCCATGGTAAAGATTTTGTAGGAGATCCAATTGTTCAGATTGTTGTTCCAAAAAATCTCCGTGATCTTGTTCTGAAAACCGCTCATGACACGTCAGGACATTTGGGTGTTAAAAAAACGTATCAATTAATTTTGAAAAGTTTTTTTTGGCCCAAGCTTAAACGGGATGTGTCTGCGTACATTAAAACCTGCCATACTTGTCAGTTGACTGGAAAACCCAATCAGACCCTGAGACCGGCACCGCTTTTTCCTATTCCAGTGGTAAACCAACCATTTGAATATTTAATTGTGGATTGTGTGGGCCCATTACCTAAGTCGAAGGCAGGAAGTAAATATTTGCTCACGATAATGTGTCAAGTCACCAGGTTTCCAGCTGCCTATTCGTTACGCTCCATCACTACAAAGACAGTGTTAAAGGCCTTAACGCAATTCATTGCTCTGTTTGGAATTCCTAAAGTCATACAAACAGACCAAGGATCGAATTTTACTTCGAAAATATTCGCTCAAATATTAAAGCAGTTGCATGTTAAACATCAGAAGGCTAGCGCTTACCATGCTCAAAGTCAGGGGGCGCTAGAACGCTTCCATCAGACACTGAAGTCTCTGTTAAGATCTTATTGCACACAAATGAAGGGTGATTGGGAAGATGGTTTGCCCTGGCTTCTTATGTCCGCTAGGGAAGCTTCACAGGAAAGCACAGGGTTTAGTCCAAATGAGCTTGTGTTTGGACATTCAGTGCGTAGTCCAATGTCACTTTTGTCTGAGGATTTGAAGGGTGTTGATCCACCGAGAAATTTGTTGAACTATGTAAGTGATTTTCGTAGGAGATTGTATGAATCTTGTGCACAGGCAAAAGCAAATTTGGGGCATTCACAAGATAGAATGAAGCGGTTGTTTGACCGTCGAGCAGAGGTTCGAGTTTTTCAGTCTGGTGATCAGGTACTTGCTTTGGTGCCAGTTGTGGGCTCTCCTTTTCAAGCAAAATTCGTAGGCCCTTATACTGTGATACGTCAGGTTTCAGAGTTGAACTATTTGATTGAAACTCCTGATAGGAGAAAGAAGGCTCGTGTTTGCCATGTGAATTTGTTGAAACCCTATTATGTACGTGATACTATTGAAGATGCTAGCCAAGAGGATGTTAATTCTCTTTTGACTTTTGAGAATCAAGAAGGATCCCAAGTAAAACCCGTGCTTGTGGTTGGCGCAAGGGTGGAAACATCTTTAAGAGGTATTCCTGAGGTGCCTGTCTCCGATGATGAGGGTCTGGATCCGGGTGAATCGGTCACACAAGGCTGTTTTAAAAACACAGAGGCCCTTGAAAATTTGGGGGTGATGTTGAAGCATCTCCCTGATGTTCAATATTCGGATGTGTCTGCTTTAATAAAGGAGTATGTGTCTCTTTTCCCAGATATTCCCACACAGACAAACTTAATTGAACATGATATTGATGTGGGGGACGCAAAACCCGTTCATCAGCATTATTACCGTGTTCCGTTGGAGAAAAAGCGACACCTAGAGGCTGAGGTTGAGTATTTGTTGGAAAATGGGTTAGCGGAGCCTTCTTATTCCAGCTGGGCGTCTCCGTGTATTCTGGTTAGAAAAGCCAATGGCTCTCATAGATTTTGTACAGACTATAGGAAGGTAAACCAACTGACTAAACCTGATTCCTTTCCTTTGCCACGAATTGAAGATTGCATTGATCAAGTTGGGTCTGCCATTTATGTTAGCAAATTTGATTTGCTAAAGGGTTATTGGCAGGTGCCTCTGACAGCTAGAGCCCAAGAGATCTCTGCATTTGTCACTCCGTCAGGCCTTTTTTCCTACAGGGTTATGAGTTTTGGCCTGAGAAATGCTCCAGCTACGTTTCAGCGATTAATGAATCGAGTTATCTCTGGCTTGGAAGGTTGTGCTGTTTACTTAGACGATGTAGTCGTCTATAGTGACACTTGGTCAGAACATCTAACTCGGGTTAAAGCTTTGTTTGATCGTCTGGTTGCGGCTAACCTTACTGTTAATTTGAGCAAATGTGAATTCGCTAAGGCCACTGTAATCTATCTTGGAAAAGTTGTAGGTCAGGGTCATGTATGTCCTGTTCGAGCTAAAGTGGCCGCAATTGACCAATTTCCTACCCCTACAACTAAAAAAGAGTTAATGAGGTTTCTTGGAATGGTTGGTTTTTATAGGGGGTTCTGTCAGAATTTTTCTACTGTGGCAGCTCCTCTCACCAACCTGCTCCGAGATAAAATCAAATTTGAGTGGACCTCTGTGTGTCAGAGAGCATTTGAGGATGTTAAGTCACTTCTCACTGTCTCTCCAATTTTGGTTGCACCCAGACTGGATAAACCGTTTAAACTGCAAGTTGATGCTAGTAATGTGGGAGCTGGAGCTGTTTTATTGCAGGCCTCAGAAGATGGTGTAGACTGTGTGGTGGGGTACTTCTCTAGAAAGTTTAACGCTTATCAACTTAACTATTCAGTTATTGAGAAGGAAGCATTAGCTCTAATTTGGTCACTAATCCATTTTGAGGTTTATGTGGGTTCAGGGGGAGGACCATTGGTGATTTTTACAGATCACAATCCTCTAACATTCCTTCATTCTTTGCAGAACCCAAACCAGCGACTCATGAGATGGTGTATCTTTCTACAAGGGTATCATCTCGATATAAGACACATCAAGGGTACAGAAAACGTGATTGCGGATGCTCTATCAAGAGTATGATGTGTTACGATGTTGTTTTCTGTTTTTCTTTCTGCTTCTCTCTCCGCTTCTCTCTCCAGCCTGTCTCTTCTCCTAGGTGGCGAGGGTGATGAGTAGTATGGGGAGATGGATTCTGGAAGATGCTGTGACATTAGTGTTATGTAGCCTAGTACAGATTTGTCTATTTATTTCTTTTGGCTTTGTAGGTGTACATCCCAATTTAGTTAGGGGGGGGGGTATTTTGGATTTATTTTTTGTTTTGGGTGGTAATCCTGAGTGGGGGTACACTTCAGTATTCTTCGGCAGTCCTGGTTATGGGATTGTTGAGGATGCTGAGTTCAGTGTTTAAAGTCGCCCCGAGCTCGGCAAGCCACTGAAGACTAGATAGGATTTAGGTAGTTTGTGATGTTAGTTAGGAGGTTGGGATGTACCCTGTTGGATTTTTTGTTGTTTTTTTGTTGTTGTTTTGTGTGTTGTATAGGGGTTTTATCTTTTAAGGGGGGGTGTGTGACGTGCCTGATGGCTCGTACAATTATAGTGCAGTGGGGGGGGGCTTTGAGGTAATTATGTGAAACACCTGCAGAGAGTTATAAAAGGTGATGGTTCTCTGACCTCAGTCGCTCCTCGGTTACCCTTTAGTCTTTTGTTATTTTGGGTTGCTGCTTTATTTGTTTATTATTCGTTTGCTTCATGTATTAGTTTTGTTTGGGATTTTATGTTTGCAGGCCTGTGATTTGGAGCGCGTATTTGGGGTTTGTGTTCATGACGCAGCTTATTCTTTATTTAAGTTGATGTGCTGAGCGGAATGTTTTCCGTCATGTTTTTCCTTATTTAATAATGAGCTGTTAATGTTATTTTTGTTAATAAATACTTTTTGATTCGCTTTTGTTCTCGTTGCCTCCCTCATTTGTCGCGGCTCAGAGCCGGCCGTGACAACACACAAGCTGATGCTTCACACACTCATTACACACACAAGCTGATGCTTCACACACTCATTACACACACAAGCTAATGCTTCACACACTCATTACACACACACAAGCTGATGCTTCACACACTCATTACACACACACACAAGCTGATGCTTCACACACTCATTACACACACAAGCTGATGCTTCACACACTCATTACACACACACAAGCTGATGCTTCACACACTCATTACACACACAAGCTGATGCTTCACACACTCATTACACACACAAGCTGATGCTTCACACACTCATTACACACACAAGCTGATGCTTCACACACTCATTACACACACAAGCTGATGCTTCACACACTCATTACACACACAAGCTGATGCTTCACACACTCATTACACACACACAAGCTGATGCTTCCCACACTCATTACACACACACAAGCTGATGCTTCACACACTCATTACACACACACAAGCTGATGCTTCACACACTCATTACACACACAAGCTGATGCTTCACACACTCATTACACACACACAAGCTGATGCTTCACACACTCATTACACACACAGAAGCTGATGCTTCACACACTCATTACACACACACAAGCTGATGCTTCACACACTCATTACACACACACAAGCTGATGCTTCACACACTCATTACACACACACAAGCTGATGCTTCACACACTCATTACACACACACACAAGCTGATGCTTCACACACTCATTACACACACACAAGCTGATGCTTCACACACTCATTACACACACAAGCTGATGCTTCACACACTCATTACACACACAAGCTGATGCTTCACACACTCATTACACACACACAAGCTGATGCTTCACACACTCATTACACACACAATCTGATGCTTCACACACTCATTACACACACACAAGCGGATGCTTCACACTCTCTTTACACACACAAGCTGATGCTTCACACACTCATTACACACACAAGCTGATGCTTCACACACTCATTACACACACAAGCTGATGCTTCCCACACTCATTACACACACACAAGCTGACGCTACACACTTATTACACACACACAAGCTGATGCTTCACACACTCATTACACACACACAAGCTGATGCTTCACACACTCATTACACACACAAGCTGATGCTTCACACACTCATTACACACACAAGCTGATGCTTCACACACTCATCACACACACACAAGATGATGCTTCACACACTCATTACACACACACAAGCTGATGCTTCACACACTAATTACACACACACAAGCTGATGCTTCACACACTAATTACACACAAAAGCTGATGCTTCACACACTCATTACACACACAAGCTGATGCTTCCCACACTCATTACAAACACAAGCTGATGCTTCACACACTCATTACACACACAAGCTGATGCTTCACACACTCATTACACACACAAGCTGATGCTTCACACACTCATTACACACACAAGCTGATGCTTCACACACTCATTACACACACAAGCTGATGCTTCACACACTCATTACACACACACAAGCTGATGCTTCACACACTCATTACACACACACAAGCTGATGCTTCACACACTAATTACACACACACAAGCTGATGCTTCACACACTCATTACACACACAAGCTGATGCTTCACACACTCACTACACACACAAGCTGATGCTTCACACACTCATTACACACACAAGCTGATGCTTCACACACTAATTACACACACACAAGCTGATGCTTCCCACACTCATTGATGTCACGCCCGGCTTTGCCGTGCTGGGTGTGCTCACTCCACTATGAACAGTAACTGTTTGGGCCGTCTCTCTCCCTCCAAGCTGAAGGGGGAGCTGTCTGTTTTCGGTCCATCTGGCAGCAGCTGATTGGCGGGACGGTTTAAAAACATCTCCTGCCAGTTGCTCTAGAGTTCCAGTTGCTCTGTGCTGCGCGTGTCTGCTTTGCTCTGGCCTCCGGGCTGGTGGTAACATCATCTTACTCCTTTTTTGTCTATTTTGCATTACACATAGACTACACTTTACTGATCTGCACTACACTTTTGGTTAGTTTTCTTTTGCTTCATGTTTACTGACTTAATACACTTATTGATTTAAATTATGTTTTCATCGTATAATTTAATGTTTAATAAATTATTTTTGATTTAACTGAACAAACGTTGTGGTCTCCCCTATGTCATTGCTACTGTGAGCCAGGTAGCCGTGACATATGGGGGCTCGTCCGACCATTTGGATCCCAAATTGTAAGTAGACTACTATAATTCGCAATAGTGTGTAGGTCTCTGCGTGGGTAGTGCTACGTCATTGGTTCACATTTTGTGAATGAAACGTACGGGTGATCAGCTGGTGTAATCAAATCAGCTGGCACGCGTTGTGTTTGTTTGGTGGGGAGTTCCGCATCGAGTGTTCAGGTAATGAATTCAATGTTACTTTAGTACTTTGATGGAGTAACAGTTTTTTTGCGAAGGAGTATTTGCGCAGATTAGAGAAATTTAGCCAACCATATTTTGTTTATTTTTTGAGTGGCGAAGTGTGTTTGTAGGTTAACTTAGGTTACAGGATGGCATTTTACGGAGCTTGTTTTATCCCCAATTAGTGCGCTTCGGCGTTGTGGGTTTAGGTTGCTGGTCACTGAAGTCTGAACGAGGGCACCGCCGTGGAGCGCCGGCTGAATCGACTTCGGTCGGGACAGTACGATTCCAGCGGTATTGGTGAGTAAATGAGCCTTGTTCTTGGACTTAGTGTGAAGATAGGGCAGAATAGTAGGGGGGTAAATGTTTAGGGGGAAACTCCGTTGTTGTCCTGTAACGTGAGCTGCACTCCGCTTCGCCCGATTTAATTTGTGTGGTTGGATTTGTGTAGTAACCCGAAAGACGTTGAAGTAAGTGCTTAGTTTTGTTGCTTTGGCTAGAGGTATTGCTATTGGGTGTTTTTAGACCATAGCTGGGTTTGTTTGTTGAGTGGTGACTTCTAATTTAAGTGTAAAAATGAGTGCACTTGGGGCGTTTCTAGAGGCTCCCTCAGTGGTCTTGCTTGCAGCGTTAAATGTGAAACAATTGTGTAGTGTGGCCATGCACTATAAAATTGATGTAACTTTGCGGAGGGGAGCTAAGAAGCATGAGCTGCTTGACTTCATTTATTCGTGTTTGGTTGAAAAGAGCGTGTTACCGGACGAGAAATTACCGGAGCGCTGTGAAGGGGGAGCGTCGGGTTCAGATAGTGAGCAGACTTTAGATAGTGAAACCACTCCGAAATTGACTGTAGACCCAAAGCCAAAAACCAGTGTATTAACATTTGAACAGCAAAT
Source organism: Phoxinus phoxinus (assembly GCF_949152265.1). Lineage (NCBI taxonomy): Eukaryota > Metazoa > Chordata > Actinopteri > Cypriniformes > Leuciscidae > Phoxinus > Phoxinus phoxinus. Next base: position 5,495,318 of record NC_136876.1, read on the forward strand.
CGAAATATTAAAACTGCAACATGATTTGCAAGTGAAACAAAAGACATTGGAATTGGACCAAGAATTAGCAAGGAAAAAATTGGATGACGATTTGGCTCAAAGGCGGCTGGATAACGAATTGGATTGTAAAAGGTTAGAAGCTGCACAGAAAGATAAAGATCGTGAGTTGGAATGGGAAAAGCTTAAAAATTTAGAGCAGGATCGTGAGATTGAGCGTACTAGGCTGCAGTTAATGGCTGACGGCAAATTTGGAAAATCGCAGCAGTCTGGTCTGGCCGGTATGATCAAGTTCCTGCCTAAGTTTAATGAGCATGATCCAGATGTGTTTTTTTCGTTATTTGAGAATATTGCTACTGAGCAAAAGTGGAGTGATGAGGATAAAAGTGTATTGTTACAAACTACGTTAATTGGCCGTGCTCAGAAGGCATTTGTGGCTTTACCTTCTTCTGAAAAGAAGGTCTATCGATGCGTCAAAGCAGCTGTGTTAAAGTGTTATGAGTTAGTCCCAGAGGCTTACAGGCAGCGTTTTCGATCATGGAAAAAATCAGACAAGCAAACTTACGCTGAATGGGCTGGGGAATTAACCAGTTTCTTTCATCGTTGGCTTACAGCTGAAGATGTTGATTCTTTTGATGAGTTGTGTGATCTTATGATATTAGAACAACTTAAGAACACTTTGCCTGATCGCATAGGCACTTATATTAGCGAACATCAAATAAAAACTGCAGCAGATGCTGCTGTTCTTGCTGATAATTTTTCTCTCATACACAAAACTCCAGCTCGTGATTTTAGTTTGCGTTCTAATATTAATTTCAGAGAACGTCGCTATAGTCGTGCTAATACGGACACATCTGTGTTTACTAATTCAATTGCACATGGTAAACCATCGGATTTCGATTTTAAAACAGATTGTAATTACTGTTTTGGGAAAAATCATTGGAAAAAAAATTGTCCGGTGTTGTTGGAGCGCAATAAGGGGAAAACTGAGGGAAGAAAAGTTGGCCTCTGTGCCGCATCTGTTCCTGCTGTGCGCTCTGTGTGTAAATCTAAGAAAATTCCAGCAAAGACATTAGATCGTGCACAATGTACAGTGTCAGTTGATAAAGGTTTGAGCAATGTACAAAGTGATGAGCTTGAATTTCCTGCATCTAGTGTAACAGATTATGCACCGTTTGTCACGGAGGGTTTTGTGGCATTGGTGGGTGACGTACATCGCGTTCCAGTGAAGATTCTGCGTGATACAGGCGCATCGGAAAGTTTCATTTGTCAATCTGTTTTGCCTTTTTCGTCGGAGTCTGATTCAGGAAATTGTGTGTTAATACGAGGAATTGGTCTCCAGTCATTTCCAGTGCCGCTGCACAAAATTCAGTTGTTTTCTGGTTTTGTGAGCGGGGAAGTAACCATTGCCGTGCGTCCTTCGTTACCTATAGAGGGAATTGATGTGATTGTGGGTAATAATTTTGCTCATGACCGTGTTTTTCCTGATCAGGTTTCACCACCTCCTGTGGTTAAGACTGGAGTTTCTTTATTGGATGAGTCAGATAGGTGTCAAAAAGATTTTCCAGAGGTTTTTACGGCATGCGCTGTGACGCGCGCTATGGCGCATAAGCAGGATGCCAACTCGTCTGATGTATCTAAGCACACGTCGGCTCAGGTATTTATTCCACAGTTACCAGAACCTTTGTCTCGATCTGACATTGTTGAGGCTCAAAAGAGTGATCAGAGCTTACAGAAATATTTTGACTTGACTGCAGATGGTAATTTAGATCGCTGTTATTTTGTGAAGGATGGTTTGTTGCTAAGAAGGTGGTCACCTGGGGAGGGAACTGATGTGGGAGATCAGGTCTTGCAGGTGGTGATGCCCGAAAAGTTTCGTGAAGTGGCACTAAAAACAGCTCATGGGGAAACAGCGGGTCATTTTGGGGTGAAGAAAACATACAATCAATTGTTAAAGCATTGCTACTGGCCACGGATAAAGAGGGACGTTGCGCGGTTTGTTCAAACTTGTCATGTCTGTCAGGTGGCAGGTAAGCAAAATGCTGTTATTAAGCCCGCGCCTTTACAGCCCATTTCGTCTGTTGGTAAGCCTTTCGAGCATTTGGTCATTGATTGTGTGGGCCCCTTACCACAGTCAAAATCAGGCTGTGTTTATTTGTTTACCATCATGTGCCAGGCGACTCGCTATCCTGCTGCGTTTGCTTTGAGGACCATTACCACAAGGTCTGTGGTGAAATCATTGTCGCAGTTTTTTTCAATATTTGGTCTTCCCAGAATCATTCAAAGTGATCGGGGTTCAAATTTTACATCAAAAACATTCGCAGCAGCCTTGAAACAGCTGCGTATCCAGCACAATTTGAGTAGCGCGTACCATGCGCAAAGTCAAGGGGTTTTGGAACGTTTCCACGCCACTCTTAAGTCTCTGTTGCGTGCGTACTGCATAGAGATGAAACGGGAGTGGGAGGATGGTCTACCATGGCTGTTGTTGGCGGCTAGAGCGGTTGTGCAAGAAAGCACAGGTTTTAGTCCCAACGAATTGGTATTTGGTCACAAGGTTCGTACCCCATTGTCTGTGTTGTCAAGTGATCTGGATTTATCTGAACCACCCAAGAGTTTGTCCAGTTATGTGTATGGTTTCCGTCGCAGGTTACTTTTGGCATGTAAAATGGCAACCGAAAATTTGACTGATGCCCAAGGAAAAATGAAGCGAAATTATGACCGTAAAGCTGAAGCTCGTGTCTTTAGCCCAGGGGATCAGGTGCTGGCATTGTTGCCTATACCTGGTTCTCCTTTTTGTGCAAAGTATTCGGGGCCTTACAGTGTGGTTCGTCAAGTGTCAGAGACCAATTATGTGGTTGCTACGCCTGATCGTAGGCGGGCGACACAGTTATGTCATATCAATTTACTTAAGCCATATTATGCATCGTCACAGTCGCCTAGTTGTAAGGGTGAATCGTCTGTCTTGGTCGTGGTAGGTACGTCTGTAGCTTCTCCAGAGTCAGAGGATGATGTGCAGGGCCCTGACGATTCCATGTTGCATGCTCGTCTCAATAATTCAGAGGCGTTGGCCAAATTAGAGGGAGTGTTAGATCATTTGGATTTTCAACAGCAAGCAGAATTGAAAGCTTTAATCTTTGAATTTCCTTGTCTGTTTTCAGATACTCCGACCTGTACAACTTTAATCGAGCATGACATAGAAGTTGGTGATGCAAAGCCGATCCGTCAGAGGTTTTACCGCACTGGTCCTGATAAGCGTAAAAGTCTGGATGATAGTGTCCAATATCTTCTGGAAAATGGTCTTGCCATACAGTCGTACTCTAGCTGGGCTTCACCCTGTTTGCTAGTCAAAAAACCTGATCATACGTACAGATTTTGCACGGATTACAGAAAGGTAAATAATGTAACAAAACCAGACTCGTATCCACTGCCTAGGATAGAGGATTGTGTGGATCAAGTCGGTGCGGCTCGTTATGTTAGTAAATTTGACTTGCTAAAAGGTTATTACCAGGTTCCTCTTACTCCCAGGGCACAAGAGATCTCTGCCTTTATTACGCCGTCAGGACTCTATTCTTATACGAGAATGGCTTTTGGGTTGCGCAACGCCCCCTCCAGTTTCCAGCGGCTCATGAATCGAGTCGTTGCGGGACTGGAGGGGTGCGCGGTGTATATTGATGATGTGGTCTGCTATTCAGACACTTGGACAATCCACCTTGCCCGCATACGTTCATTATTTGAGCGGTTTGCGGCTGCAAACCTCACTGTGAACTTAGCAAAGTGTGAGTTTGCTCAGGCCACAGTGGTGTATCTGGGTAAGGTGGTCGGACAGGGGAACGTTCGGCCAGTGAGAGCGAAAGTCCTGGCCATTGACAAATTCCCATGTCCTGCTACTAAGAAAGAGTTGATGCGCTTCCTTGGTATGATAGGGTATTACAGGAACTTTTGCTGTAATTTTTCATCTGTCGTTGCCCCACTAACTAACCTGTTAAAGGGTTCCGTTAAATTCAATTGGACGGCTGATTGCCAACAGGCATTTGAAAACGCCAAGTCTCTCCTGAGTTCTGCACCTGTCCTGGCTGCTCCTAGGTTGGAAGAGCCCTTCCAGCTGCAAGTAGATGCCAGCCAGGTAGGGGCAGGTGCCGTTCTCCTTCAAAAGGATGACAATGGAATAGATAGACCAGTTTCTTTTTTTTCACGGAAGTTTAATCGTCATCAATTTAACTATTCAACCATCGAAAAGGAGGCCCTGGCCCTTATTTGGGCACTCCAACATTTTGAGGTTTATGTTGGTGGTGGGTTACACCCTGTGGTGGTCTTCTCTGACCACAATCCGCTTACTTTCCTCTCGTCTCTTCAGAATACTAACCAGCGCCTTATGCGCTGGGCTCTTTTTCTACAGCCTTATAACCTGTCTATTAGGCACATCAAGGGGTCCGACAACGTCATGGCCGATGCCTTGTCGCGGGCTCTTGATGACTGCTAAGGGGGGTCTGTCTCGTGTCCAGTCTCTGGTTCTTTTCCCTTGTCTCCTGTCTTTCCATTCTTAAATTGCTATCCAGGCGCCAGGATTTGCTGGGTGGGAAGGAGGGTGGGGGGGAGGAATTAGGTGGGCTGGCGGGGGGGCGGGTGATTTAGGTCATTTTTCGTGGGGGCTGTTGTATTTTGAGTGAAGGGTGATGAGAGGTTGGGTTTAGTCTAACATTAGTCTTTCGGGGTAATAGGTTAAACAGGGTACTGGGTTTAGTCATTTATTGTTTTTTGGGTGTTATTGGGTTTGTTTTTTGTTTTTAGTATTGATTATGGGAAATGGGGTAATGAGTAGTATGTAGGTTTACAGAGTCCCACATGGGTCTCTGTCTTGTGGGGGGAGTGATGTCACGCCCGGCTTTGCCGTGCTGGGTGTGCTCACTCCACTATGAACAGTAACTGTTTGGGCCGTCTCTCTCCCTCCAAGCTGAAGGGGGAGCTGTCTGTTTTCGGTCCATCTGGCAGCAGCTGATTGGCGGGACGGTTTAAAAACATCTCCTGCCAGTTGCTCTAGAGTTCCAGTTGCTCTGTGCTGCGCGTGTCTGCTTTGCTCTGGCCTCCGGGCTGGTGGTAACATCATCTTACTCCTTTTTTGTCTATTTTGCATTACACATAGACTACACTTTACTGATCTGCACTACACTTTTGGTTAGTTTTCTTTTGCTTCATGTTTACTGACTTAATACACTTATTGATTTAAATTATGTTTTCATCGTATAATTTAATGTTTAATAAATTATTTTTGATTTAACTGAACAAACGTTGTGGTCTCCCCTATGTCATTGCTACTGTGAGCCAGGTAGCCGTGACATTACACACACACAAGCTGATGCTTCACACACTCATTACACACACACAAGCTGATGCTTCACACACTCATTACACACACACAAGCGGATGTTTCACACACTCATTACACACACAAGCTGATGCTTCACACACTCATTACACACACAAGCTGATGCTTCACACACTCATTACACACACACAAGCTGATGCTTCACACACTCATTACACACACAAGCTGATGCTTCACACACTCATTACACACACAAGCTGATGCTTCACACACTCATTACACACACACAAGCTGATGCTTCACACACTCATTACACACACAAGCTGATGCTTCACACACTCATTACACACACACAAGCTGATGCTTCACACACTCATTACACACACACAAGCTGATGCTTCACACACTCATTACACACACAAGCTGATGCTTCACACACTCATTACACACACACAAGCTGATGCTTCACACACTCATTACACACACAAGCTGATGCTTCACACACTCATTACACACACACAAGCTGATGCTTCACACACTCATTACACACACACAAGCTGATGCTTCACACACTCATTACACACACAAGCTGATGCTTCACACACTCATTACACACACACAAGCTGATGCTTCACACACTCATTACACACACACAAGCTGATGCTTCACACACTAATTACACACACACAAGCTGATGCTTCACACACTCATTACACACACAAGCTGATGCTTCACACACTCATTACACACACAAGCTGATGCTTCACACACTAATTACACACACACAAGCTGATGCTTCCCACACTCATTACACACACACAAGCTGATGCTTCACACACTCATTACACACACACAAGCTGATGCTTCACACACTCATTACACACACACAAGCGGATGTTTCACACACTCATTACACACACAAGCTGATGCTTCACACACTCATTACACACACAAGCTGATGCTTCACACACTCATTACACACACACAAGCTGATGCTTCACACACTCATTACACACACAAGCTGATGCTTCACACACTCATTACACACACACAAGCTGATGCTTCACACACTCATTACACACACACAAGCTGATGCTTCACACACTCATTACACACACACAAGCTGATGCTTCACACACTCATTACACACACACAAGCTGATGCTTCACACACTCATTACACACACAAGCTGATGCTTCACACACTCATTACACACACACAAGCTGATGCTTCACACACTCATTACACACACACAAGCTGATGCTTCACACACTCATTACACACACACACAAGCTGATGCTTCACACACTCATTACACACACAAGCTGATGCTTCACACACTCATTACACACAAGCTGATGCTTCACACACTCATTACACACACACAAGCTGATGCTTCACACACTCATTACACACACAAGCTGATGCTTCACACACTCATTACACACACAAGCTGTTGCTTCACACACTCATTACACACACACAAGCTGATGCTTCACACACTCATTACACACACACAAGCTGATGCTTCACACACTCATTACACACACACAAGCTGATGCTTCACACACTCATTACACACACACAAGCGGATGCTTCAAACACTCATTACACACACAAGCTGATGCTTCACACACTCATTACACACACACAAGCTGATGCTTCACACACTCATTACACACACACAAGCTGATGCTTCACACACTCATTACACACACAAGCTGATGCTTCACACACTCATTACACACACACAAGCTGATGCTTCACACACTCATTACACACACACAAGCTGATGCTTCACACACTCATTACACACACACAAGCTGATGCTTCACACACTCATTACACACACACAAGCGGATGTTTCACACACTCATTACACACACAAGCTGATGCTTCACACACTCATTACACACACAAGCTGATGCTTCACACACTCATTACACACAAGCTGATGCTTCACACACTCATTACACACACACAAGCTGATGCTTCACACACTCATTACACACACAAGCTGATGCTTCACACACTCATTACACACACAAGCTGATGCTTCACACACTCATTACACACACACAAGCTGATGCTTCACACACTCATTACACACACACAAGCTGATGCTTCACACACTCATTACACACACACAAGCTGATGCTTCACACACTCATTACACACACACAAGCGGATGCTTCACACACTCATTACACACACAAGCTGATGCTTCACACACTCATTACACACACACAAGCTGATGCTTCACACACTCATTACACACACACAAGCTGATGCTTCACACACTCATTACACACACACAAGCTGATGCTTCACACACTCATTACACACACAAGCTGATGCTTCACACACTAATTACACACACACAAGCTGATGCTTCCCACACTCATTACACACACACAAGCTGATGCTTCACACACTCATTACACACACACAAGCTGATGCTTCACACACTCATTACACACACACAAGCGGATGTTTCACACACTCATTACACACACAAGCTGATGCTTCACACACTCATTACACACACAAGCTGATGCTTCACACACTCATTACACACACACAAGCTGATGCTTCACACACTCATTACACACACAAGCTGATGCTTCACACACTCATTACACACACAAGCTGATGCTTCACACACTCATTACACACACACAAGCTGATGCTTCACACACTCATTACACACACAAGCTGATGCTTCACACACTCATTACACACACACAAGCTGATGCTTCACACACTCATTACACACACACAAGCTGATGCTTCACACACTCATTACACACACACACAAGCTGATGCTTCACACACTCATTACACACACAAGCTGATGCTTCACACACTCATTACACACAAGCTGATGCTTCACACACTCATTACACACACACAAGCTGATGCTTCACACACTCATTACACACACAAGCTGATGCTTCACACACTCATTACACACACAAGCTGATGCTTCACACACTCATTACACACACACAAGCTGATGCTTCACACACTCATTACACACACACAAGCTGATGCTTCACACACTCATTACACACACACAAGCTGATGCTTCACACACTCATTACACACACACAAGCGGATGCTTCACACACTCATTACACACACAAGCTGATGCTTCACACACTCATTACACACACACAAGCTGATGCTTCACACACTCATTACACACACACAAGCTGATGCTTCACACACTCATTACACACACAAGCTGATGCTTCACACACTCATTACACACACACAAGCTGATGCTTCACACACTCATTACACACACACAAGCTGATGCTTCACACACTCATTACACACACACAAGCTGATGCTTCACACACTCATTACACACACACAAGCTGATGCTTCACACACTCATTACACACACACAAGCGGATGTTTCACACACTCATTACACACACAAGCTGATGCTTCACACACTCATTACACACACAAGCTGATGCTTCACACACTCATTACACACAAGCTGATGCTTCACACACTCATTACACACACACAAGCTGATGCTTCACACACTCATTACACACACAAGCTGATGCTTCACACACTCATTACACACACAAGCTGATGCTTCACACACTCATTACACACACACAAGCTGATGCTTCACACACTCATTACACACACACAAGCTGATGCTTCACACACTCATTACACACACACAAGCTGATGCTTCACACACTCATTACACACACACAAGCGGATGCTTCACACACTCATTACACACACAAGCTGATGCTTCACACACTCATTACACACACACAAGCTGATGCTTCACACACTCATTACACACACACAAGCTGATGCTTCACACACTCATTACACACACAAGCTGATGCTTCACACACTCATTACACACACACAAGCTGATGCTTCACACACTCATTACACACACACAAGCTGATGCTTCACACACTCATTACACACACACAAGCTGATGCTTCACACACTCATTACACACACACAAGCGGATGTTTCACACACTCATTACACACACAAGCTGATGCTTCACACACTCATTACACACACAAGCTGATGCTTCACACACTCATTACACACACACAAGCTGATGCTTCACACACTCATTACACACACAAGCTGATGCTTCACACACTCATTACACACACAAGCTGATGCTTCACACACTCATTACACACACACAAGCTGATGCTTCACACACTCATTACACACACACAAGCTGATGCTTCACACACTCATTACACACACACAAGCTGATGCTTCACACACTCATTACACACACAAGCTGATGCTTCACACACTCATTACACACACACAAGCTGATGCTTCACACACTCATTACACACACACAAGCTGATGCTTCACACACTCATTACACACACACACAAGCTGATGCTTCACACACTCATTACACACACAAGCTGATGCTTTACACACTCATTACACACAAGCTGATGCTTCACACACTCATTACACACACACAAGCTGATGCTTCACACACTCATTACACACACAAGCTGATGCTTCACACACTCATTACACACACAAGCTGATGCTTCACACACTCATTACACACACACAAGCTGATGCTTCACACACTCATTACACACACACACAAGCTGATGCTTCACACACTCATTACACACACACAAGCTGATGCTTCACACACTCATTACACACACACAAGCGGATGCTTCACACACTCATTACACACACAAGCTGATGCTTCACACACTCATTACACACACACAAGCTGATGCTTCACACACTCATTACACACACACAAGCTGATGCTTCACACACTCATTACACACACAAGCTGATGCTTCACACACTCATTACACACACACAAGCTGATGCTTCACACACTCATTACACACACAAGCTGATGCTTCACACACTCATTACACACACACAAGCTGATGCTTCACACACTCATTACACACACACAAGCTGATGCTTCACACACTCATTACACACACAAGCTGATGCTTCACACACTCATTACACACACACAAGCTGATGCTTCACACACTCATTACACACACACAAGCTGATGCTTCCCACACTCATTACACACACACAAGCTGATGCTTCACACACTCATTACACACACACAAGCGGATGCTTCACACACTCATTACACACACAAGCTGATGCTTCACACACTCATTACACACACACAAGCTGATGCTTCACACACTCATTACACACACACAAGCTGATGCTTCACACACTCATTACACACACAAGCTGATGCTTCACACACTCATTACACACACACAAGCTGATGCTTCACACACTCATTACACACACAAGCTGATGCTTCACACACTCATTACACACTCACAAGCTGATGCTTCACACACTCATTACACACACACAAGCTGATGCTTCACACACTCATTACACACACAAGCTGATGCTTCACACACTCATTACACACACACAAGCTGATGCTTCACACACTCATGACTGAGTTCTTCATGCCCCCGTTCAGCATCCGGTGGATCTGCGAGCATCAATCCGGCCTCCAGAACACACACTCGTACTGCTCGCTTTCAGCATTACTGAGCAGCTTTCACACTTAGCTCACTGGGAGAGGAGGGGAAATGTTGATGCTTAATTAGACTACTAATCGTATGTTTAGTTAGAGTAATGTGTTTGTTATATTAATAAGATAATTAACGAATGGTGATTACTTTAAGGGTTTGGAGCAGTGGCGGAGCCAGGATTTTTTCATGGGGGTGGCCAGGCAAGGGCCAGCAACCAGTCTGGGGTGGCACAGACATTTTTATTATTTTAACTTAAAAATGAGTTTGACTATAAGTATTGGACTGTTTTAGTGCCTACACAACTGAATACAGTTAATTTATACTTACTTGTAATTGAGATAGTAGTGAATTAGGAATCATGGAATACTGAGTGAATTTTTATCTTTTTTATTATTATTATCACCACCTCCAGGCATATTAATAAAGGGGCAACTTGCTCAGTTAGCTTGCTTCTGGTTCTCAAACCCCCCAATAGCTTGTTCTACATTGTTGCACCGTCATGAATGAGACATGCAGATAACCGGGCGGGGCGGCAGTGGCTCAGTGGTTCATGTAGGTTGTCTACAAACTGAAAGGTTGGTGGTTCGATCCCCGGTTCCACTGGACCAAGTGTCGAGGTGTCCATGAGCAAGACACCTAACCCCAGCTGCTCCCGACGAGCTGAGTGGCGCCTTGCACGGCTGACACCGCCGTCGGTGTATGAATGTATGAGTGAATGGGTGAATGAGAGGCAAATTGTAAAGCGCTTTGGTGGCCATGGGTCTATGAAAGCGCTATATAAATGCAGTCCATTTACCATTTACCATAACTACTGTAGCTCAAAGATTAATCAACCTTCAGTGAATTTTATATAATCATTGAATTCTTCAACCAATTCTGAGTTTGTAAAAAAAAACTTACAACTGAAAAAGTAAACACTGCATGTTTAACTTTTCTATATTAGTTGTCAAAATAAATAATTGCAACAGTTCTATCATTGGCTACCTAAATTAAAAAGGAAAAAAAAAAATCTCTTTTGAAAGAATGTGAACAAGGCGGAAGTCAACAGCACATAAATGCCAGGATGTAAAATTAGTTATTTTATGGGTTTAAAAATTATACATTTTTGTCCTCTTTACAAATTAACGCCAGCTAGTACAAATGCACAGTGCTCACATTTATTTGTAGGCTACATTTAAAAATGACATCAGTTTGTGCCTTATATTGTGATCTCACATAGCAGATTATTTTAGTCACAGACAGATGTGACACATGACAAATACATGATGCATGCATGCAGTTTTGACACAGCTTTAATCGCCTTTTTGATTATTTCACGAGTCAATTGACGTCAAAACACGCCGCATTTGCGCACCGCGAGCACAGCACAACGGCTGACAGGACAGGAAAGTTAGTTTTACTGACATTTGGCCTGACAACATCTCATCTTACCGAAGATAGCCAACTGATGTAGGACAACGCGCGCCGCTTTCTCAGCATCTGACAGAAGTGTCACCAGCTGTCACACACACACATCTTTCAAAATAAAAATGGCATCAGAAAAACAAAGATTTATGCTTGTTGTTTCTTTGACTGCACACTAGCGACGGTCTTGCAACCCACCAGTTGAGAAACATTGACTCTGACTATATTTACTATGCGTATATCACTGTCTGTTGTTCTGCTGAAGCTCGTTCGGCACCTGCACATGTCCGCACTCGTTTGACTTGCGCTGGCGCTGAGGTGCAGTTGGAGTGCGCGTCTCACGTTTTTTTTTTTTTTTTTTTGGTCTTAAAGAGACGGTTCTCTTACGTAGAGTTCTCTCGTACTGCGTCGAAGAACGCTACGGGAAAGATATTTCTTTGTCGAGATTGAAGCCTAAAATTAATCCTTAATTTTGTAATAATGTAAAACGCTTTTCTGAAGCATACAACCTAGGCGGAGCAATACAGCTCACCCATTGGCTGCTCTGCCAGAAAAGCACAGCCTATGCGAGGCCAGGACGCTAACCAATGAGGGCGCTTAGCGCCCTTCTGCGTCATCTCCCGCCCAAACAGGCGTGGCCTAGGCCTATAAATACGAGCATAGCTGTCTAACACGCCGATTTTCTTAAATTCACGAAGCTGCACGCATCGTTGGATTGGATTCGAGCCGCCACAGCCGTTTGGAACAAGCACCTCAGCAGGACGAGCCCTTACCTGAAGCCGCTGGTCATCGCCGCCTTCAGCCGCCGTTCCCTGCTGCGCTTCTCCGGCGTGGAATATCCTTTACATTATGTGTGTGTGTTTTGTGTGTGTGTTCGCCGTCGCGTCACACAGTTTTTCCACACTAAAAGAGCCGAGCGTCTTTTTCAAGATGTCTCGCACCTCCTGTGGCTCGTGTAGAGCCCCGCTCAGCGACGGGGACCACGTGCTTGTGTTTCCTGCCTGTGAGTATCACGCAGCTTCAGCTCTCGTCGATGGCGGCTGCCATCACTGTGATTTGATGCCTACGGTGACTCTGCGGACTCGCCTGGCGTTCATTTACTGAAGCTGCACCCTTTTCCGCCCGCTGTAGTGCCGCGCCGTGAAAAGCGCCGTGCTCAGCGGAGCCCGGAACCTCCCTTCACCACGAGATGCTCGCCGCTGCTGCCGCTAGCTTCTCCGCCCGCTTCGCTCGACTCTCTGACCGACGGACAAGGGCCGCTGTGTGCCGCCGCGTCCGTCATGGATGAGGAAGATGAAGCCGTGTCTGTGAAGGACGACTGCTGTTCTCTCCTCGCTTCGGGTAGCGAGGGATGGGCGAGCTCCGAGGATCTCCCCTCCCCCGCCGCTCGTGAGCGTCGACGGAGAAAGACCAGCATCGATGCGCTTACCGGCTGGATGGCTGCTTTTCTGCAGAGGAATGTACGTTACCGTCCTCACGACCCGCGCCTTTTTCTTCCTGAATTCACGAGGAAATCGCGGAGTCCCGGAAAGCCCCGTTTTCAGCCAGGATGCGCATTTCTGCTTCGAGGAAAGCTACAGTGTTAAAATCCCGCCGCGGCCGGATTTCACTAAAATGTCTCGCTCGCACAGTCCCAACATTCGCGACCGTGCCAGTGTATTTTGCAGTCACCAAATCGGCATCAATGCCCGTTTGCCTGCACACAGACGCCGTTTTCACGACGCCCCAGGTAAATCTGAAAATGTATTTACTGGTGTCCCGGCCACGGCCGATGGTGTAATGTGTGTATCCGTAATGCCCACGGCCTAGTGCCCATTCGTACACACAAGCACAGCCCTACACAATACAGGGCTTGCACACATAAAATCGACCCGTGTCGGTTGTGCTTCACATGTAAGTTAGTGAACGTGCCCGCTTTTCAGTGCCCACAATCACTACACACTGCATGTCCCGTGGTTTCTGTAAAAACGAAACGAATGCACGGTCAGTCGGTTCTGATAGACAGTACTCTCTGTGCTACACGGTGTCCCGGCCACAGCCGATGATGTAATGTGTGTATCCGTAATGCCCACGACCTAGTGCCCATTCGTACACACAAGCACAGCCCTACACATACAGGGTTTGCACACATAAATCGACTCATTTCGATTGTGCATTATATGTAGTGAGCGTGCCCGTTTTCAAGCGCCCACAATCACTACAAACTACATGTCACACGGTTTCTATGAAACGAAACCAATGCACGGTCAGTCAGTTCTAATAGACAGTACTTCCCAGTGCTATAAATGTACCCGCGTTCACGCACCCACATTTATTCTCAAACATGCCGAGCCGTACGGGGCTCGCACCGCGCGCTCTCTCTTTCACCTGAGAGAGCTGAGAGCGCGCGCGGGCTGCCCGCTCGATTAAGCGCTTCCCCGCATCACGCTGCAATGGCGCCCATGTTACAGCACACGACTGCTCTCGTGTCGCCGCCATTTCGCGACCAGAGCCCGGTTTTTCAACCCGTGCAAGCACAGCCCCGTTCAACACAGGGTTTGCACACATAAAATCGGCTCATGCCGGTTGTGCTTTACATGTAGTGAGCGTGCCCACTATCCAGTGCCCACAACCACTACACACTGCACGTTCCGCGGTTTCTGTAAAAACGAAACTAACGAACGGTCAGTCAGTACACAAACACAGTGTCCCCGGTGTTATAAATGTGCCCGCCACCAAGCGCCCACGTTTATTCACAAACATAACGAGCCCCGTAGGGCTCGCCCCGCGTGCTCTCTCTCAACTCAGAGAACAGAGCGCGCGCGGGACGCATACTGTGTTAAACATGTCCCCCGCCTCAGACGCCACGGCGTCCATGTTACAGCACACGGTTGCTCTCGTGTCGCCGCCATTTCGCGACCAGGGCCCAGATTACATTCAACCCCTAGTCACACGTGCACATGCATGGGAAAGACTTCCCGGGGTCTCAGAATGGGTGCTAGAGACTATAAAAAGAGGCTATTCGCTACAGTTTCATCGACGCCCTCCCCGTTTCACGGAGAAAGTCGAAACCACGGTGAAAACAGAAGTAGCACATCTACTTCGAGCCGAAATAGCGAAGCTATTGAGCAAAGGGGCCATAGAGCCTTTATCTCAAGCTCAGAGCGAAGGGGGTCTGTACAGCAGATATTTCCTGGTACCGAAGAAAGACGGGGGTCTCAGACCCATTTTAGATCTAAGGCGTCTGAACAAAACGCTAACAAAGCGGAAGTTCAGAATGCTCACGACCAGAAAAATCCTCGCGCGGTTTCGCCGAGGAGACTGGTTTATGGCGATAGATCTGAAAGACGCGTATTTTCACATACAAATTGCGTCACGTCACAGGCGATTTTTGAGATTCGCCTTCGAGGGCCGGGCATATCAGTACACAGTCCTGCCATTCGGCCTATCCCTAGCACCTCGTACATTTACAGTGTGCATGGACGCGGCGCTGGCACCCCTGAGACTCCGAGGCGTTCGAATTCTGAACTATTTGGACGATTGGCTGATTCTAGCTCAATCTCCGTCAGAACTCGCTCACCACAAGACACTAATACTCGATCACCTCGAGTGCTTAGGTCTGAGAGTCAATTGGGAGAAAAGTTCACTGTTTCCCAGTCAAAGGATCTCCTTTTTAGGACTGGATCTGAACTCACTGTCTATGACAGCACGCCTGTCATCACAGCGCAGGCGAAATACCCTGCAAATGGCGAAATCCTTCCGCAGCGGCCACATAGTGCCGCTCAGGAGATTTCAGAAAATGCTGGGCCTCATGGCCTCAGCCTCTACAGTGCTGCAGTTGGGCCTGCTGCGCATGCGCCCACTACAGTTCTGGTTGAGAACGCGCGTACCGCGCCGAGCATGGTTACACGGTCGTTATCGCCTCAAGGTCACTCAGGAATGCATTTCAGCCCTGACACCATGGAGAGCGTCAGACTGGTACCGGTCAGGTGTAAGCCTGGGGACTTCCTCGAGCCTGAAGGTGGTGTCCACGGACGCGTCCACCTCAGGCTGGGGAGCACTGCTCGACGGCAGACCGCTCTTTGGCCAATGGGCAGAGCGAGCCAAACTACCGCACATAAACTGCCTGGAAATGATGGCGGTGGACTTTGCGCTGAGGCGTTTCTGTCCCCGGATAAAAGGACACCACGTCCTGGTCCGCTCGGACAACGTGTTTGTAGTAGCCTACATAAACCACCAGGGTGGCCTGAGGTCCCGAAACCTATTCAGGTTAGCGGAACGCATACTGGTGTGGGCCCAGCACAACCTGCGCTCGTTAAGAGCAATACACGTGCCAGGCCACTTGAACGTAGGCCCGGACAGACTCTCACGGAACAATGTTCCTACGGGAGAGTGGTCCCTACACACACAGACAGTGCGTCTGCTGTGGAAAAGGTTCGGCAGAGCGGAAATAGACCTGTTTGCAAACCAGGAGAACGCTCACTGCCCAGAATTCTTTTCGAAGAGCGCGAACGCGCTGGCCAGAGTCTGGCCCCGCCGTCCGCTCTATGCCTTTCCTCCTGTCTCACTCCTGCCTCAAGTGCTGGAGCGTATCAAGGAGAGCGGATGCTCGGTACTACTGGTTGCTCCATACTGGACGAATCAGACCTGGTTCCCAGCTTTGATGCGACTAAAAAGTACTGCCCCGTGGCCGATTCCAGTGAGGAGAGACCTCCTCTCACAGGCCAAGGGCGCGATCCTGCATCCTCACCCCGAGCTTTGGTCCCGACACGTATGGGCCATAAACGGGTACCCGCTAACCTCCCAAGAGGAGTGTTAGACACGATCGAGCAAGCTAGGGCTCCGTCTACTAGACGGCTCTACGCTTCCAAATGGTCGGTGTTCTCTGGATGGTGTTCAGATCAAGGTCTGTCACCACTTCAGTGTGGAGAACCGGAGATTCTCTCCTTCTTGCAAGAGCTATTGGATAAGGGAAGAACCCCATCCACGCTCAAAGTCTATGTGGCTGCCATATCAGCGTTCGTTAATCCAACGCTTGGCCGTTCACTAGGCAGGAACGACCTGGTGGTCCGTTTCCTTAGAGGCGCCAGGAGGTTAAACCCCCCAAGGCCCCCCTCAGTCCCCGTTTGGGACCTTTCTACAGTGTTGAACGCTATGAAAGGGGCCCCTTTCGAGCCTATTCACTCAGTTGACATGAAACACCTGTCTTTCAAGACCGTGTTTCTTTTGGCTCTCGCTTCAGTGAAGCGTGTGGGAGACTTGCAAGCGCTCTCAGTGAGAGCTTCTTGTATGGAGTTCGGGCCAAACGACTCTGTAGTCGTATTGAAACCGAAGCATGGGTACGTGCCTAAGTCCCTCAACACACCGTTCAGGGCTCAGGTCATCTCCCTGTCGGCTCTGCCGGCTTCAGAGGACGGAAATAGCCCCCTTTGCCCGGTCAGGGCATTAAGAGCTTATGTGTCCCGCTCCGCTGTTTTTCGACAGACGGAGCAGCTCTTTGTTTCGTTCAGCGGACGCTCCAAGGGGCGAGCCGCGACGAAACAGAGTCTGTCTCGATGGGTAGTGGACGCCATTGCGCTAGCCTACGCATCTAGAGGTTTGGAATGCCCTTTGGGCATCAGAGCACATTCCACGAGAGGCATGGCCTCTTCATGGGCTTGGTATAGCGGAATCTCGTTACAAGATATCTGTATGGCGGCAGGCTGGGCCTCCCCGTCTACATTTATTAGGTTCTATAACCTAGAGGTTCCTGCGTTGCAGGCTAAACTGCTCTCGGTCTAGAAGACTATGTATTAGTGTCCTGCCCCGCGCTGCGGCCCAGGTCACTTCAATGTTAATATGTATAAGTGTTTCTGCCCCGCGATGCGGCCCAGGTCACTTCAATGTTTAATGTGTATAAGTGTTCCTGCCCCGCGCTGCGGCCCAGGTCACTTCAATGTTTAAGCATCACTCACTGACAATGTGTCCCATGAGCATGCTATTACCCCTCATATATATCTATATTTACATATATATGCTATTATGCCTTAAGAGGCACTACTATAAAGGGATGATGCTAATTTAGCCGCTCTCCCTATACTTCTTGGGGTAGGCACTTGTATACCAGGGCGCGCGCGCCCTTAGGTGTCTGTGTCGGTCCAAGAGCACGCACGGCGTTTTACATGGGGTTCCCGTAGCGTTCTTCGACGCAGTACGAGAGAACTCTACGTAAGAGAACGTACTCGGTTACTAACGTAACCTCGGTTCTCTCTAGAAGACGGAACGAGTACTGCGTCTCATGGCCGTGCGTGTCCGCGCTGCGTCGCTTCATTGACGAAAATCGGCGTGTTAGACAGCTATGCTCGTATTTATAGGCCTAGGCCACGCCTGTTTGGGCGGGAGGTGACGCAGAAGGGCGCTAAGCGCCCTCATTGGTTAGCGTCCTGGCCTCGCATAGGCTGTGCTTTTCTGGCAGAGCAGCCAATGGGTGAGCTGTATTGCTCCGCCTAGGTTGTATGCTTCAGAAAAGCGTTTTACATTATTACAAAATTAAGGATTAATTTTAGGCTTCAATCTCGACAAAGAAATATCTTTCCCGTAGCGTTCTTCGACGCAGTACTCGTTCCCTCTTCTAGAGAGAACCGAGGTTACGTTAGTAACCGAGTACGTTCTGCGTTTAAAAAACGTAATTATTGACAATAAAAAAAGAGACAGAAACAGCAGTTGTGAGAGGAGTGGCCAAAGGGGTGGCCAAGCTTAGGCAAAGGATCCGCCCTTGGTTTGGAGTCGTTTTTGCAGAAAGAACAGCATCTTTCAAAGTAAGCAATCAGTCGGCAGAATAATGCAACATTATTTCATTAAACTAACACATTTTTAATTTAGGATAACATTTCTGCTCATTTCTTGATCTTTAAAAAAAAACATGCAGCTTCAGATTATCCCTTTACAGAAGCTTTTTTATTTTTTATTTTCACTCTCTGCATGATGTTTTTCCAACTAATCAGAACCGGTTTATCTGGATGAACCGGTTTATTTTTAATTTCTTTGTCAAACACAAGGAAGAAAGCACTACAAGTTTAAACACACTTCATACGCCAGATCACTTACAGATTTCACTTCGAGGATCCAGAGATGATCATAACTGCAGCTGAACATGGAGCTGCTAATGTTCATCTGTGTGACTGTGATTCCAGTTATATCCGGCGGTATGTGCATTGTTTTACTCTCTTCAAGTTAAGTCTGGCAAGGCACATCGTTAATTATGTCCTATTTAAAATCTCTGCAAACTTACAGTGTCACTTAAAGCTTTGGACACATTTGACTGAATTTATGTTGCTCATGATCTAAAAAAAATGTTTTGCTAGTAGAGGCTTCTGCTAAAACACTTGAAATGAGTTTGTGCCAACATATGGATCTCTTTACAAAATATTTAATTTATTTTCTTTTTAAAATGTGTTATTTGTACCTGATAGTGAAGAAAAAACACCATCATGTGTCCTCCTTCAATAGTCTGTAAAATCAATGCATGTGTTAATTAGTAAATATTAAGAGCATATATTAATCTCTCCTGCTTTACTTGTCATTTTCAACATGACTTAATGTCTTAAGCTTTCAGTAGTTTTGTAGTTTGATTTACTTGAGATGATGATGGTTATGAGATTTGTACCTACAGATTTTATTCTGATTTATTTCTCTTAGTTAATATATATATATTAACTAAGATAAATAAATCAGTCAATAAATCAGTCCAACTGTCTCCATTGACTTTGCATTGCGAGAGGCTCCTCCTAGTCATTTCTTGCTTCTGACAAAAGACAGAAAAATGAGCCGCTGAAAAAGCTGCTAAAAGCTGCTATGTGCCGAGGTGTACAGCAAACAAGCTAAAAAACCCAGAAATAAGTTTTTATAAGCTGTCGACCCCATAAAACGAGTGTTTAAGGACTTAAAAGTGGACACAGGCTGGAGTGAATGGGTAAATTGTGGGATCCTGACACTCAGTATACACTTAAACACAGTTACGTGTGCAGTGAGTTAAACATTTGGTCACTGGTGAGTCAAATATCCAAATGTCAGTTGTACATATTATATTTCTGTAAGATAAGCTATCCTGTGTTGCAGATGATGTTCTCCTCCAGCGGGCGTACGCTAGTTCTCAGAGTAATAATGAGACACATTACGCTCTGTCTCAACTGCCTGATCCACTTTTAAGTCCTTAAACGCTCGTGTTTTGGGGTCGACGGCTTATAAATACTTATTTCTGGGTTTCTTAGCTTGTTTGCTGTACACCTCGTCACACAGCAGCTTTTAGGCATTTTTCTGTCTTTAGTTAGAAGCAAGAAATGACAAGGAGGCAGCCTCTCACAATGCAGAGTCAGTGGAGACGGTTGGATTGAACAATGGTCATGGCAAGTGGAATCACAAAATAAATGTTTTTAATGCACACCTGCTACACATATATTTAAAAATTGTATTTAAGTGAACGTGATTTTAACTGAAGGGGAAGCCAGAATATGATTTTAATAGATATAGTTCATATGCTCTGGTGCCGACTCTCGATTACTTCCTTTAGAGATGCTTTTCATTTTTTTATTGTGATGTTTTTCCAACTTAATCGGTTGAACGGTTCCAACTGAACCGGTGTGTCTGGATTATTGCAGTTTCACGGTAAAGCAAATCAAGTTTCAGCATGTCTGAATGATCTCTCATAAAACCTTTTGACTTGACGAGCCAAAGAGACTATGATAATTTATCATAACTGAACATGGATCTGCTTATGTTTATATTTGTTGTTGTCATTCTAATAATATCGGATGGATTTTTTTCTAATTTAATGCTGGTGGAAAAGGCACAAAATTAAAAGGCACAAATATGCATTTCTTTTTGCAACTAAAATTTTAATCAAAAGGAAAATCAGTGTTTAAATGTTTCCCATGATGCACCTCTTGAAGCTGAAGGACCAGAGTGAGCAGAGCTGGAATATAGACACAAAAACAAAACAAGCTCAAACACAGGATGTTAACTTTTGATTATCATTTGATTAGCATTGGTTAAAGTTGGTTTGGTGTCCTGTTGAGGTGTGTCAGTCTGTTGTACTTCAATATTTTTTCTCAGGTTATATTTCCTGGTTACCTGATTTGACCCTGTGTTAACAACCTGTTTTTCTACAACAATGAAAGTGAAAGAATTTCTGTCAATGATTCATAAACAAAGTTTTGCTTGTGAATTTGACACAGATAACCATGGGAATTTGTCCATTTAATTTAAACCTATTTGGGGCTGAGGCAGATCATTTCCAGTCCTCCTCTGCTGCATTAATTAAAAAAAACAAATGAATATGCATACACACGTGTTGTGAATTAGGTGCCCTTTTTACATGAGAAGCTTTCTTGTATACGTATATTATTAGCAATGATTAGAGATTGAGACCCATTGTTTGAGATAATAGATGACAGGTAAATAGGTGTAGTCAAGCCGTAACCCTAACCCAAGACCAAAACCAAGACATAGACCTAGGACACATCCATACGAAGCCAGAGCTTTCCCTATTTTATCTTTTTTTTCCCTCATTCTAAAAAAATTATGTAAACACTGCGTCATCTCAAGAAATATCTGCGTACACACACTGAAACCGACTCAAAACGAGGTAGTATACATGCCAGACCAGTGTGTGGCGCTGTAATTCTGCCACAGAGTTACACTAAAAATGGAGAAGAAGACTTGCAGCATGCACATAAACCTTACGCGCTGTATACAATAATAATAGGCTCAGTAGCTTCTTATTTGTCTCTCTCTCTTTTCCAAGAACTTTATTGAACAATATAAACAACCATAAATGGTCTGGTACAAAATATGAAATGTCTTAATCAGACAACAGACAAGCATCATAGTATAAGAAATAAAATATAAATAAATAAAGAAGTAAAATAAAGAAATAAAATAAAAATGTATTCTAGTAAATGATCAATAAATAAATAAAATAGGCTCATACCTTCTGCAGCACAAACACAAGCATGTAGTCGCAGTTGTTGTTGCTGATGCGTGACATAGCGTGTCTGACTAGGCACACACCTTTTTCCATCAAGTCAAGTCACCTTTATTTATATAGCGCTTTTTACAATACAGATTGTATCAAAGCAGCTTCACAGTGATAACATGAAAATAATACAAAATCATCGTCCACCTTTAAGGCAGATCTATAATATTGTTGAATATTAAATGTCCCCAACTAAGCAAGCCAGAAGGCAAGGCAACAGCGGCAAGGAACCAAAACTCCATCAGGGACAGAATGGAGAAAAAAACGTCTCGGTTACGTATGTAACCCTCGTTCCCTGAAGGAGGGAACGGAGACGTAGGTCGTGACCGACCAATAGGAATCTCGCTAGAGAGCCGATCTACTTCGAGTGAAACTAAACGAGCCAATGCACATTGGCGTGCAATCATTTGCATCAGCTGCGCAGCCTCGCAGCGCGGGTATATAACGAGCAGCTGGTGATTGCACTGTAGTTTTTTGCTGAGGAGCCAAGCCGATAAGCTGGCTGCCCCGGCGGGCGGCAGCAGATGTGGCGACGGGACCTACGTCTCCGTTCCCTCCTTCAGGGAACGAGGGTTACATACGTAACCGAGACGTTCCCTATCAGTCGGTCACTACTACGTAGGTCGTGACCGACCAATAGGAATCCCTACCAAAGCGCCACAGCTGCTGCACCCCATCCAGCGCCCTGTGCAAGCCTCTACACCTTCTTGCCTGGAAGGACGATAGGAGGCGGCTTACACAGAGTGAACCTGTCACTGTTGTTCCGTGATAACCCATACAGTGAGATTATTGGATAACACTGGGAAAGCGTGCCCGAACTGAAGGAGGGGAACGCTGCGGAAGCCACATTCTCAAGGAGTTAAGTGGAGATAACATATGGACTAACCCGAGGGTTGTACAGCATATGAGTAATGGGTGACTTAGCCCAAGGGAAGACACGGGCTTCCGTTTAGGAGCAGCCGTGGAGAATATACACATATGGGATCCCCGTAGGGTCACACATATGGGACCCAGCCTATATCCGGTTCTCAAGGATTCAGCGGATACAGGCCTGGCACCGGACGCTCCGCCATGTCCGGCCCGAGGGTGTTTGGAGGACTCACAGGTTTTTCACACTGGAGAATAAGGGTGCACAGTAGGGTGCAGCAAGCCGACAGAGCCGGGCCTCTCAGTGCTTCTACCCGTCTAGGGTGAGAACACGGGAGGAGACCGGCTCTACACGTAGGCTATAGTATCTAGCGAACGTGTTAGGTGTCGCCCAGCCCGCAGCTCTACAGATATCTGTTAGCGAGGAGCCACGTGCCAGCGCCCAGGAGGATGCAACGCCTCTCGTGGAGTGTGCATGCAACCTAAGCGGGCAGGGCACGCCTTGAGCTTGGTAAGCCAAGGCGATGGCATCCACTATCCAGTGGGCCATCCTCTGCTTGGAGACAGCCTTCCCTTCTGCTGGCCTCCGTAACAGACAAAGAGCTGGTCTGAGGTCCTGACGCTTTGAGTTCTGTCCACGTACATACGCAGAGCGCGAACGGGACAGAGCAAAGCCAGGGCTGGGTCTGCCTCCTCCAGGGGCAGCGCTTGCAGGTTCACTACCTGGTCCCTGAAAGGAGTGGTAGGAACCTTGGGCACATAGCCAGGCCGGGGTCTCAGTACAACATGGTTGTCACCCGGCCTGAACTCTAGGCACGATTCGTCGACCGAAAATGCCTGCAGGTCCCCTACCCTCTTGACAGAGGCCAGTGCAACCAGCAGCAAAGTCTTCATGGAGAGAAGCTTTAAGTCTGCTGATTGCAATGGCTCAAAGGGAGCATCCTGAAGTGCTCGAAGCACCAGGGAAAGGTCCCAAGAGGGTATGGAGGGGGGTCGAGGAGGATTTAATCGTCTCGCCCCCCTAAGGAACCTGACGACCAGGTCGTGCTCCCCAACTGTTTTGCCATCTATGTGGTCGTGATAAGCTGAAATAGCGGCAGCATGTACTTTGAGGGTGGAGGGAGACAGCCTTCGCTCCAACCCTTGCTGCAAGAAGGAAGCACGGACCCTATCGAACATCTTCGGGGGTCTTCTCGGCGAGAAGAGCACCACTCGACGAACAGATTCCACTTCAAGGCGTACACACGTCTCGTGGACGGTGCCCTTGCAGAAGTGATGGTGTTAAGTACCTCTGGGGGTAAGTCACCTAGAACCTCCGCATCCCGTCCAGGGACCAGACATGGAGTTTCCAGAGGTCTGGACGCGGGTGCCACAGGGTGCCCCGTCTCTGA
Organism: Phoxinus phoxinus; assembly: GCF_949152265.1. Classification (NCBI taxonomy): domain Eukaryota; kingdom Metazoa; phylum Chordata; class Actinopteri; order Cypriniformes; family Leuciscidae; genus Phoxinus; species Phoxinus phoxinus. Next base: position 5,519,870 of record NC_136876.1, read on the forward strand.
GTCAGAAGATCCTTCCTCAGAGGAATGGGCCAGGGAGGGACTGTCACGAGGAGCATGAGTTCTGGGAACCAAGTCCGGGTGGGCCATTAGGGAGCCACCAGAAGGACCTGCTCCTCGTCCTCCCTGACTTTGCACAAGGTCTGTGCAAGTAGGCTCACTGGGGGAACGCATATTTGCGGAGGCCCCGGGGCCAGCTGTGTGCCAGTGCATCCGTGCCGAGTGTTCCCTCGGTCGGAGTAAAACAGCTGGCAGTGGGTGGTTTCTGAGGAGGCAAACAGGTCTACCTGAGCCTCTCCGAACTCTCTCCAAATCAGCTGAACCGCCTGGGGGTGGAGTCGCCATTCTCCCGGGAGCACAGCTCGTGATAGCTCGTCGGCCACACGGTTGAGCACACCGGGGACATACATGGCTCGAAGCGACCTCAGATGCTTCTGACTCCAGAGGAGGAGATGGCGGGCAAGTTGCGACATGCGACGGGAGCGTAGACCACCTTGTCGGTTGATGTACGCAACGGTCGCTGTGTTGTCCGTACGGACCAGCACGTCTCTGTCCTGTAGCGGCCTCTTTAGGCGGCTCAGAGTGAGATGTACTGCTAGCAACTCGAGGCAGTTGATATGCCAATGCAGTTGGGGAGCCGTCCACACCCCTGACACTGCATGCCCGTTGTACGTGGCGCCCCAGCCGGTGGCAGAGGCATCTGTGAATACCACAGCATGCCTGGACACCTGTTCCAAGGGCACTCCTGCCCGTAGGAACGAGGGATCTGACCACGGGCTGAAGGTCTGACGGCACGCCGGTGTGATTGCCACCCGGTGAGTGCCATGATGCCACGCCCATCTCGGGACTCGGCCGTGAAGCCAGTGCTGAAGCGGTCTCATATGTAGCAGCCCGAGCGGGGTTACCGCTGCTGCCACTGCCATATGCCCCAGGAGCCTCTGAAAAAGTTTCAGTGGGACCGCCGTCCTGCCTTTGAACATGTTCAGCAGTTCAGCACCGACTGGGCACGCTGCTCTGTGAGGCGCGCTGTCTGTGCGACCGAATCCAACTCCATACCGAGAAAAGAGATCCTCTGCACAGGGGCGAGTTTGCTCTTTTCCCAGTTGACCTGAAGGCCCAACTGGCTGAGGTGCCTGAGCACGAGGTCCCTGTGTTCGCATAACTTATCTCGAGAGTGTGCTAGTATGAGCCAGTCGTCGAGATAGTTGAGGAGGCGAACGCCCTGTTCTCTCATGGGAACAAGGGCCCCCTCCGTGACTTTCGTGAAGACACGGGGAGACAGGGACAGCCCGAAGGGCAGGACCTTGTACTGGTATGCTCGACCCTCGAACGCAAAGCGCAGAAACGGCCGGTGTCGAGGAAGAATCGAGACATGAAAGTACGCGTCCTTCAGGTCGATCGCTGCAAACCAATCTTGGGGACGGATGCATCTGAAAATGCGTCTCTGCGTGAGCATTTTGAACGGTAGCTTGTGGAGGCTCCGATTCAAAACTCGCAGATCCAAGATCGGTCATAACCCACCACCTTTCTTGGGTACAATGAAGTAGGGACTGTAGTGTCCTGACCTCATATCGGCTGGAGGGACCGGCTCTATCGCGTCCTTCGCCAGTAGGACTGCGATCTCCGCACGCAAGACATGGGCATCGGCTGCTCTCACTGTAGTGGAGTGGATGGCCCGAAACTTGGGGGGATACCGGGCGAACTGAATCGCATAGCCGAGCCTGATGGTCCGAATGAGCCAGCGAGACGGACTGGGGAGCGCTAACCAGGCTCGCAGAGACCGTACAAGCGGGACCAAAGGGACCGAGGCGTACCCGGAGTGGGGCAGCGAGGTGGAACACAGGGACGCGGCCCGGGAGGCTCTCTTGGGGAGGCGGTCCGTAGCGTGGTCTAAGTGTGCTGTGCAGCACTTACCTGGTTCCACGAGGCAGGAGGTGCAGGAGGCGGCTTGGTTGCGTTCTCGAACCACACACTGCGCTGCCCGCTGGCGACAGAAGAGGCGGATGAGGGTGGTGAGGATTTTCTCCTCCCACTACTCTCCAGACCCTCTTCAGACCCAGAGATAGAGGATCTGCTCTTGTTTTTTTTTTTTTTTTTTTTTTTTTTTGAGAATTTGGGAACCACTGTGACTCCAGTGGTGGAACATAATTTTGACTCAAAAGATTAGTTTCCCAGCCCTCTACTGGGAGAGAGCAGCTCCACCCATCTCCGGGTCACCCGTCTCCAGTGATTGTTTCACCGACACTTAAACAGTGGTTGAGACGGGTGGTGTCATCCTCCTGCAGCGGACACAGTAGAGCAGGCTGTGCCGGAGTTTTCTCTTCTTTGCAGGGGATGACACCCTTGGCGACGAGTAGACTGAGGGGCAGCCCACGAGGTACTCTGGTGGTACGTCAGGGGAAGCGCTTCAGTCTGCTGCTGACTGTGGAGAACTGCTGGGCCAGTTCTCAACAGTGTCGCTGAAAAGGCCACCTTATGAGATGGAGCATCGAGAAAGCGTACTTTGACGAGCTCTCACACCTCTACAAGGACAGCCAGGGGGGCTTCTGGACCACCAAGGTGGACATCGTCTGATCGAGGGCCAGCACTGTGACTTGAACACGGTCAGTCGACAAGCGCAGCTCAACCCCGGCTCAGAACTACCCTCGTGCAATAAGAGTGCCTTGGCCTCGCATGCAGGGTAGAGGTGGCCTGCCAGAGGCACGGCCACCCCACTATCGAGGGTAGTGAGAGAGGTGAAAACTTTATGCAGAATTTGGCACTTTTGGCGTTCCATATTTTTGGCACCAATATAGCTCCATACTGTTAAGTTTTCAATGCACGTCCGAGAAAGACCCGGGAAAGCATGGCTGTCCGCTCTGAATCTGATTCAGCATAAGCACACACACTATTACAGTGGGAACTTAACATCATCCTCATTTCCAGAACGAAACAGCCCCTCTCTCCGATGTAGCAATCGACATCTGCCCTCAGCTGGAGCCTTGAATGAAACGCTAGGTTCCTCCATTTTTTTTTTTTTTTTTTTTATGAAGGACCAGCAATCTCATCTAGAAGCTGCACAGCTTGTGATGCGCTAGAGAGGGAGGGGCCCTAGGGGGTTGGTTCCCCGAAGGAGAAGCCCTCAGCTCTCAGGATCACCCAAGCTATTCTACTGAAGTAGACCTCTCCTGGTGGCCACCAGGGAGGGCGCTACAACGGAGAATAGACATGGGGACCGCGCACCTAGAGCGCCGAGCGAGCGCTGGGTCGCCGTGACAACCCGCGCTGCAGCCCGGCAGCTCGACGGCACACGACACGCTGGTGTCCCAGAGTGTCGAGCAGACCTGCAGCTGTGCTTTCACACACAAGCAGCGGCTGGCCAACAACAGAGGGGACTCAAGCTTTCCGGAGAAAGCAGAGTCAACCGGCGTGCCGACGTGGTCATGTTCCCGTGCGAAAACATGAACCACCCACGAACACAGTCTCACATGTTTCCCAGGCATGCGAGACAGTGATCGTGGCCGTCAGAGAGGACAGGAAACGACTGCATCCAGAACACACGGGTGGAATGTCATCTTTAGAAAGACGCAACTCACACCCATGTAAGCTCTTTCAGGTGAATGCTCTTCTTGGTACTGAAGCACGCAGGGGAACGGTCGCAGCGGACACAGACAGAAATGTGTAACCTGTCGTGCACTGTCTCTCTTCACGGCGGTCTTACCAGCCGTAAGAACGGCTATTTAACGCTCTTGGCGCACCGTTACCAGCTGTGAAAACAGCTTTTTTTTTTGTTTTGCTCAGAAACACAAAAACAAAAGAGAAAAGAAAGTCGACCCCACTGCCGCGCTGTATCGCCCGCACCAGACACGAGAGATCTTCCTGAAGAGCTTGCTCGTTGTTTGATCACTCAATATTAGATAGATTAAACAGCATCGGTTGGCTCCGAAGCAAAAAGCTACAGTGCAATCACCAGCTGCTCGTTATATACCCGCGCTGCGAGGCTGCGCAGCTGATGCAAATGATTGCACGCCAATGTGCATTGGCTCGTTTAGTTTCACTCGAAGTAGATCGGCTCTCTAGCGAGATTCCTATTGGTCGGTCACGACCTACGTAGTAGTGACCGACTGATAGGGAACCTTGGGAGAACGTCTCAGGTTACAACTGTAACCTTTGTTCCCTGAGAACAGGGAACGAGACAATACGTCATCGACGCTTTGGGGAACGCCTCAGGCGTGACAGGTGTCTGAAATCACAATCAAATCACGGCAATCACATTGACCGGCGACAGCCCGTGAATCATTAACGTGAATGATTAACGTGCGACCTGTAAGTATATAAGGGTGCCTTGCAAACATGACAAATCATCCTTCGTCTGGAGGGACTGTTTGGTAGGCAGGCCCCGAGGCATGGCAGGGAGACGTATTGTCTCGTTCCCTGTTCTCAGGGAACAAAGGTTACAGTTGTAACCTGAGACGTTCCCTTTCGAAGGGAACTCGACAATACGTCATCGACGCTTTGGGGAACGAAATACCCACTCCGCCATGCTGAGGGGAGTGCATGCCAGGAGGCAGTGACAACTGTCAGAACCAGCAAATTCAAATGAAATGCAAGAACCACTCACCCTCAGGTCACACTGGGCTGTCAGTGACAGCATTCCCTACGGTCATAGCCCAAGCTATAAGCCTAACAGGAGGAACTCCAAATATGTAATCCGAAGGCCTACCTGGGCCTGCTCAAAGGCCTAGGACCACAACTTCAATTTAGAAGGGGTCCCTTCTAGGGAATGTGGCTAGGGAACCCGAGGGAACCCCAGCCAGTCACTATACGGGGGAATATACCACCCGAAATGCCACCAGGACGGCCTGACCTGGTGTCACTACGTCGGACACTTCAGTCTGGCCAAATTCCTGTCTGTCCGGAGACAGAGCCTCTGGACATTTGCCTTAGGTAAAGCATCCAACCCGAGGGACTGCGAAGCTGGCAGTGAACCTCAGCCCGGATCTCAGAGACGGGATATCCCGGAGAGTATGACTCAGCATAGTGCTTTAAACCCTTGCAGAGAGGGGAGTTTCTCTACTCGATCCACGGATCTACCCAGTGTTTGTGTTTGAAACACTGAGGAGGCCTGTGAAGGCCTAGGGGCTGATCTAACTGGGAGGCCTCACGAGAGGCCTACGACCGTCTGACCAGACTCAGGAGTCCAAACACTCATAGAGACCCTCAGTGAGGGGAGCAATGGACCGACTGGTAGAAAACCAGGCTGTAGGCAGAGTAAGAAGTTCCGGGAGGGAACCAGTAGCAGAGGACGAACACTTTAGTTGAGCCAGGGCACGAGCTCGCTTTTAGCAGCGGCCTAATAAGGCCAGCTGAACTGATAGCAAGCGGCCACTAGCTTCCAGAACCCAGCATCGTTGGGGAACCACTCACAGGGAGGCCTGGCAAGGCCTACTACCTGATAACCACAGTATGTGGGAGCTCATATTCAGGAAGGCCTGGTGAGGCCTGTAATCTGATAACCACAGTATGTGGGAGCTCATAACCAGGAAGGCCTGGTGAGGCCTGTAACCTGATAACCCCAGTATGTGGGAGCTCTCATGCCCAGGAAGGCCTGGTGAGGCCTGTAACCTGATAACCACAGTATGTGGGAGCTCTCATGACCAGGAAGGCCTGGTGAGGCCTGTAACCTAGCGACCACAGTGTGTGGGAGCTCAAAACCAGGAAGGCCTGGTGAGGCCTGTAACCTGATAACCACCGTATGTGGGAACTCACCTTCAGGGAAGTCTGGTGAGGCCTATTACCTGATAACCCCAGCATGTGGGAGCTCATGACCAGGAAGGCCTGGTGAGGCCTGTAACCTGATAACCACAGTATGTGGGAACTACCTTCAGGGAGGCCTGGTGAGGCCTACTACCTGACAGCCACGATACTTGGGAGCTCACATTCAGGGAGGCCCGGAGCGGCCTACCACCTGATAATCACTTTATGTGAGAACATGCCTTCAGGGAGGCCCGGTGAGGCCTACTACCTGATAGTAGGTCAGGCTAGCTGTCCAGTTGCCTGTCCTTTGGGCTTGCCTACAGGGAGGCCTGGTAAGGCCTACTACCTGATAGCTACCGAAAGTGGGAATTCACCTTCAGGGAGGCCTGAGGAGGCCTACTACCTGATAGTAATCTTAAACAACTGGTAGCTACGAGCCCTGAATCTGGGTGACGGTTCGAAGGCGGCCTGCTAAGGCCAGCCCACTGGGGACTCGCCTATCAGGGAGGCCTGGTTGGGCCTACTAGCTGACAGCAAGGCAATCTGCTCCAAAAGTACACTGTTGGGAATCATACCACACCAACAAGTATGTCCCACAACGTTGGGACTCACTTCCGAGGAGGCCTGCTTAGGGCCTACTACCCATCAGTGAGTCAACTGCCCGAACCACCAAGGCCAGCCACAAGAAGTGAGCTGGCCTACAGCGCCCACTTGGGGGCTGCCCATACAGGAGGCCTGCTGAGGCCTACTACCTAATGGCGCAGCCTTCGTTGCAGATAAGCTGTTTACACAGCGCCTACAGCATTCTGGAACCTAAACACATTGCCCATGGCAGTGAACTCAGCAAGAGCGCTAGCACCCTTTGAGCAAGGGGAGTACAACATACGCCCTCTGCCTCAATGGAGGCCCCAGAGTCAGGGGCCTACGAACTGTAAGCATGGGCGTTAGCTCATGGCAATGCTCTGGCTTCAGGGGAGCATACTTCGACCAAAAAAGAAGTGAAGGCTAGAACTTTCCGCTCAACCCGAGCCACAGTGGTGCGAGGTAGGAAAATACAGAACTGAAAGTGAAGGACTCAGACCTGCCCTGTATCACAGGGAAGTACTCCGTATGCTAGTTCTGCACGGCAGGGTCGGGCAGACAGACCCAGCCTCTTCGTGAGGCGAAAGGCAGCCTCACCCTGCTCAATAAGGCACATTGTAGCGGGGAGGCCTATTCGAGGCCTAACCCAGGATCTTTATAAACCATGCCTCTGCACCACGCTGCATTACTCTTGTCACCCCAGAATGCAGAAAAGGGGGCGGGCCTTGGCCTAACGACTCCATTGGAGGAGGCTGTCATACAGGGATGCTAGGAACCTATATTCACACAGTGAAGGTACAGAGGCAGAAATGCTTAAGCAGAGCGCCTCCACTATCCCTGGCACAGCCTAGGCCAGCTACAGAGGCGGCCCTGGTGAGGGCCAACCTGCAAGCATAGATCTACCTGAGGGCTCGGAGGAGCCACAGCCTAACAGAAAAAATAGTTATTATTATTTTATACAACTGGCTGCAGAATCGCTCAGCCCAGAGAAACCCCGGACAGAGCTCAAAGGGGCGATGTACTCAGGAAGGAAGTCAAACGGCCCGTGGGCCGGACATATAGATCTATCTGAAGCTCTAGCGTCAGTCAGACTCAGATCAAAAAATCCTAATTGAGAGAGACCAACTACTCTACCCTAAGGTGGCTAAGAGCCCAAGGGCCAACAAATTTCACAAAAGAAGCCCCAACAGATGGTGCTTCTTACTATCGTTCCAGCCACCTAAAGTGGAACTTCAGGGCCCCCAAAAATCCAGATTTTTCCTCCTTACCTTATTCTTTATGCATTGACATGCCCATGACTCTATACAGGGAACGAGGTCTGTAGAGAGATACATATTAGAATACATTCTTCAGAAATTACTCTTAAGAAGACCAGACAGCTCACCTGCGGCGTGCTGAGTGAAGACTCGCCAGGTAGTTTCTTAAGAACCTGGGGTCCATCACTTTACATGCCTGAAAGAGACGCTCTCACAGGCCAAGCCTAGGCGGGCCATCAGAACATCGTTCTCATCATAGGCCCCGCCCCAGGCCTGATGTGATGAACGCCTGGGGAGTCGGAAGCAGGCGAGGGCAGATTTGATGACCCTCGGAGGGAGTTATCCTTCAGCGGCGCTGACGCTTTTGCTGGATAACTTCCCTCAAATCCCTCCTGTTGCGGGAGTCACGCCTTTTCTGTGCCCTGCTCCTACCTGGAGGGGGCGCACAAGAGGTGACACTGGCTCGCTGGCCCCGCCTCTGGTCCTCAGACCGGGATGGGCCAGGTCCTCCCGCCTGCCTGGGCGCGGACCCGGATCTCAGCGGTATGCATGTTTTAAATGCTGCTGAGCGCGCCTTCGCCTCCCTGAACTTACCCACCACCGCCTCTACGGAGGTGCCAAAGAGTTCAGAGGGCGAAACCGGCGAATCGAGGAGAAAGGACTTCTCTTTCCTCGATCCACCTGACTGTCAACCTCCTCAGCCATCTCCTGCGCGTCCTGAAGAGCACTAGCTGCAGGAATAGTCGGCGAAAGGCTATCATCATCAACCTGCAGCTCACCCTCGTCAGTTGTCGAGTCATCTGAGAGGTTTACAGCCCTCTCAAGGTGATCGACAAGCTCCATCTGGGAGCCCCATGACGCAAGTCGCCGCTCTGCCTCGGCACGAGCGGGACCTGAACCACGAGGCTTTCCAGATGCTGACCCCTCTTCACTCGAGAAGAGGGACAGACGAGAGCGGAGCGTTTTCAAGGAAAAACGCTCACAGTTTGCACAGGAAGCTCCCTCGAGAACCTCCCGTGCGTGCTCTTCACCCAGGCAAAAAACGCACAGCTGGTGTGTGTCCTCCGGCGTCAAATATCGAGGACACGGGTCGGCACACTTCTGAAAGCCATTTCTAGCTTTTGCTGCACGCTTCATTTTTTCTCCGTTTCTTTTTTGAATTTGCGTTTCAAAACATACAGTCCCTGAAGACGAAAAGATGATTTGTCATGTTTGCAAGGCGCCCTTATATACTTACAGGTCGCACGTTAATCATTCACGTTAATGATTCACGGGCTGTCGCCAGTCAATGTGATTGCTGTGATTTGATTGTGATTTCAGACACCTGTCACGCCTGAGGCGTTCCCCAAAGCGTCGATGACGTATTGTCGAGTTCCCTTCGAAAGGGAACCCAGGCTCAGTCGGGGGCCAGTTCTCTTCTGGCCAATGAGTGAACAGTGTATGATTATGATTCAGGAACATTACAGGTCAGAAGTTCAGAATGAATCAGAGTATGAGAATGTTCCTTGAAGAATATTTGTACCAAATTTCATGATAGCATTACTATTTGGAAAAAAATATATAACGGATTCAAGAGAAATGGCGGCCATCTTAAAAAATGGTTGCCATCTTGAATTTTTGCGGGACAAGCACCATTTTCCATTAACATGTCCTTTAGAGAGTATTTGTATCAAATGTTATGCTTGGATCACTGTTTGAATAATTTATATAATAAGAATTGAATAGCAATTATCCATACTACGGAGAGTATAGAGGTTCGCTGTTTGTTTACAGTAAAACAGCAAAAGTGAAACGTGCTCTATGGGGGCCCAATTGGGCAATACTGGTGTGATACACCACGCCAGCTAGTACGTCCCTGGATTGTAGGTTGTACTTTGAATTACCACTGTGTATGAAATGTGCTATATAAATAAACTTGCCTTGCCTTGCAATGGTGACCATCTTGAAAAATGGCTGACATATTAAATTTTTGACTGGCAAACTTTTTCCAAAATAGTGGCCCTCTGGGAGTATCTGTGCCAAATGTCATGCTTGTATACCAAAGTGAACGATTTTTTTATTAATCTGCTGATTCGAGGGGAATCAGAATGCCAAATCCTGACTGATGAGAGGTGGAGCTGGGGATGGAGGAGGGTAGATCGCTCCTGAGAAACGCGATAGCTGCTGATAATACTGAAGAGCTTATATGTATACAGTGATAGATAGGCGTCGTATTCCTATAGGTAGATATGGATCAGCTGAGAGTCACTGATGATGCGAGCTTGACTAACGTGACCTGCCAGAACTGACGTTTGATTTCACAATACATGAGATAAAACTAGTGATGCAAATTTCGACAGCTAAAAATTTCATTATTGGTTTTTGACTACAAAACCAGCTTTATTTCACTTTTCTCTCTCCCTTTTCTGTGGGAAAAACATTGTTTTCAGGGTTGACTGTGCGCGGTCCCTCTGGTCCTCTGGTCGCTCCTCTGGGATCTTCATTGATTCTGCCCTGTTATGTTGATGAGCCTTTACTAATGGAGGGTCTGGAGGTGGAATGGAGAAGAACAGACTCAGAGACTTTAGTTCATCTGTTTCAAGACGGTGAGAGTCGGCCAGAGGCACAGCAACAGGATTATCAAGACAGAGCTCATTTCTTTACTGAGCAAATTAAACATGGAAACTTCTCCCTCCGTCTGGAGGATCTGAGAGCTGAAGATAAAGGAGAATACACATGTACAGTTCACAGTCAGCTGGAGTCTGGAGAGACTGAGGTTCAAATAAAAGATGTTGGTAAGTCTGAACTGAATCTACAGATATACTTTGGGCCCTATTTTAACGATCTAAGCACATGGTCTAAAGCGCAGGGCGCAAGTTCACTTAGGGCGTGTCCGAATCCACTTTTGCTAGTTTAACGATGGAAAAAAATGGTCGGTGCTCCCGACGCATGGTCTAAAATGGTCGTCCCTATTCTCTTAATGGGTGTGTTTTGGGATTTACGTGCGTTAAACCAATCAGAGTCTCATCTCCCATTCCCTTTAAATAAGTGGCATGGCGGATTCTCTATTCACATGACGGAATTTGATAGTGAAAAGACTGAACGCGTCTCCAGAGCGCAAACGGATCTGCTTGTGCGCGAAGTAAAAGTGTGCAAGCAGAGCATCTACGGGACAAGCCGGATTCCACCATATCTTTATGTACACAATAATAATCTTTTACATTGTAATCCTTTTATTTTTAATATTTGGCATGTTTGTGTGCTGCTGTGCGTCCCTGTGTGTTTAATAAGCAGAATGTACGTGCGTTGTAGACCCACCTATAGGCGCACATTACTAACGTGCTCTCTAAATAACAAAAAAAATATTGCGCCATTGACTTCAGACCAGGTTTCAGTTGGTCAATGGCGCAGTCTATTTCCGTTGCCTCAAAATAGCAATGCGCCAACAATGCGCCTGAACAAAAAACATTTGCGTCGTGTTTGGCGCTGCATTGCGCGGGGTGTAAGATAGGGCCCTTTGACTGTATGTGATATTTACACTGTTTGTTCTTTCAGAGCGTTTGCTAGTCTCAGGATCAGATCGGTCCATATCTGCATATGTGGGTGAAGACATCACCCTGAACTGCTCTGTAGACTCTCACATCACACCTGAAGACTTTGAAGAGGTTTCATGGAAGAAAACCGATGAAGATAATGAAGATGAAGACATTCTGGTTCTGCTCTACCAAAACAACCAGGCTTTTCCAGATTCATCAGATGAGCGATACCGAGACAGAGTTGAGTTCTTCACTGCTGAAATCCCCAAAGGAAACTTCTCTGTCCGACTGAAGAGTGTCAGAACTGAGGATAAAGGGGTTTACATGTGTCAGGTGTTTGCTGGAAGAGCTTCAGCCAATGCAACTGTAGTGCTGGAGCAACTGGGTGAGTCAAAACAACTAATACACAAGTGTAATTTAGTTATACGCTACATTTACATCCAGTTTTATATAAAGTTTATTACGATTCCAAATTTAACTGCAAAATGATTTTGATTTATTCAAATAAATACAATTGCCATTTTTAATGGACAATAACAGAACAACATTAAATATGCAAATAAATGCCTGTAGAGTGACAGTTCCCCTGAGATCAGATGACTTTACACAGCTAATAGTAGCACACACAGTTTAGGACAGGGATCTTCAAGAGAGACACGATAGAGCATCACAGTCCCGCCCACAGCCCGAGAGAGCTTAGGTGCCGGAAGTAAATTTCCCATTAATTTCTCCCATTGACGTTTAGGAAAAATCCGTATCTAAAGAGTTTTAGAGCATGTCTGAGGATAACCAGCTACGGCTAAACTCATAAGTATACAATATAATTTCGAGTGAAAAAACAAAGAGAAAATCCCAAAAAAGGTCAAAGGTACAAGACTGTGTACATATTTTCATTTCCGAGCGAAGGAACTACTCGTCCCATAAACCACCGCGCCTCACTGAAGTCGACTGAAGCCACAACCGCGAAAAAGCCTTTTGAATAAATCAATAATTTGACACAAAATATTAATTGAAAGGAATTTATTGATTTAAAAACGATTTGTATGGCTTCCGCTAAAGAAAACAGTCCGTTCCGTCTCTATGGTTAGAATCCTGCTTCCATGGCAACGCGGTTTTTCACGGACCTTCGCGAGGTTTAACCAGACAGTTACACGACTTCCACCAATGAGATGCATCACTGTGGGATTGTGGGATTGTTCAGGATTGTGGGTAATGAAGTACTTATCCAAGACATCGCGAATAAAAGGCATTTATCTCAAAACAAGGTTAGTGCCCCATGAACTTTTGACGTTTATGTGAGCATATACAATCACTTAGTACAGCCGTAGCTGGTTTTAAGTTTACCATGTATGGTTACACATGGAAAGAACCTATACAAACATATATGTTTTAATATAGGTTTTGATATAGGTTTTTAATATATGTGACATATATAAAATTGGCCGTTTTCCTATTATATGTACATATATGTATATGTTGCCATTTTCTCAGGTTTGGCCTATAAAGCAAATCTTCACTTTATTCCTGTTTTTTGCTTCTGCAGATTATAGAGACAATTTGATAAATTATGCAATGATAATTGTGTGGGTGTATTGGTATGGATGTCTGAGTGTGGTTTGTATGTGTGTAATAAAAAAAAAGTGTTTGTTTGTAATATTGAGAGAGAAAAACTCCACGGCAAATCTAAGATCCAATCACTGTGTGACCAGTGGAGTTTTGCTGCATCCAATGGGGAAAATCTGTCACTCCGCCCAAACAAGATCTGACCGAAAAGCTCATTTTTTGAGATATCAATCCCAAATTTGGAACACAACTTATTTAGATGTATGGCTTTGATTTTCTAGCAGTTTAGAGTTCAACTTGCTTCATAACATATATATGTTATATAAAATAATGTTCATAAATAATTTTCATAAACTTAAACCTATATAACTTTTTTGGGATTTACTTATTATATTTTTTTTACTTCAGCAATACTCTGCCAAGGGTCGTCTTTAAAATGAGTCTGTGCTCCCAAGCATCACATTGTTATGACAGTTGACACAGATATTTTTGTCCACTATGGACCTATGTGTAACTTTTTTTAATTGATGCACAAGGGCTAGTAGTGGCTCTATAGATGAATTATGATTTTGTCTAATAAACTCATTAAGTGGAGGTGGAGCCATACAATGCGAAATGCTATACACAAGAAAAATATATGCAAATGTAATAATATTCTCCCAGTTTAAAAGATCATATTTAGTTAAAATTTCACAATGGTGAATTACATTTAGACCTTTTATTCAATATTTTCAAAGCTTGCGTGGGTTAGTGTGGGTTAGTATTTATAATTAGCGATAAAACAGTAGAAATCTATTGAATGGGTTTTTTCCCCCACTAAATGTGTATGTGTGTGTGTGTGTTCCTACTTAATCATATCTTAGGGACAAATGTGTGCAATACATATAAGGAAGTTTGCACAATAACAGCATTAATAACGGTGTGTGTTTGACAGGTTTCTCTGCTGTACACATACTAATACTGATTCTCTGCATCTCTGCATCTGGATCTGCACTTCTGCTCTTCTGTCTGATCTACTGCAGATCTTATACTGAAGGTACACATATAACAGTGGGATTCAGTGGGAGATGAGATTAAACCTAATAATAATAATAATAACCATCATCATGTTTGTTGAGTGTGTGAATCTAACAGCTGCAGCTGATTTTACTATGGAAATATTTACAGTTTAGAAAAAGTCAATCAAGAAGAAGTTTGTTAGTGTGACAGATGACAAGTTTAATTCATTTGAGTAAATCATTAGTTATTAATATTTTTACAAATACAACACAAGATGAGAAAAGACATAAGTTATAAAGCATTAAAGACATTTCTGTTAGCATCTGTGAAAGTATTGTTGAATTTATATAATCAAATGTGTTACTCGTAGCTAAACTACTCATAGAAAACTATAGCAAAATCTATATAGACAGATATCATCAGTATTGTGTGCTGTAATGGGGAAAAGATTACTCTATTTTCTTTGAATATTGAATATTTTTGTGAAGTGTGTTTTGTGATTTTGAGAGCATCAATCATTTTTCTGATTCAAAGCATTTTTTCACTTTAAAATGATGGTCCAGATCATTAGAGTAATTAGTTAGCATTTTAGTCATTTAGTCATTAGCATTTTATGACCATGTTGACAGTAAAATAAATACAATCGCACACATCTCAGACACGTTAATGTTGTGATTATTTGGCCATTCTTTATCATTTGTCTAGTTTGTCTTTATAATAGTTAGTTGATAGTTATTAATGAGGCTAATCTCATTCAGTAATTATTGATTATCTAATAAGGAACAATCCCAGCTTTAAATGTGATATTACTTTCTGATTAGTTAAGCTTGTTTCTATATTAGTGATTATCAGTAGTTGAAGTGTTAATGTAGAACTACTCATTAGTCCTGCGTTACTTCCTGTTACTTATTAATGACGGACCGTTATTCTCAAGTGTTACCGACATGTCATGTGTGTGTACAGTGAACCGACATGTGATGCAGTTTTATTCCACAGAGACCCCGAGACCTCCGGTGATTTAATCTCTGTCAGTGTGAACAAACATTTGTGTTCATGTGTTTCTGACTGTGCCACAAAACATTTGGCCGTATATGCAGCTGTATTTAGTGTGATTAAAACAGCCGAGACAGAGGCTGATAGTGTGGTTATTATTCCTCAACATTTATCTCACATTTTAAATGAAATGTCTTTTCCTTTTCAGGTCTGATTGTGCAAAAATCTTGCGACTTAAGTGTTTATCTGGGAGCTTCAGTGGTTATTCCCTGTCATGTTCCTCCAAACTTACTAACTGAGGATCTAAGGTGGAATGGAAAAGAACTAGAAAAAACTCAGAGACATTAGTTCATCTGTATGAAGATGGAGCAGAGAAACAGCAGCAGGATTATCAAGACAGAGCTCATTTCTTTACTGAACACATTAAACATGGAAACTTCTCCCTCCGTCTGGACAATCTGAGAGCTGAAGATAAAGGACGATACACATGTACGGTTTACAGCAAGAAGGATTGTGTGTTTTCAGCCAAGACAAATGTGGCTCTGAGTAAGTAAACAGATAAAAACAAATCAAACTCGACTCTTAATAGTTAATAAACAATACAGTTCCTACAGTACAGGTTTCAACTGGTCATTTTGTTTTTTAGTGATGCAACAAAATTACATGTTTGAGGCAGCATAACTCAAGATACCTAAATATGTATAAATCTGAATATATATTTATATCCATATATTCAGGATTTATATTTATATAATCAGAGCTATAACTATATAATCAAGATTACAAATAAATATTCAGATGTAATATGTTATCAGCAGGTGGCTGCAGTGACCGCTTACTCTCTGTTCACAAACATGATTGTTGTAAATCCCGGTCTGCATGATATATATATATCTACAGCAGTAAAGTAAATGGGATTATTGTGTATATACTAGTGTAAAGCAATTTGACCGTTATTACAGTATGATTTATAGTATTTTACATAGTATCAACTCTACTGTCAGAACAACTGTAGAACTGCATGATCATAGCTTCATTGAACACATATTCTGATAACATATATGTTATACATTGTACAAGAAAATGTCAGGTGATCTAAAAATCTGAATAAAAGGTACAATATGTAATATTTGTGTATCAAAATATCCAAAAACCACTTGCACAGTGTTATATTTTTTGTTTAATTGTGAATATAATCGTAACGCAAGAACTACTGTACACTAACACAAGCCGAACTCACTCGCTCGTTTCTCTCTACCCGGCCTTTCCCGAACTCACCGCATTAACCCTATAACTGCCAGTGCAAAATAAAAACAGGAATTTCACAACAATTATAGAGAGTATGTGCGTGCGCTGCTACACTATTAAAAGTTATTAATTCAGGGTGGACATCACTGAAGGCCTAGGTGTGAAATGCACGGCCCGCCACTGACATTATTACATCCATCGGCATGACGACAAGTTCCATGATTCCGCTCATTCACTGCATCATCAACCTACGCCTTTGTTATTGTAAGAGGTTAGCGAACCCTAGCGCTGCAAACATACATATTGTAGCTTTAATATGGTCAAATCTAAATTAACTAATTCTATCAAATCAAATATATTATTTTTTATATGATTATTTCAACCTGATTGAATGATTGAATATGATTGAATAAACCTGACTACATTAGATGGATAATTTTTTTATAGGTTAAGGTATATATCCTTGCACTTTTGTATGGTATATTTACGCCAGCAGCCATATCACCCTGTAGCCCAAGACTGGTTTCCCACTGAAGCTAAGCGGGGCTGAGTCTGGTTAGTACCTGGATGGGAGACCTCCTGAGAAAACCAGGTTGCTGCTGGTAGAGGTGTTAGTGAGGCCAGCAGGGGGCGCTCACCCTGTGGTCTGTGTGGGTCCTAACGCCCCAGTGTAGTGACGGGGACACTATACTGTCAAAGAGCGCCGTCCTTCAGATGAGACGTTAAACCGAGGTCCTGACTCTCTGTGGTCATTAAAAATCCCAAAATTTGCCCCTTGGCCTCTGTCCATAATGGCCTCCTCATCATCCCCATACACTGATTGGCTTCATCACTGTCTCCTCTCCACCAGTAAGCTGGTGTGTGGTGGGCGTTCTGGCGCAATATGGCTGCCGTCGCATCATCCAAGTGGATGCTGCACATTGGTGGTGGTTGACGAGATTCCCCACTTCTATGTAAAGCGATTTGAGTGCCGAGAAAAGCTCTATATAAATGTAATAAATTATTATTTATAAAACGGATAGTTTCAGTCCTTGATTCTGATTGGTTGAGCTGCGTTCGAAGCCGTTGTAAATTACTCCACAAACACACACCCGTGAGCGCATTACATTAGTGTTAATGCACAACTGCCGTTTGTGATGCTTTGTTGCTGCATGTGTTGCTTAGCAACCTCTGTGGAATTACATTGCTTGGCGGATCAATAAATGTGTTATAACATTATATTTTTTTTGTTGCTGGTGTTTATTTTATGAATAAAATAAATGTTAAAATTTATATTTTTATGGAGTAACCGTTTTATAAAAGTCAGTTCCGTTCGCTCCGCGCCTAACAACGCCCCTTAGCTGTTCTAAATCCACTGTAAAACACAGCTTCGCGGGGCTTATTGCTTAATTATTATATGGTAATGACAGTATTTTTTTCTGATATTTACATTTATGCATTTGGCAGACGCTTTTATCCAAAGCAACTTACATTGCATTATCCTATACATTTATACATAGGTATGTGCAATCCCCTGAGATCGAACCCACAACCTTGCGTTGTTAACGCAATGCTCTTACCACTGAGCTACAGGAAAGCTAAGCGATATAATACTGGAAAAGGTTTCATTCAGCACCTCTAAGAGAAATTTGAAACATATCTTGGATTGTTTGCCATTTAATTAATTCATGCTTAAAAATTCAAAAGTGAAAACAGATAATTTATGTTGTATTTTGGATATTAAACCAAATTAATTCATTAATAGCATGTTGTGAATGATCGACCAGCTGTTATGCAAGTGTACTTTTTAGTACTTTTTCTACATTAAAGCAATTGTTCTATTCCTTTATAGAGTTCTTTATGTCTGGTGAAGTGTTTCCTCTGGGATCTTCAGTGGTTTTGCCCTGTCAGGTTAATAAAAGCTTGATACAGAAAAGTCTGAAGGTGCAATGGAGAAGACTAAGAAGAACAGATACAGACTCAGAGACTTTAGTTCATCTGTATGAAGACGGTGAGAGTCGACCAGAGAAACAGCAGCAGGATTATAAAGACAGAGCTCATTTCTTCACTGAAGAGATTAAACATGGAAACTTCTCCCTCCGTCTGGAAAAGCTGAGAGCTGAAGATGCAGGAGTTTACAGATGTGACGTTTACAGGGACGAGGAGTGTGTGTTTTCAGCCCATACACCGTTGCAACTGGGTAAGTGGAAAAAAAGAAAGAAACTGCAACTGTTGTTCTACAAACCCAGCAGAAGCGTATAAATATATAAGCTTTTACATGTGCTGCTCATTCAAAATTAATACGTTTATATAATTAATAATATATGACCAGCCCAGACAATTATATTTATCATTTAAATGCATCAAACAAATGTTATTAAAAATCTGGAAATGCTATTTTTATTGTAACTTCTGTATACTGTTTAATCAAAATCATATATTGATCAGGGCTACTGAGTGAGAACGTTAATTCCCACTCAATTACAGACAAGAAATGAAATGTATATAAAGCTATTAGCAGATAATATAAAATAAAAATCCCAAGTAATCCCAAAATCCTTGTGTGAGAATAAGTACTTAACATATTTAATACAAATAAATAAAAATAAAAAATGAAACTGTGGATATCTAGTTTAATAAAGTGCCTTGAACAAACTCTGATTATCTTTCAAAGATTTTATGTCATTTACAAACTTTAAATGAACCAAATCCAGTGATTATTTCTTCTTCAGGAGCGCTTGATGGTGATTTTTTCAGACGGGCTGATATAAAAACCCGGTGTGTCCTTTACTGTGTGCAAAGCTACTGTATAGCCTCAATAGTGCGTCTCAATAGTGATAAGACTGAGGTTTTGCTCATTGGCACCTCTTGTCAGCTTCGTAAAGCTGGCTCACTAATTTTAAACATTGATGGGTCTGATTTGGAGGCACAAACTAAATTAAAAAACGTAGGAGTTATATTTGATTCTAGTATTACCTTTGACTCTCATGTGCGGTACATTGTTAAGAACTCCTTTTTTCATCTGAGAAATATTGCTAGACTCCGCTCTATGTTATCCCTCTCGGTGACTGAAAGGCTTATTAATTCCTTTGTTTTTTCCCGCATTGATTATTGCAATGCACTTCTTGCTGGGGTTCCTAAAACCACACTTAACAAACTTCAATGTGTTCAAAATTCTGCTGCTAGGATCTTGACTGGAATCGGGAGAAATGAGCATATTACACCGATTTTAAAGTCTCTGCACTGGCTCCCGGTCAGGTTTCGAGTCGATTTTAAAATCCTTATGCTCACATATAAGGCACTGCATGGCCTGGCCCCTCAGTATCTGTCTGCACTGTTAACTCTATACACACCTGAGCGTCACTTACGCTCTTCACAAGCTGGTCTATTGGCAGTCCCACAGACTCGGTTGCGCACTGTAGGGGACAGGGCTTTCTCATCCTATGCTCCTAGGCTTTGGAATGCACTCCCTCCAAATATCAGAGATGCACAGACTCTAAGTCATTTTAAAACTAATTTAAAACCGCATTTTTTTAGGTTAGCTTTTATTCGATTTTTTTGCTTTTTGCTTTTATTTATTTATTTTATATATATATATATTTTTTTTCTTGTGTGTGTTTTAATTTGTCTGTTCTATTATGTAAAGCGCCTTGAGAAGCTGCTTTAAAGGCGCTATATAAAAAGAAAGTTATTATTATTATTATATTATTATTATTATAGCCGATCAGATTAGAGAGACTTGAGGAAACGTTGTGTAATCGTGTGTGTGATAAGACAGTGTGTGTGATGATGATCAGACCTCAATTCTCTCACCGCTTGAATAAAAAAACATAAGCTTCTGTGCTTAACCCTAATAAACCCTTAATAAATGTTTGGCCTTTTTAATGAAAACATAATATATATATCACTGATTCTTGAGAGTCGGGACAAAACACGTTTAAAAAAACTTTTTTTTTAAATACACACTATATCAATTAGAGTTATACGTTTCTGCAGAGAAAGGTCTTAGCTATTTAACCATGTAAAGGAACAGGTTCTAAATAAAAACACATTTTTAACAAATAAACATGTTCCCCTTCAGAACTGGATTTGTGTCAACTCCGTCAGACACACTAAAAAGTAAACAATTTTAATTCTTCCAATCCAACAAGAATCTAAAGTTCTGAAGTATATTGTAATAGTGTTTAGTTACTCTGATATGTAAACAAAATACAATATATAAACTTAAGTTGTGATTTCACACTATTCTGAAAACTTAGATTTATAAATATTTGTATTTTCAAACTTTGATTTTAATTTCAATATTGTAAAAACAAATTCCTTAAATAAATAAAACATAAGAGGATGTTGAGCAGATGGTCCTTTATTACAAAAACAACATCAACTGAAGGAAGAATATTTTTTCCCCCAAAGAAATTAACAAAAACATACATCCAAACGTCGAAGATCTGACGGTGTTGACGAAAAACTGACGGTGTTGACGAAAAACTGACGGTGTTGACGAAAAATGTGTGCATTGCTGATTATTGAACAGATGTGCTCTTTAAACACTACTTTTAAAACTACTCCTTGTTATTAGATTATTGAACTTACTGTAAAGCAAACTTTAATAAACATATTGCACATACACCATTTCCAACTATTTTAAATTACACCTTTTCCAACTATATATATATAAAAAAACAATAAGGGAAACCAGGGGCCGTGATAATTTTTTTTGGCCATATTGCCCAGCCATACACTGGCTTCTCATTTCTCTATCTCTGTCTCTACATATATAAATATATATATTAAAGTGCTGGCAAAGTTACACGTTACACAATAATAAGCAGACCACTGCCTGCCCATTCTCTACAAGTCAGATGCGTATGGTTATATAATGTAATGCATGCTGTGTATGTGCATTTATGTGTAAATAAAACCCTGAAATAACAGTTTAACCCTTCACTATATTCACAAATAATATTATATTCGCACATTAAGAGGTTATTGGTGGATTTGTCAACTCCGTCATCTTACAGGTCAACTCCGTCAGACATAGAACCTGACGGAGTTGACGTCTGACGGAGTTGACGTAAGGGCATGTATTTTCCGCCAAAACATGTATTGTACACTGCAGCTAGGTAGTTTTTCCTCAGTTGCTAGCTGTCCCAATAACCTCACTAAAATGCTTAAATTCAATCCACTATGGTTTAAAAAAAAGTATCTTAACAGAAAGATGGTATTGACATGGTGCAGCTGTGACCATAGGAATATTGACATTGTTTGTCTAAAATATTCAAAAATTAAAACGTACTAGAGCATGTGTGGTAGTGCTGCATTCACCACAGGCAGGGAGATGAAAAGGGGTCCTCAGGGATATAGCTGACCGTGCTATTTCCTGATTTAAAGAACTTTATGAAAAAATCTGACGGAGTTGACAGAAACTGAGGACACAACTTTAATAGGCAGAATTTTATGGAAAATATTGTTTTATGTTGACTTCATGCATTGTTTTTTATATTTATACCCCTTATTTTTTATTTGATATATATGTTTTCACAATTGTAGAGCTTTTTTAAAGTTTTTTGGGATGGTTAATATTGTGACCTCTTGCTGAGGACAAGTGCAATAACATGGACCTTCTAACCACAGACCATACATTTAAACAAATTGTCCCCAAAAAGATAAAAAAGTTTATTCCAAAAATCAGATAGGTATATACAATTCCTTTAGATTTAACTTTGTAAGTATGTCAATCATGATGAATTTATTATTTTTTGCTATAAATTAGACTTTTCTATGTGGGACATGTTTTGTCCCGACTCTCAAGAATCAGTGATATATATGCCGATGGGGTGGGGGCGGGAGTCTAATCAGCATCTATAATGGCGAAAGCAGTATCTCTGGTCGGCGGAAATTTCTCTTTTAAAAGAAAATTGGATGGCACTCTGGATAAACGCAAAGTTGTGTGCATACACTGTAACAAAGAACTGGCCTACCATCTAAGCTCATCGAGTTTAAAATATAATTTAAAAGCAAAACATATCACAGGTTCTAACGTTACTAGCAATCTGATGAGTGTGCAACAACCCACACTGGATCAGTGTATACGGCGTGTGAGTAGACAAACGTCAGCAGGCTTACTACTTCCATAGCAAAGTGGATTGCCAAGGACTGCCGTCCAGTCAACATCGTAACTGACCAGGGCCTGACAGATTGCCACTTCCGACCCATCGTTCGAGCTACTGTCAAGATCAACAATCATCCCCAGGATTCACGAACTGTACATTAACGAAAAGAAATGCAAAGTAGAGCTGCTATCACAAACAAAGAGTGTTGCTTTGACTGGGGACCACTGGACATCGGTAAGCCAGCAGAATTACTTGGGTACAACTGCCCATCTCATCGATAAAGACTGGCATATGCATTCATTTGCATTAACTGTGCTTAAAAGTGAAGAAAGGCATTTTGCTGAGGCCTGCGCCGAACAGTTTATACAAGTAGCGAAGGAGTGGGAGATAGAGAGCAAAATCACTACTGTTGGTACGGACAGTGCAAGAAACATGATCGCTGCATCTAGATTGCTTCCTTTCGAGCATATGCCTTGTATAGCTCACATTATACAGAGGGCAATCGTCATGGCTCTTCGTGAAGGCGGCTTTGATGGCGTTTTAGGGAAATGTCGTAAATTAGTCGGACATTTTAAACATAGCCCGTCTAATATGATAGACCTGAAAGCACAGCAAATTGCTCATGACCTGGGCGAAGAGTCTCTAGTGCAAGATGTTCTCACAAGGTGGCATTCCACACTCGAGATGGTCAGCCGGATACTATGGAACAAAGACCCCCTGATGGCAACCTTGGCTCATCAAAACCACAAGCTAACCCTTCTAACATCTGCAGAGTTTGATAAGCTTGCCAGGCTGGAGAAACTACTGGAACCATGCAGGTTGGTACTTCAGTTTATATGATATGTTATTTATAGACAGTATTTATTGATTTTTTAAATTTAATTTTCAATTTAGAATTTATATTATATTATTTATAAGCATATATCCTATATCCTGCATATTTAAAATAGCTTGTGTTGTTATTGTGAGTAATGTTAACTAATTAACTACAGTAATCAATTACTAAACTATTTTTTTGTGTAAAATTGTGTTTATAGTTAACTAATACTAGTAACATGAAATAAATAATATTAGTAAATGCTGACATTAAAATGAACTAAGAAGACCTAATGATAGGTCATTGTTATCAAATGCAATCTATTAATTTGATGTGTGTTTATTATTCAGATATGTCATGGAACTTCTTGGGGGTGAAAAGTATGTCTCCTGTTCTGTTGTGTTGCCTGCACTTTGCCACTTGGCCCTGAAGATGGCTGTCACAGAAGATGACCCTGCTTATGTTGTGCGCTTTAAGGATGCATTCAAAGAGGATTTGACAAAGCGCAAAGAAAACACAAACATTGCTTGGCTCAAAATCGCATCAGCTCTTGATCCCAGATTCAAAAACCTGAAATGCATTCCTAAAGCAGAAAGAGCTGAAGTTTGGGAAACATTAGACAAGATGCTAAAAGAGGAGGAACTTTCTACACGTTCCTCAGATGCGGGATCAGAGCCACAAAAGAAGAAAATTGGTCTCCTCTCGATGGGCTCTGATACAGAGTCAGATGATGAAACATCACTGGAATCCAGCCCTCTTGCTAGATACAGAGCAGAGCCTAGCATAAGCCTTGAACAATGCCCTCTGCAATGGTGGTCTGCACACAGCAGAAGTCATGACAAGCTGGCGACCATTGCACTGAAATATCTACCAACTCCTGCTTCAACTGTGCCATGTGAGAGACTATTTTCACTTGCAGGGCACATAGTGCACAAGAAGAGGGCTGCTCTGGCACCTGAGAATGTTAACAAACTTGTATGCCTTAGCAGTTGGTTAAATGCTGACTAGAAAAATAAGCACCACTTTAGGATAAAAATGGAATATTGAGAGGAGAAGAAAAAGGGAAACTGGTGAGAGATTTTCTGGATTATGGGTTAAATGGAGAGAAAGCGAGATATTTTAGAGAAAGACGTGCACACAGATAAGAACAGAAAAATCTTAACAACAAAAGAGGGGGAAACCGACTTGCTAGATGCATTAAAAACATCTACATCCATGAAATAAACACACACACACACACACACACACACACACACACACACACACACACACACACACACACACACACACACACACACACACACACACACACACCACATTCAAAACAAAGAGACATTATATTGCAAAAGTAATATGATTTGCTCAAAGCTTTCTGTCATTGCTCAGAAATAGTTAAGTATTAACTTTACCCGAGATACTTCTGAAAGAAAGACATAAAAATGGTTGTCCTACAGATATATGAATTTTGTTCTTCAGATAATTAGATTTTAGAATAATTTTATGAAATACTGAGATTTCTGTCTTTTTCTGTCAAGTTCATTTCTGTCTAGAATCAACTGAGATCTGTAAAATCTCAGTGTGTTTTCTATCCAAATGAATGTTCAGGTCATTTGATTTTTAATTTGATGATACATGTTCATATTAAAGTGACTTTTAATTCTGAATTTGGTCTCTAGGCAGAGTTTACAATATTAAATGTGTTCTGAAAACTTTTGAAATTGAATTGAGATTGAAACTGTTCTGGTATAGTTATCTTTGCTGGATACAGCAATTTTGTGAAATGACAAAAATAAACATGTTGTATGCCTTAGCAGCTTATTAAATGCAGACTAGAAAAATAAGCTGTTCTGTTTTAGTTTGGCCAGCAGGTAATTGAAATTGAATTGAGATTGAAACTGTTCTGATGGTTCTCTTTGCTAGATATAGCAATTTTGTGAAATGATGACAAAAATAAACATGTTAAACAAGTAAATAGTGTATGTTTAATTTTGCGATAAGTGTGCGATTAATCGCAGTTAATCACACAAAAGGGATGCGATTAATCACGATTAAAAAAAAATTATCTATTGACAGCCCTAATATATATATATATATATTTTTTTTTTTTACAAAATAGGCCTTACTTTTTTGCATTAACATTTTACTTTTTCTTTATCAGGATTCATTGTGGAACATTGTTGTCACACACCTGTTCCTCTGGGATCTTCATTGATTCTGCCCTGTCATGTTGATGAGCCTTTACTAACGAGGGGTCTGGAGGTGGAATGGAGAAGAACAGACTCAGAGACTTTAGTTCATCTGTTTAAAGGTGGAGAGAGTCGACCAGAGGCACAGCAACAGGATTATCAGGATAGAGCTCATTTCTTTACTGAGGAGATTAAACATGGAAACTTCTCCCTCCGTCTGGACAATCTGAGAGCTGAAGATGAAGGACGATACACATGTACAGTTCACAGTGGCTTACCCTGGCCATCTTCAACCGATATAAAAGTGGTGCTGAGACTATTCGGTAAGTCAACAGAAAGAAAGAGCAACTCTTCTATCCTGGATCAGTGTTCAGTTATTTATAATATGTTTGTGTTTCCAACGCAGTTTCATTCAGTTATAAATGTAATGGTCAGAAAGAACAGAGATGTGTGTTTTAAATAAAACTGAATGACTGATAATGATATAGTTTAAATAATTATTAAATGTAATAATTACTGATTAACTGATCAGGTGTTATTTCATGTTTTCTCTCAGACACAGTCTTTCGTCTTCAGATGCTTCTCGTCTTCTGTCCAAATATTCTGATGTGTCTTGCTTTTGTCCTCTGGGGTTTTTCTGAAGGTCAGTGTTTCAGGACTGATAGTTCATCAATGCATTATGATGTATCATTCATATATCTGTGTATATGTACAGTAATGTGTTGTTTCTGGACTGATAGTTCATCAATGCATTATGATGTATCATTCATATATCTGTGTATATGTACAGTAATGTGTGGTGTTGTTCCAGGATCTGTGTTTGAGTCGGCCTCTTGTTCTGCTCTTTATTTTCTGAGGCCGCTCATATTGCTCTGGACGGCTCCATATATCAATAACTTCACAGGTATGGCTGATTTATTACTATTTATAGATTAATATAGTATGTGAATTATAATACACACTCTTATCACATAAACTGACAGTAAAACCAGTGAATTTTACATTAAGAATAGTTCAGTGTTTTATTGGCATTTGTGTACATTGTGTTCCTGCTGTAAATGATATTGTGGATGTAATTATTTCATATTTTCTGTTTTACAGGCAAGATTAAACCATGGGTTCGAAATCTAAGTTTTAGAACAGAATATATCGTCTTCTCAGCAGTTTTTTACTCAGGTAAATAAATCCAAATATAAATCAACAGTCATTAT
Organism: Phoxinus phoxinus; assembly: GCF_949152265.1. Taxonomy (NCBI): domain Eukaryota; kingdom Metazoa; phylum Chordata; class Actinopteri; order Cypriniformes; family Leuciscidae; genus Phoxinus; species Phoxinus phoxinus. Next base: position 5,546,065 of record NC_136876.1, read on the forward strand.
CATAAACACATTAACATGCACATCAACAGTTGAACAATAATTACATATAAATTATATAATATTCTCAATATCCTGCCAGAAATCTCAAAAACCCATGACATTAATACTTTGAAGTGTGTCTTGTGTTACTGTTGTATTTGTGTCAGTATATCAACATGTTCAGCGCTGAATCTCTGAGTGACTGAACACATTTATAATCTACATGTTTAATTATGAAATACTGCATTAATTATCACAGTAGACATCATGCTAGTGACTGACTGAAGCTAAAGCTGCTTCTGAATGACATCTCAGCTTGTGTCAGGGTCATGTGGGGTCAGGGGTCATGTCAGGGGTCATGTTGTGTCAGGGTCATGTCAGGGGTCAGGGGTCATGTTGTGTCAGGGTCATGTGGGGTCAGGGGTCATGTTGTGTCAGGGTCATGTGGGGTCAGGGGTCATGTTGTGTCAGGGGTAATATGGGGTCAGGGGTCATGTTGTGTCAGGGTCATGTGGGGTCAGGGGTCATGTTGTGTCAGGGTCATGTGGGGTCAGGGGTCATGTTGTGTCAGGGGTCATGTGGGGGTCAGGGGTTGTGTCAGGGTCATGTGGGGTCAGGGGTCATGTTGTGTCAGGGTCATGTGGGGTCAGGGGTCATGTTGTGTCAGTGGTCATGTGGGGGTCAGGGGTCATGTTGTGTCAGGGTCATGTGGGGGTCAGGGGTCATGTTGTGTCAGGGTCATGTGGGGTCAGGGGTCATGTTGTGTCAGGGTCATGTGGGGTCAGGGGTCATGTTTTGTCATGGTCATGTGGGGGTCAGGGGTCATCACAGCACGCCTCAGGGTTATGTCAGGGGTCATGTTGTGTCAGGGTCATGTGGGGTCAGGGGTCATGTTGTGTCAGGGGTCATGTGGGGTCAGGGGTCATGTATTGTCAGGGTCATGTGGGGGTCAGGGGTCATCACAGCACGCCTCAGGGTTATGTCAGGGGTCATGTTGTGTCAGGGTCATGTGTCAGGGTCAGGGGTCATCATCAGCACAAAGGTCAAGGGTCAGGATCAGACAGAGAACATGTGGTAATGTTGTGTATGAAAGCATCTGTTGAAATGAGAAGTGTTTTTATAATTCCTCTGATCTGTATTAATATTTTGCTTTTCTATTTCAGTAATTGTTGTTGTTTCTCTTCCTTTATTCCAGTTCTGTTTAAATCTGCCTATGACAAAAGCCTGAATTACGCTGGATTTGAAGGGGTCATGATTATAGCCCTGTTTGTGACAGCGCTCCTGCTAAACCTCCTCTATATTATTTACTGTAAGTATTTCCTTACATCAAGAGCCATCAAGAGTCATGTTTTATCAGATTAATGGAGTTAGGGTTACAAAAATATACAAACCATAATATCAGACCTGATCTATCAGTTAATTCCTTTAGACAAGGTGAGTTTATACAGCAGATTTTATATTCATATCAGAGTTTTACATGAGAAAGAGAGAAAAAAATAAAAGTGATGAAAGAATAGAATAAAAAAAGAAAGTACAATAAATCAAAGTGTACATTATAATGTATGAAATGAGTAAAAAAGAAAGTCACGGTCCATTAAAGGATGTAAACTGAATGATGGAGTGAATCAGCAGGTAAAGTCTTTAGTTTATCAAGTCTTGAGTTTATTCAGTCTCAGATCATCCAGTGATTTAAAACAAGACAGATTCTCCTGCTATCCACAGGATACTCAATTATTCATGATAGCACACCATATAAACTCAATTATTCATGATAGCACACCATATAAACTCAATTATTCATGATAGCACACCATATAAACTCAATTATTCATGATAGCACACCATATAAACTCAATTATTCATGATAGCACACCATATATACTCAATTATTCATGATAGCACACCATATGTACTCAATTATTCATGATAGCAAACCATATATACTCAATTATTCATGATAGCACACCATATAAACTCAATTATTCATGATAGCACACCATATAAACTCAATTATTCATGATAGCACACCATATAAACTCAATTATTCATGATAGCACACCATATAAACTCAATTATTCATGATAGCACACCATATATACTCAATTATTCATGATAGCACACCATATGTACTCAATTATTCATGATAGCAAACCATATATACTCAATTATTCATGATAGCACACCATATAAACTCAATTATTCATGATAGCACACCATATAAACTCAATTATTCATGATAGCACACCATATAAACTCAATTATTCATGATAGCACACCATATATACTCAATTATTCATGATAGCAAACCATATATACTCAATTATTCATGATAGCACACCATATAAACTCAATTATTCATGATAGCACACCATATAAACTCAATTATTCATGATAGCACACCATATATACTCAATTATTCATGATAGCAAACCATATATACTCAATTATTCATGATAGCACACCATATATACTCAATTATTCATGATAGCAAACCATATATACTCAATTATTCATGATAGCAAACCATATATACTCAATTATTCATGATAGCACACCATATATACTCAATTATTCATGATAGCACACCATATAAACTCAATTATTCATGATAGCACACCATATATACTCAATTATTCATGATAGCACACCATATAAACTCAATTATTCATGATAGCACACCATATATACTCAATTATTCATGATAGTACACCATATAAACTCAATTATTCATGATAGCAAACCATATATACTTAATTATTCATGATAGCACACCATATAAACTCAATTATTCATGATAGCACACCATATATACTCAATTATTCATGATAGCACACCATATAAACTCAATTATTCATGATAGCAAACCATATATACTCAATTATTCATGATAGCAAACCATATATACTCAATTATTCATGATAGCAAACCATATATACTCAATTATTCATGATAGCAAACCATATATACTCAATTATTCATGATAGCACACCATGCAGTCATGGTCAGAATTAATGGCACCCCTGGTAAATATGATCAAAACTGGCTGTAAAAAAATAAATCTGCATTGTTTATCCTTTTGATCTTTCATTCAAAAAATAGGCAAAATTCTAACCTTTCATTGAAGCAAGAGAATTGAAAGTGGGGCTAAATCACATTATGAAATAAATGTTTTTCTCCAAAACACGTTGGCCACAATTATTGGCACCCTTTTATTAAATACTTTTTACAACCTCCTTTTGTCAAGATATCAGCTCTGAGTTTTCTCCTATAATGCCGGATGAGTTTGGAGAACACCTGACAAGAGATCAGAGACCATTCCTCCATACAGAATCTCTCCAGATCCTGCAGATTCCCAGATGTATGTTGGTGCTTCTTCTCTTCAGTTCAGCCCACTCATTTTCTATAGGGTTCAGGCCAGGGACTGGGATGGCCATTGCAGATCTTGGTTTTGTGCTCAGTGACCCATTTTTGTTTTGATTTTGATATTTGTTTTTGGATCACTGTCCTGTTGGAAGATCCAAACATGGCCCGTTATAAGATTTCTAGCCCCGGCTGTTAGGTTTCGATTTTTTATCTGTTGGTATTTGATCCAATCCATGATGCCATGTATCTGAACAAGATGTCCAGGACCTCTGCTGTATATTTAATGATGTGGGCCTAATTTTCTGCCAGAGTATTTCATTTTACACATGGGGTACTTTTTTTATCCCTGTGTGCACCAAACCCATCTCAAGTGTTTGCTGCCAAAAAAGCAAAAAAAAATTTTTTCATCTGACCATAGAACCCGTCCCGTTTGAAGTGCCAGTAGTGTCCGGTACTTTTAAAACGTTTATGGACAGAGGAACCAAAAAAATTGCTTTTTTGGCAGCAAACACTTAAAATGGGTTTGGTGCACACAGGGATAAAAAAAGTACCCCATGTGTAAAATGAAATACTCTGGCAGAAAAGTAGGCCCACAGCATTAAATCCCAGTCCCTGGCCTGAACCCTATAGAAGATGAGTGGGCTGAACTGAAGAGAAGAAGCACCAACATGGATCTGGGAATCTGAAGGATCTGGAGAGATTCTGTATGGAGGAATGGTCTCTGATCTCTTGTCAGGTGTGTAATGTAAATGCCTCGGACTCTGGGTCCGTATGAATTAGCTCAAATGATCTATAGGGAATTTTAATAACTAATCATGAATATGATTAATATTTTGCATATTACAGTTACATTAAATTATCGAAATTGAAGATAGACTATGAATATATGAATAATCAATCACAACGAATTATAATTCCTCATTCATACATCAATAGTCTTATTTCAGATCGATTATGAGATAATCTTTAAGGGAAATTATGTAATCATCAAATTGGTGTTGTCCAGCAACGACCGTAAGATTAAACTATCAATTTCTCAATAAAGCTATCCCTTACAAACTCCAAGAAATATTAACTTTCTGGCCGTGAACCTTAATTTTCTCGTGTTTATAAAATTAAAACTACTTAATGTAGTAACCAATAAGAGCGGGTAGCTTTTATATCTTAAATCTCATTGACGTTTGTATTTTTATAAGCATTTATCCAGAGACAGTTGAATATATTGTTTTAATAAATGCAAAACTACAGAATATACGGACTACACACACTGATTATGTACATACTTACAGTTAAACATTACAAGACAAACGAATAACAGATGAGAGAGGGAAAGTTGGAGAGAAAGAGTGAGATCGAGGAGGGGCTCGAGTGAGGGGCTGAGAGTAAATCACGAATGATCATTAGGACAGCAAAAATCACAGACCTTTGAGAGAGCCAACAATCGAAACAAACCTTAAAACATTAAACTCGTTGGAGTGAATAATACTTGCAAAGTTCGTTTGTGTGCACGAGCTGTGTCCAGCCTGCGCGTGTTCTCGGAGCAGAGTGCGCGCGCTCGTGTCTCCTCGGACAGGGCGCGAGTTTTGAAGAAGGCCTCTTGTGGAAGTGATATGTTACTGAAGGAATTCAGGCTTCGTTCGTTCGACTCGTAGGTGGAAACGAACCAAGGAGAATTTGAAAATAAAACAAAAGAAACTTTATAAAGAAAATAAAAGAAGGGAACTCCTTGAGGGAGTTTCAGGATCGGAGACTTCACATGACTAGCAGACGAAGAAGGCAGGAAGGGCAGAGAGAGTAGGAGGAGCTTTGTCTCTCTTTTTAAAGACTTTATGGGTCACGCCTTCGTTCGGTGTGATCAGCCAATAGCCTTCAGCATTTCGAAAGCGGGAAACTTTCTTTGTCCTGTCGGCTGTGTAGATTTATGACAGAGCTTTGCCTTAGTCATTTCTATGACTAAAAAGGATTCATCTAGTAATAATCATATCATTGCAGTCTATTATCGAGATTCAACTCCGTTAGGTCTCAAGATTTAAAATGGTATCAAACACATTCAGGTTAGATTATGTGATAACGAAGTTACATAAAATATACAGATTAGAAGCATTTAGAGTTTGATTAATACACATTAAAACTTACATTAAATCCCAAACCTGTCATGACATATAAATGGCAACACAGAATACATTTGGTAATGTTTTAAATATGATTCGTTTAAGGAAACGTTATGTGTGTGTGTGTGTGTGCTTCTCCTTGGAAGCACGTGGGTGTCCGGTTACGGGTGTTCCTTGCCGTGCGGACACCATGTTGGTGTCATATTACGTGTTGAAGTGTGTGTGGAATGTGAGGAATAGACGAAGCTCTCTTGTCTGTTCAGACAAATGAATGAAGTGTATTAAAAAAATCACGATTCATTACTTTGAAAAGCAGCTGTCATTGTCAATATTGCTACAGGTGTTCTCCAAACTCATCCGGCATTATAGGAGAAAACTCAGAGCTGATATCTTGACAAAAGGAGGTTGCAAAAAGTATTTAATAAAAGGGTGCCAATAATTGTGGCCAACGTGTTTTGGAGAAAAACATTTATTTCATAATGTGATTTAGCCCCACTTTCAATTCTCTTGCTTCAATGAAAGGTTAGAATTTTGCCAATTTTTTGAATGAAAGATCAAAAGGATAAACAATGCAGATTTATTTTGTTACAGCCAGTTTTGATCATATTTACCAGGGGTGCCATTAATTCTGACCATGACTGTATATACTCAATTATTCATGATAGCACACCATATATACTCAATTATTCATGATAGCACACCATATAAACTCAATTATTCATGATAGCACACCATATAAACTCAATTATTCATGATAGCACACCATATAAACTCAATTATTCATGATAGCACACCATATAAACTCAATTATTCATGATAGCACACCATATAAACTCAATTATTCATGATAGCACACCATATAAACTCAATTATTCATGATAGCACACCATATATACTCAATTATTCATGATAGCACACCATATATACTCAATTATTCATGATAGCACACAATATATACTCAATTATTCATGATAGCACACCATATATATTCAATTATTCATGATAGCACACCATATAAACTCAATTATTCATGATAGCACACCATATATACTCAATTATTCATGATAGCACACCATATAAACTCAATTATTCATGATAGCAAACCATATATACTCAATTATTCATGATAGCACACCATATATATTCAATTATTCATGATAGCAAACCATATATACTCAATTATTCATGATAGCACACCATATAAACTCAATTATTCATGATAGCACACCATATAAACTCAATTATTCATGATAGCACACCATATAAACTCAATTATTCATGATAGCACACCATATATACTCAATTATTCATGATAGCACACCATATAAACTCAATTATTCATGATAGCAAACCATATATACTCAATTATTCATGATAGCACACCATATAAACTCAATTATTCATGATAGCACACCATATAAACTCAATTATTCATGATAGCAAACCATATATACTCAATTATTCATGATAGCACACCATATAAACTCAATTATTCATGATAGCAAACCATATATACTCAATTATTCATGATAGCAAACCATACTCAATTATTCATGATAGCAAACCATATAAACTCAATTATTCATGATAGCACACCATATATACTCAATTATTCATGATAGCAAACCATATATACTCAATTATTCATGATAGCACACCATATATACTCAATTATTCATGATAGCACACCATATAAACTCAATTATTCATGATAGCAAACCATACTCAATTATTCATGATAGCAAACCATATAAACTCAATTATTCATGATAGCAAACCATATATACTCAATTATTCATGATAGCACACCATATAAATATATATGTAGGAGCCATTTATGTCTATTGTTGGCATAATATTTGATTTTGTTTGGATATATGAGTATTTTGGACACTGGGTGACAGTGATTAGATGCACATGGTGGTATATAGGGGTCATAGGTGACAGGAAGTGGCACGCACGCACGCACGCACGCACGCACGCACTTTCTCTCACACACACGCGCACGCACACACACACGCACGCACGCACGCACTCTCTCTCTCACACACACACACACGCACGCATGCACGCACGCACGCCCTCTCTCTCTCTCACACACACACACGCACGCACGTATGGCAAGCCAAAGTGTTCACAAACGCCTGGCCAGGCGTCCGATTGCACATTGACACGTCAAAAGCGTGCGTTCGACAGCCAAACGCGCGTCAAAAGCGTGCGTTTTTCGCATCAAAGCGCGCGTCAGGAACGCGCGATTGGCTGTCAAAACGCACGCTTTTGACGTGCGCTTTGGGGTCACCGAAAACGCACGCTTTTGACGCGCGTCTATCGTAACAGAAATGGGCGTTGAAAACGTGTGTTTTGACTAGGACAAAACGCACGCTTTTGACGTGTAAACAGTTAACCCAAACAGGCAGTACAAAACGTGTGTGTAGTTTCCAACCAGGCGAAAAGGACGCGTGACATACTGGCTGCTGAAGGCTTGGGTCTAACCATTTCTGTGGGCTTAGGGGGGTTTAGCTACAGTTCATAGACTAGGCTACCACCATTTAACATGCCATAGATCAGGTTATTCAGCCTATCTATTTTGTCCTTTTTTTGTAGAACTTATAGAAATAATATATTTAAATTGCAGTTTTATCAACATTTAGATAAAAAATAAAATTGCCTTGTTTTTCTTCGCTCATGCCTTTGTCCCTATGTGGTTTATGTCTCTTGTATTGTCATTAAACCCAAGCTAAACAGCATGACATCATCGATGGCAAATTTGACAGAGAAGAGGATTATAATTGGTGAGTTAATTTTATTCCAGTATAGTTATCATTTAGGTAAAAAAAGAAAACTGCACTTCTACAACATTTATTGATTTTTGCTCATGTTAATTTCAACGTTTACTAATGATTAAAATAAAAAGTTGTATTTGTTAACATTACTTACACAATGCGAACTATCAGGGTACTAAAAGGGTACACTTCTCAGATTATTAAATAAGTAAAACAAAGTTGTAAAAGTAAAGTTTAAAAAAGGTTATAGAAGTCTATGAAAATTGTAAAAAAATATATAAAATACATATTGTTGTATTACATAATATATATATATATATATATATTTACAATACATTTTCAACTCTAAAACTTCAAGAAAACCCATGCTAAATATCTGAACAAGTTCTGGGCCAGATTGTAGGCTGATGTCTCAATAAATGAGCTTTAGGAAAAAATATTTGTGTGCAGTACCAACATTTTCCACTAGATGACATCCAGACTCCACCGATGACCCTTTGATTTCCATATATGTTTTTAGTGATCTGAACCTTATGTTTCCATAATATTCCAAATATTTATGAAGTAGATATCCTAATAGTTAGGGCAGTAATGTTAATATTTGCTTTCAATTAAACCTCTAAAACCCAAAAATGTACGGAAAGAGTAAAAGCGCGTGTTATAGTCATGTTATAATGTAGAATGGCAAGTGTCCCACGGGTGTCGGGGAGGGGCAGTCTTAAAAATAGAGGTTAAAGACATTTTTATAAATCATAAATTCAGATATTTATTCTTTGAATTGTGTGAAAAGTCACTTTGTCTAATTGTTTTATTATTTTATAATTTCTGGTTTGCTGTAGAATTGATACAATACAAATGGACAATGTTGCCAGTAATCAGTGCAATTATGCTTTAGGTGTAAGGCCAAATATACAAGTTGAGTTTCACGAAATCTGAAACAACAAAACTTCATTTTGAAGTTCTGAGTTAAGATGAACAGAAGCAAACTAATTACCCATCCTAAATTGTACACACACACACACACACACACACACACACACACACACACACACACACACACACACACACACACACACACACACAAGGGTGTTTTGCTATCCTTGTGAGGACATTCCATAGGCGTAATGGTTTTTATACTGTACAAACTGTATATTCTATCCCCTTACACTGCCCCTATCCCTAAACCTACCCATCACACACACACACACACACTTACACTGCCCCTATCCCTAAACCTACCCATCACACACACACACACACACTTACACTGCCCCTATCCCTAAACCTGCCCATCACACACACACTTACACTGCCCCTATCCCTAAACCTACCCATCACACACACACACACACTGCCCCTATCCCTAAACCTACCCATCACAGGAGACATTCTGCATTTTTACATTTTCAAAAATATATAAATTTTAGTATGTTTATTAACCCATTCCCCTCATGGGGACCGCTGGCTGGTCCCCACAATGGAGGTGATCTCAGGTTTTACTATCCTTGTGGGGACATTTGGTTCCCACAATGTAATATAAACAAAAGCACACACACACACACACACACACACACACACACACACACACACACACACACACACACACACACACACACACACGCGCACACACACACACATCAATTATAAACTGTATATAAGGGATGTTTTGTTGTTTAACACAATGTAGTTGTTTTATTTTGTGACTCATCAAACATTTTTGTCTTGTTTGCATTAGTAGGCAGAGGAACAGAAACAAACCTTCTCTGTGGAGCTCAGTCTTGCAGCATAGAAGTGAAAAACAACTGTATATAATATAGAACAAGAGCAGGAGGGCTTTGCTGTGGAACACCTAAGTAAGACCCTGTTCAGTAGGTTAAAGAGAGAGAGCGAGAGAGGGAGGGAGAGAGAAAGAGGGAGAGAGCTAACCCTAACTTTTAATTAAATTAAAAATGGAGCACCCCAAACAAGTAATTATCAAAAAAAAAAATGACAGCAGTAGATAAATACCAATAGATTCTTCCGTTGTGATGTGGAGGCAAACTGTAACTCGGGCTTTGATTCTTTCCGTACATTTTTATATGTGTTTTAGAGATTGAATTCGAATCAAATATTAACATTACTGCCCTAACTATTTCTAAATAGGATGTCTACTTCATACATATTTGGAATAGTATGGAAATATAAGGTTCAGATCACTAAAAACCATACATGGAAGTCGTAGATCTCATCGGTGGAGTCTGGATGTCATCTAGTGGAAAATGTTGGTACTGCGCACAATACAATCTTTCCTAAAGCTCATTTATTGAGACATCAACCTAAAATCTGGCCCAGAACTTGTCCAGATATTTAGCATTGATTTTCTTGAAGTTTTAGGGTTGAAAATGTTTTGGAACAAAGGCATGAGCGAAGAAAAACAAGGCAATTTTATTTTTTATCTAAATGTTGATAAAACTGCAATTTAAATATATTATTTCTATAAGTTCTACAAAAAAAGGACAAAATAGATAGGCTGAATAACCTGATCTATGGCATGTTAAATGGTGGTAGCCTAGTCTATGAACTGTAGCTAAACCCCCCTAAGCCCACAGAAATGGTTAGACCCAAGCCTTCAGCAGCCAGTATGTCACGCGTCCTTTTCGCCTGGTTGGAAACTACACACACGTTTTGTACTGCCTGTTTGGGTTAACTGTTTACACGTCAAAAGCGTGCGTTTTGTCCTAGTCAAAACACACGTTTTCAACGCCCATTTCTGTTACGATAGACGCGCGTCAAAAGCGTGCGTTTTCGGTGACCTCAAAGCGCACGTCAAAAGCGTGCGTTTTGACAGAAAAACGCACGCTTCTGACGCGCGTTTTTTGTGTGCACAAAGCGCACGTCAAGAACGCGCGCTTTTATGGCAAAAACGCGCGCTTTTGACGTGTCAATGTGCAATCGGACGCCTGGTTCAGGCGTTTGTGAACACTTTGGCTTGCCATACGCACGCACGCACGCCCTCTCTCTCTCACACACACACACACACACACACACGCACGCACGCATGCACGCCCTCTCTCTCTCACACACACACACGCACGCACGCACGCCCTCTCTCTCTCTCACACACACACACACACACACACACGGAGATGGTGGTATAACAGAAACGTAGAAATAATCGTGAATTTAGGCTACTTTAGTTTTGTACACATTGTAGTGGTGCACGATATATCGGCCGCCGATATAATATCGGCCGATATGGTCATTGTTTTACACATCGGTATCGTTCCGATGTCAAAATAGGGCCGATGTGAACAGGCCGATTATCATTCCTGTGTATTTGATGTGCGTGTGGGGGCGGGGATGTTTGTTTTTGCACGAGCGCATTTCAGCTGTGAACAGCGCTGGTGTGTAGGGGCGCGCGCTTTACAGAGGGTGCACCCTTTATCACGTCTCGTCAGAGCGAGGGGAATAACTGATACTGTGGGAACCGTTTTTATGTGTAGTGGTGCGTACTTTATGGTGGGCACACGATCAACATTTGTTATATCTCCCGTGCTGGACGGGGCGAGGTTTGAACCCGTGTTTGTGTGTAGGGGCGGGCACTTCACTTCATTGTGGGCGCGCGAACTAGTCATTACACCGTGTCTTAACTACACGCAACGCCGCGACACGTGATAAAAGGTATATTTTCAATGTTAATCAGAGCTTTATGTCCTAACCAGCCGCGACGGCGACACGCGACGATTCTATTGAAACGGTTTCTATTTTTCTGCGACGTCGCGCTGGAACAAACACAACGTGTGGCAATGATAATCTCAGGCACTGTTTATGTGCTTTATTTAATGTTAAAAGCGTGTCATGTGACTTTGAATATCATTTAGTGCTCCAGCTTTGTAGCTGTAAAAGCAACAATGTATAATTCACCTCAGATCTTGAAATTAAACAAATGGAAACAAGAACGTTCAAACTGAAGAAACAAATGTATTATTTGACAAAGATTGTTTAAGTAACTCAGTAGCCTATGTATTTGAATGCTGTTTAAATGTTGTAATATTTGTGAATTTGATTATGTAGCTACTTATCCATTTTCTTGCGATTGCCGTCAAGATTACTCTCTGGTGCTGTGCACTTGACGCGAGAGCCCGCCCACACGCCGTTCTGATTGGCTCTGGGTTTTGATTGATTTGTACGCATGTCGCGTCGCGGCTAGAGTGGACAGACTAATTATTTGTGGCTGGATCTTATCGCATCGCGTCTGGTACACACAGGTAAAGGTGCCCAATATCAGTCATTTCTGAAAATAAATTACAAAAGTAAAAAAAAAAAAAGTGTTTTGGAAAATAGCTCTTTATTTGATTATCATAAAAATGTGTTTTCTATACAGAGATATTGACATCGGTAAATATCGGTATCGGCCATAACAGCAATATTAATATCGGTTATCGGTATCGGCCACAATATTCACATCAGTGCATCAATAACACATTGTCATGTTAATTATAATTTATAATCATGTTATTATCATGTTATTATCATGTTATTAAATTAAATTAAATTAAATTAAATTTAATTTAATTTAATTTAATTTAATCCCATCCTGGAAACAACTCATGGATGTGGACTTCTGAACTGGGTCATCTGAGTAAATATTATCGTGTCGTGTTGAATATGTGAACATCTGTGATGTGAAATAACTTATTATAAAATAGCAGCACTAAAATACAAACAAAATTAAATTTTTATGATCCTTTTTATTGTTTTTAAAATTATTAATCATTGGGCAGATTCTGCAGTTCAATCAAAACCTGTGACTCATGAATCGACTCGAGTCTGACCAGATAATTGTGTTTTCATATCTTTATGATAAATATGATGTGATCAGATCCAGCATTAGTGATGTCACAGCTCAATCCCTCATTTCAATCTCGTTTATTCTCTTTTTCTTTTGAATCTATCAATCATTTATTGTTAAATATAGTCTGTGACGTCCGATCATAAATGCCAGAGATCAGCAGTTCAGGCATCCATAAACACACACGCTTTATATTAATATTTCAGTGGACTGATTATGATGCTTGACGTTATTCATGATTATTATATAATCATCTAAAGCACACTGTAAAAAATTAATCATGGGTCTTGTAATTTTCATTAAAAAAATTAAGGTGATAATTAAAAATATTGTGTATATTTTATTAAGAAAATTGTGGTTCAGTGTTGTATAGAAAATATTAAGAACATTTCACTAATAAAGCCAAAAGATACATTTTCCCAATTTTTTTAATGAAACATACATAATTTTGAGGCTTGAATTGAGGAACCGATTAAGATAAAATGATAAAATTAAGGAAAAAAAGTTTCCTATTTATTTGAAGAGAATTAGCTCAATCACGCGGCTTTATTTAGAGACGCCATTGTTTCAAACACATGTAATTCATGAGTAAAGGGAAACATCTGTTAATGTTTAATGTTCAGTTATTTTTGACATTTGAAAGAGTTTCTATTGTTGAAGTTTTGACCGTCACCATTGTGCAGAAGAGCTTATAGTTCGGTTGTGAATGCATGTGTTGATCCTCTAACCGTGTGGCTTAGTTCGTTGAGCAACAACTTTGCAATAATGCTAGTGCAGTAACACGATTAGTCTTTTAATAATGCAATATAACTCAAAATCACTCTAATTCACACACTTTTGAGCGTCAACTTACAATAAAAAAGGATATTTCACTAAAGTAGTTATATGATGGTGCTTATGTCAAAGTGATTAATGGCTTTGACCTTTGACCTTAGGCGGGGGTTTCCCACCCCGCCCCCTTCCAGTATGTGGGATCAAAGGCTAACCTTTGACCTTGGGGGGTTTCCGCTTCCTCCGGTATAGGAGATCAAAGGGTTGACCTGTGCCCCGCTATCAATCCGTCATGTAAATAGGACAGTTGGTTTGACCCGGCGACCTCGCTATCCATCGATCAAGTGATATGTAGTTTGACCTGTGGCCCTCGCTAATATAGATCATGGTTTTGAGATAAGAGATTCCAATTATTTGTGACGAATGGTTTTGAGATAAGGTGTTTTAATTATTTGTGATGAATGGTTTTGACACAAGGTTATGTTTTTGGATTGGGGTATAATATATGTGTTTGTGTTTTGACAGAAGGTTTGGGGTTTTTAAGTGGGTTTAATATATGTGTTTTGGGGTTTTGAAGTTGGTCTTCCAATTATTTTTGATGAATGGTTTTTGATCGTTTGAAGAATGGGGTATATCAGTCCGTGCGTCCCTCCCACACTGTAAGTGAGTGTATGTGTTGTACTGTGGAACTGAGAAAAAAAACTGTAAAGTGTATCTCACACAAAAGTTGAAAAACCATTATTTAAAAGAATATAAATGTCTATAAAATAAAACGTATAATATAAATATCTTACTAAAACCTCACACAAAAAGTTGAAATGATTATAAAATAACTTACTAAAGTTTTAAAGCTATATAAATGATCATCTTACTAAAGTTGAAAAACATTCATTTAAATTATATAAATGAAATATAAATGAACATCTTACTAAAGTTAAAAAACAATCATTTAAATTATATAAATTAAATATAAATAAACAGCTAAAAAATCCGCTGAACCAAGCATTTCAGTTTAAAGTTAAAATTGAGTCACAAAAGTTGAAAAACAGCAAATGAAATATAAATGTCTATAAAATAAAATGTATAATATAAATATCTTACTAAAGTTGAAAAACAGCATTCTAAATGAAATTTAAAATAAATGAAATCTAAAATAAACATCTACTGAATCAGTCTAGATAAAAATAAAATCATCTTACCTTTTTAGAGAGTTGAACAAGCTTATGAATGGGTTAAAATATTGTTTACACAACTTGTTTTACGGGATCCAGTCATTCCTGAAGGCCCTCTCACACAGTCTCAAAACATAGGGAGCGCGCCTGTGTGTGTGTGTGTGATAATATCTTGGGTCTTCCTATTATATTTGATGAATGGTTTTTGTTCGTTTGAAGTCAAGAAGGGTTATATAGTAAGTGTGTGTAACATAATCACTCCCACCCAGCGCATTCAGTTTGCTGGACACTGTGGAAATGATAAAAGAGATTTTCTAATAATTACGTATATTTCACACTGACTAAAGTTTAAAAACATTAATTTAAATTATATAAATGAAATATAAAAAACATCTTACAATCTTTGTAAGTCTTGACGGTCTCTGTTCATATGGGGTGTTTTTTCACACAGGCCTTTGACCTTGGGTGGCTGTAACTCACAAAGAAGAATGTCTCTCTCTCTCTCTCTCTCAAAGCACAGGGCACGCGCGTCTGTGTGTGTGTGTGTGTGTGTGTGTGTGTGTGTGTGTGTGTGTTCACCGATCAGAACGAGACATTGCAAATATTTTGTTGGTGCAAAATTTATTGTATAAGTATAAAAAGTTTAAATATGATCTTTTTAAAAATTAAAATATTGTTTAAATTAAATATTTAAAGTTAATACATTCGTATAATCTATTTAACTTTTAGCAGATTACTGTAATGGTTTTTTTTTTAACGGTGACCCTAAAGTATAATTGTTATTAAGCAATGTCTGTTTAGATTGTTGAAAAACTGTACTGTCGTCTTGAATCTCATTTATATGAAAAGATTCAATCAGCATTTTTGAAATATTTTGTTACTGCTAAATTTAAATGATCTCTTTTAAAAATAAAAAGATTGTTTTAATTCAATGAATTAATAAAAACAAATATTCTACATCTATGGTCTATGGAAAAACTTGACTTGAACTTAAAGTATATTTTTTATTTATCAGGTCCATGTAAAGAACTTTGAAATGTATGGGTCTCACAAGTCATCTCACACATTGTGTGAAATGTTAAATAATTCCTTAAGTATCTGTGAGAAAATCACCACATAGGCCCATCTTATTAAGAGAGAGAGCAACAATGAAGATATTTTAGAATCTGTGATGCCTCAGACCAATCCCCCATTGATGTGCGGCTCATAATGTCCTTCCGAACCCTCGCACATCTTCAGAGAAATACGTTACTGGACAATAATGTTAGCTTCAGGATATAGGGTGACAGAGCAGATGAGCCTCTGTGCATCATGTTAGTCTGCTAACTCCTTTCCAGAGCCAAAGTTTTGTTCGTACTAAATTTATTTCAAATCATAATCGTAAAATATTAAATATGATCTTTTAAAATGAAAAGATTAAATCTTTAAAGTTTTAATACATTTGTATAATCTATTTATCTTTTAGAAGATTACTGTAATGATTTTGTTTAACAGTGACCTAAAGTAAAAATGTCATCAATATAACCATAGCCATAATGATTCTTGTACTGGAACAGCATATTCTATCCCTTACACCTAAACACTGTCATCACAGCATTTTTTATTTTATTTTCAAAAATAAAATAAATAAATCATTCAATGTAATTTCTAAGCTGTTTTGCACTCACACTTAGTTGGTTCCATAAATTAACTAATCTCTATTTTTAAATGAAATGAATAAAGTATATCTCAATGAATAATAACAAACATGTTACTAAAATGTATTCAAACAATTTAAACATAGTTTTAGCTAAATTAATATATATATATATATAAACACTTTATATTTTCATAGAGCTGAAGAAGTAGTTCTTTATGCAATGACTAAAAACTATCCAAAAAGCAAATAGTTTAAGTTGTCATAAAGAAAACCCTCCCGGATCCTTCAGTGATAAACTGCAGGGTGAAACGAAGCTTCAGACCCTCACAGAGACGGGGGCAGTTACAGACCAGATAACACATGAACACCTATAAACACAATGTCTCAGTAAAGCTAGTCTGCTTTCCAGAGTTTTATTCATACTAAATTCATTTAAAAGCATAATCTTAAAAGTTTAAATTAGATCTTTAATTTAATTAGATCAAATCTTTAAAGTTTTAATACATTTGTATAATCTATTTATCTTCTTAGAAGACTTCTGTATGATATCAATAATTTTGCTTAAATTTAACATAAGGTATTATTTTTACTAAACACCGTCTGTTTAAAAACAAAATAAAAAATGTTTTAAAGCAAAAACTGTGCTTTGGCGTCTTAGATTTATAAAAAATATTAAATCAGCACTTTTGTCCATGCGACATGAAACATGCTGTCAAAGTTTGTCACAATGTTTTTAAGAAATCCCAGGACTTTACATTGCTCTTATTTAGATTAAGTTGTATCATTTAGAAAATCAGAGATTTTCAGAGACGCGTTGTGCCTCTTCGGCCTACGAGTAAAGTTTGTCTTGAGCGAATATTACATTTTACTCGTCTTAATTCAAAACATGATCTTACTTTTTCTACGGTAGCTATGATCTATTACATATATAAGATGAATATATCATTTTTTACTTATCTTGTATCTCCCCGAATTATCCTTAATCAGTGTGGAAACACACAGGCTGAAATATTTATGTAGAATTTTAAAATGTTATCTTTTTTTGATGCGACAGTTTGTCTGTTGGCCGCATGATACTATATCAGGAATCGTGCCCTTTGGCCTCCTCCATTTTCTAGGCTTTTTTGTTAAAGACCCTACAAGTTAGTCTTTAAAGGTGCGCTGTGTAGGAATTTCTCCCATCTAGCGGTGAAATTCTATTTAGCATTTAAACGACTAGTGTTCTATAGCGCCTCGCTTTTCAAAGGCGTGTTGCAACTGCTCTAGCCGTTATGAGCCAACAAGCTATGAACATGTCTTCCAGTAGCACATCATCGAGTTTAACTAGCCTATACATGTTCTACCGTTATGCTGACTAAATAATGACTTACACAACCAAGTAATGAAAAAAAGCTTGTAATTTAGACCGTAACATTGACTTACCTGTCGAGAAGAAAGCAGCATCCCTTCATTATCTCTTTCCACCTGGGAAAAGCTAACACGATATTTTGAATTCACCGGTCACGTTTCCTTTGAAATATTGTGTAAATTTTTTTTGTTTGTTTTTGAAACGCGTTGAGGTAGGCTAGTGCTTTTTGCCCCTCTCTGCTATTATATATATTTTTTCAAGATGGCGGAACGACATGGAAGCCTCCATGGACTTACCCATCCCAGTATAAATACAGATAAGAAATTCTTTGCTTACGAGGATAAGTCAAATCATTGGCAGAGGTAATGTAACACAAATGATGATATATTTATGAATAAAGACAATGATTTTAGCTAATAAAATACTTTTAGAAAACGACTGTACCTTCAATTTCAGATGTGTAAATTACAAAACAGCATTTTTCAATCGTCTTCAGAAGTCATTTCTTCAATGGGTCTCCTGAGAATATGTAATTTCCCTTAAAACCAAAGATTAAGCTAAATGACACCACCATCCCCCCCAAAATCAAATACTCTATACGATTTGTATTACACTTTTTCAAAGGATAATCTTGCTGATATGATATGTCTGATGCAAGGTTTTGCAAAGAAATAGGTACTGCAATACTCCAAACAGTTCAACACAATGACATCATTAAGGATGGACGATGGGTGAAAACACGGCCTGTGTAGGGTAGTTTTCCAGATTTGACCCAAAGTCAAATACTGTATTACACTTTTCAAATGATAATCTAGCTTTAAAGCTAGAAAAAAGTAAAAACCAAACATATCTTCATACCTGTTGTGTTCCGACACAAGACCATTAACTGGTTCTTTTTGTTTTATAAGTTGACTTTTCTTATTTCTACAAATATCACCCCGATAAATATGGACTTAATATGGACACACTGTTTTTAGGAAAAAGCTGCGTTTTAAAAGATGATCTATTTTTGACAGACCTATGGAAATGCATGTTGGTTTCCAAGTTTTCATGCATAGTGCAAACATGCAATGTTCGAGAAAGCTAATATCGGTGTAATCTTTGCGAGGTCTCACCCACAACGCAAAACTTTGTGTTGGGGTGATCCAAGCATATTTTTACTGAAAGAAAATACTACGGAAACCATTTTCAAACTGTAATAATACCATATTTATTTAATTATATTATGGTTTCGCATTGATTTAAAGTTTTGTTTGTTTGTTATTAACTAATAGCTTTATTATTTTAACTAATACTTCAACATCCAGCACATAATTAAAGAGATGAATGAGCTAAGGACATTCTCTGAATAAACAGATAACGGTATGTTCACGATCTACAATATACAGTTAGATAGGCCTATGTGTAAATAGCTGTGCTTAAATATTTAGTGATGCATAGTTCCACACTCTAGTAAAGCTTATGGATTAACTTTAAAACACGAATTCAAAAGTCCAAAACACCCGTATAAGATTCAAAATAATTTATATTTATATAATAAATACACAAAAGTGTGCAAATGATGGTTTTATTACTTCACTGTTTCACATTTTGTATGTTGGACCGCATGTGTTTTAGGTGAAGACGTTTCTTTGAGAGCCCTCAACATTCACTGTTTATAGGAATAAATGACAATTAAGAATTTAAGTGAAACTTTGTTTAGCACATCTTTCCCTCTATCTACGATGTGGAATCACACAAAGTATAAACACGAAAAGTAAGCGTGTGCTGTTTTACAACAGAATCACATCTGACTATTGCGCTGAGAGATGCATTTTCATTAAAGATTGAGGCTGTTAAACAAAGTTCCACACCCCGCTGAAACCTGTAGATGAAATTGCACAAAAGTAAATTCTAGAGGTCAACACGTTAAAAAGTAAAATACAACATGACCCATTTAAAACAAATACAGAAAGAAACAAAAAAAACAAAAAACACTTGTGATCAGTTTTGAACGTTTGTAATTGACATTTTATACTAGTCGATTACGCCGTTTGCCTCTTGTTTCTTTTTGTGTTTGTACAGAACTATAGCCTATGAGCATGGTCAAACGTATAGGAATTTATGAAAAACATAGCATAAAGAGAATTAAAGGACGATCCTTCTACATGAGTGTGTTTAGAGACTAAACAAATCATATTTCTCTTAGAACATCTTGCTGCCATGTCTACGAAACATCGATATGAAAGACGAGTATTGCTGTTTTTCTGTTACCTATAAAACTATTACGTTTCAAACTCGGCTAACTATTACACTTAAAGATGTGCATTGTCGCTAAACAACGGTTAAGCCAACGAATTACAAAGTTATAAAGTGCTATTTTTTATGGTAAATGTGGCATGATTCATTTTTTATTCTGGCCCCACCGATACTTTGACACCAGAGTTTTAGGCCTGATCCAGAAAACAGACGTTGTGTTTTACATCTTAATAATTATTCTTCTTTTTATGAAAACATGTGGCAAGCAGTTTTTGGTCTCATCAGCAGAATACCGAATCTACCTATCAACAGTTATATGTGAAACGAGATCAGTCGCATTAGAGTTGGATTCTTGTTTATATTGGACATTGTTATTGAACAATAGTGTTAGTGTTCTTGGCCTCATCAAATCTAAACACAACTGACATCTTTGTTTGCATTTCTTCTGAAACACATCGTTTTGAAATTGTTTACCAATTTTTAACATTGTCATTGCTACATACACTTTGAAAAACAACTATGTTTTTCCCTAGAATGTCGGCAGCTGATAGACATTTATTGCGTACGTCTATCTCACATCGATAGTATAGGTGTCGCCTGCACCGCCTCATCTACACCTAAAGAAAACATTTACAAGAGTTGCGAATGTCGAAATTTATATTAAAAAATTTAAAATGCCACGAAACAAAGACCAGAAAACATCTTTCTGTAAGCGACCCTCAAAATCTGTTACTTTTGTCGCTTTGTTTGAAGAACAACTTAAATCAGCAGGTGCTTAATAACTATTGAAGTCTATTAAACAGCCCTGAAATCGGCGATGACGTGTTTTACGCAATATTTATATCGCGTTTTAATTTAAACTCAACACATTTGAATGCGATAAAGGTCTATAACTGAACTTTAACATCTTAATATTTGGTAAAAGTTGACTTAAAGCCTTACTTTCTAAATGTTTTTTACGGAACTTGTTGCGAACAATTCACCCCCTCACAATCTTTAATGAAAATATCATTACTGGATTGAGAGAAAATAGTTGCTTTTGTCTCCCCCACTTTGTCAGGAAAACTATGTTTCCTACATTTAGCGTGATACAACAGTTGATATGCATTAAACCACGGTATTCGCACGAGTCATTTAAATTGTATATTATCCTAGTTTATGACTTTATTTTGGGGGCGATAAGTGTTTAATTTTGTAAAAATGATTTCAAACGCTATTTAGATTGTGTAATAGCCTACCATTTTTAAATGAGATCAGACATGACTATAAAATAAAATTTTGTAGGGTGGTATATGCATATTTACGACGTAATGACGACGACACCCCTATACAACCCCATCCATCCGGGGTGGGCTGAGCTCTATCAGTTGTTTTGAGCTCTATTGCACAAAACCCTTGGTTCTAGCTCTACTAGCTGCGGCCTGCTGTGCTACTGCGACATCTCATCGATCAAAAGTCGAAGGAACATTGTCTGGACATTGTCTGACCCTACCGCAAACTTCTTCGACTCGTGTGTTTTAACCGCAAAAACACAAACTTCCGTGCGTTAACGCAAGAGGCCTGGACGATTGTGCTGCAAGGACTCACTCAGGAGAATCCAGAAACTAACAGTCTTTCACCATCAAATAGGGGACTATCTAAAAATCGGACAACTTCTGAAATGGCGACGCAAAAGCTGATGGAGAGCGACTCCCCGTTGAGTTCTGGCGAAGCAGGGGGCAAGTTTCATCCGGCGTGTGAGTGCGCCACGGGCAAAGAGTGTCGTTTAAGAGCTACGCTAGACTGTATGTTTAAAGATCATTTTAGAGGCCAGATGGTTGTCTTGATGCGCAGGATCATCGACGCTGCGTGTGATATGAATAACGATTCGGCAGGGGATACCAAGCGTGAAACAAATCTCAAAAATGAAATGGATGACGTAAGAACCATGTTGGTTGAAGTTGGATCATGGACGGATGTTACACCCCTGTTTTTTAACGGTAAAGAGTCGATCGACGTAAACCTCAGAAAAGTTCTGGATGTGATGCTTGAAAGTTCTGGCAAAGAGCTAGGAGTCACTGAATTACTCTGTATATGTACGTTTGTAACAGATCTCTGTGTGTCACTGGTGTCAAAAAATGCAAAAACTGACGTTGGTGAAATAGTTGAAAGTCTGGTCAGCTACAGCCTAGAGCAAAACATGATAGCGTGCCGCGACTTTCTTTTTTGGTTAGACCATCTGTAAATGTCTGTCATTTTCTTTACTACTTCAATGTATGATTGTATAACGCTGAAATAAAAAATGACAAAATTTTATTTTATAGTCATGTCTGATCTCATTTAAAAATGGTAGGCTATTACACAATCTAAATAGCGTTTGAAATCATTTTTACAAAATTAAACACTTATCGCCCCCAAAATAAAGTCATAAACTAGGATAATATACAATTTAAATGACTCGTGCGAATACCGTGGTTTAATGCATATCAACTGTTGTATCACGCTAAATGTAGGAAACATAGTTTTCCTGACAAAGTGGGGGAGACAAAAGCAACTATTTTCTCTCAATCCAGTAATGATATTTTCATTAAAGATTGTGAGGGGGTGAATTGTTCGCAACAAGTTCCGTAAAAAACATTTAGAAAGTAAGGCTTTAAGTCAACTTTTACCAAATATTAAGATGTTAAAGTTCAGTTATAGACCTTTATCGCATTCAAATGTGTTGAGTTTAAATTAAAACGCGATATAAATATTGCGTAAAACACGTCATCGCCGATTTCAGGGCTGTTTAATAGACTTCAATAGTTATTAAGCACCTGCTGATTTAAGTTGTTCTTCAAACAAAGCGACAAAAGTAACAGATTTTGAGGGTCGCTTACAGAAAGATGTTTTCTGGTCTTTGTTTCGTGGCATTTTAAATTTTTTAATATAAATTTCGACATTCGCAACTCTTGTAAATGTTTTCTTTAGGTGTAGATGAGGCGGTGCAGGCGACACCTATACTATCGATGTGAGATAGACGTACGCAATAAATGTCTATCAGCTGCCGACATTCTAGGGAAAAACATAGTTGTTTTTCAAAGTGTATGTAGCAATGACAATGTTAAAAATTGGTAAACAATTTCAAAACGATGTGTTTCAGAAGAAATGCAAACAAAGATGTCAGTTGTGTTTAGATTTGATGAGGCCAAGAACACTAACACTATTGTTCAATAACAATGTCCAATATAAACAAGAATCCAACTCTAATGCGACTGATCTCGTTTCACATATAACTGTTGATAGGTAGATTCGGTATTCTGCTGATGAGACCAAAAACTGCTTGCCACATGTTTTCATAAAAAGAAGAATAATTATTAAGATGTAAAACACAACGTCTGTTTTCTGGATCAGGCCTAAAACTCTGGTGTCAAAGTATCGGTGGGGCCAGAATAAAAAATGAATCATGCCACATTTACCATAAAAAATAGCACTTTATAACTTTGTAATTCGTTGGCTTAACCGTTGTTTAGCGACAATGCACATCTTTAAGTGTAATAGTTAGCCGAGTTTGAAACGTAATAGTTTTATAGGTAACAGAAAAACAGCAATACTCGTCTTTCATATCGATGTTTCGTAGACATGGCAGCAAGATGTTCTAAGAGAAATATGATTTGTTTAGTCTCTAAACACACTCATGTAGAAGGATCGTCCTTTAATTCTCTTTATGCTATGTTTTTCATAAATTCCTATACGTTTGACCATGCTCATAGGCTATAGTTCTGTACAAACACAAAAAGAAACAAGAGGCAAACGGCGTAATCGACTAGTATAAAATGTCAATTACAAACGTTCAAAACTGATCACAAGTGTTTTTTGTTTTTTTTGTTTCTTTCTGTATTTGTTTTAAATGGGTCATGTTGTATTTTACTTTTTAACGTGTTGACCTCTAGAATTTACTTTTGTGCAATTTCATCTACAGGTTTCAGCGGGGTGTGGAACTTTGTTTAACAGCCTCAATCTTTAATGAAAATGCATCTCTCAGCGCAATAGTCAGATGTGATTCTGTTGTAAAACAGCACACGCTTACTTTTCGTGTTTATACTTTGTGTGATTCCACATCGTAGATAGAGGGAAAGATGTGCTAAACAAAGTTTCACTTAAATTCTTAATTGTCATTTATTCCTATAAACAGTGAATGTTGAGGGCTCTCAAAGAAACGTCTTCACCTAAAACACATGCGGTCCAACATACAAAATGTGAAACAGTGAAGTAATAAAACCATCATTTGCACACTTTTGTGTATTTATTATATAAATATAAATTATTTTGAATCTTATACGGGTGTTTTGGACTTTTGAATTCGTGTTTTAAAGTTAATCCATAAGCTTTACTAGAGTGTGGAACTATGCATCACTAAATATTTAAGCACAGCTATTTACACATAGGCCTATCTAACTGTATATTGTAGATCGTGAACATACCGTTATCTGTTTATTCAGAGAATGTCCTTAGCTCATTCATCTCTTTAATTATGTGCTGGATGTTGAAGTATTAGTTAAAATAATAAAGCTATTAGTTAATAACAAACAAACAAAACTTTAAATCAATGCGAAACCATAATATAATTAAATAAATATGGTATTATTACAGTTTGAAAATGGTTTCCGTAGTATTTTCTTTCAGTAAAAATATGCTTGGATCACCCCAACACAAAGTTTTGCGTTGTGGGTGAGACCTCGCAAAGATTACACCGATATTAGCTTTCTCGAACATTGCATGTTTGCACTATGCATGAAAACTTGGAAACCAACATGCATTTCCATAGGTCTGTCAAAAATAGATCATCTTTTAAAACGCAGCTTTTTCCTAAAAACAGTGTGTCCATATTAAGTCCATATTTATCGGGGTGATATTTGTAGAAATAAGAAAAGTCAACTTATAAAACAAAAAGAACCAGTTAATGGTCTTGTGTCGGAACACAACAGGTATGAAGATATGTTTGGTTTTTACTTTTTTCTAGCTTTAAAGCTAGATTATCATTTGAAAAGTGTAATACAGTATTTGACTTTGGGTCAAATCTGGAAAACTACCCTACACAGGCCGTGTTTTCACCCATCGTCCATCCTTAATGATGTCATTGTGTTGAACTGTTTGGAGTATTGCAGTACCTATTTCTTTGCAAAACCTTGCATCAGACATATCATATCAGCAAGATTATCCTTTGAAAAAGTGTAATACAAATCGTATAGAGTATTTGATTTTGGGGGGGATGGTGGTGTCATTTAGCTTAATCTTTGGTTTTAAGGGAAATTACATATTCTCAGGAGACCCATTGAAGAAATGACTTCTGAAGACGATTGAAAAATGCTGTTTTGTAATTTACACATCTGAAATTGAAGGTACAGTCGTTTTCTAAAAGTATTTTATTAGCTAAAATCATTGTCTTTATTCATAAATATATCATCATTTGTGTTACATTACCTCTGCCAATGATTTGACTTATCCTCGTAAGCAAAGAATTTCTTATCTGTATTTATACTGGGATGGGTAAGTCCATGGAGGCTTCCATGTCGTTCCGCCATCTTGAAAAAATATATATAATAGCAGAGAGGGGCAAAAAGCACTAGCCTACCTCAACGCGTTTCAAAAACAAACAAAAAAAATTTACACAATATTTCAAAGGAAACGTGACCGGTGAATTCAAAATATCGTGTTAGCTTTTCCCAGGTGGAAAGAGATAATGAAGGGATGCTGCTTTCTTCTCGACAGGTAAGTCAATGTTACGGTCTAAATTACAAGCTTTTTTTCATTACTTGGTTGTGTAAGTCATTATTTAGTCAGCATAACGGTAGAACATGTATAGGCTAGTTAAACTCGATGATGTGCTACTGGAAGACATGTTCATAGCTTGTTGGCTCATAACGGCTAGAGCAGTTGCAACACGCCTTTGAAAAGCGAGGCGCTATAGAACACTAGTCGTTTAAATGCTAAATAGAATTTCACCGCTAGATGGGAGAAATTCCTACACAGCGCACCTTTAAAGACTAACTTGTAGGGTCTTTAACAAAAAAGCCTAGAAAATGGAGGAGGCCAAAGGGCACGATTCCTGATATAGTATCATGCGGCCAACAGACAAACTGTCGCATCAAAAAAAGATAACATTTTAAAATTCTACATAAATATTTCAGCCTGTGTGTTTCCACACTGATTAAGGATAATTCGGGGAGATACAAGATAAGTAAAAAATGATATATTCATCTTATATATGTAATAGATCATAGCTACCGTAGAAAAAGTAAGATCATGTTTTGAATTAAGACGAGTAAAATGTAATATTCGCTCAAGACAAACTTTACTCGTAGGCCGAAGAGGCACAACGCGTCTCTGAAAATCTCTGATTTTCTAAATGATACAACTTAATCTAAATAAGAGCAATGTAAAGTCCTGGGATTTCTTAAAAACATTGTGACAAACTTTGACAGCATGTTTCATGTCGCATGGACAAAAGTGCTGATTTAATATTTTTTATAAATCTAAGACGCCAAAGCACAGTTTTTGCTTTAAAACATTTTTTATTTTGTTTTTAAACAGACGGTGTTTAGTAAAAATAATACCTTATGTTAAATTTAAGCAAAATTATTGATATCATACAGAAGTCTTCTAAGAAGATAAATAGATTATACAAATGTATTAAAACTTTAAAGATTTGATCTAATTAAATTAAAGATCTAATTTAAACTTTTAAGATTATGCTTTTAAATGAATTTAGTATGAATAAAACTCTGGAAAGCAGACTAGCTTTACTGAGACATTGTGTTTATAGGTGTTCATGTGTTATCTGGTCTGTAACTGCCCCCGTCTCTGTGAGGGTCTGAAGCTTCGTTTCACCCTGCAGTTTATCACTGAAGGATCCGGGAGGGTTTTCTTTATGACAACTTAAACTATTTGCTTTTTGGATAGTTTTTAATCATTGCATAAAGAACTACTTCTTCAGCTCTATGAAAATATAAAGTGTTTATATATATATATATATTAATTTAGCTAAAACTATGTTTAAATTGTTTGAATACATTTTAGTAACATGTTTGTTATTATTCATTGAGATATACTTTATTCATTTCATTTAAAAATAGAGATTAGTTAATTTATGGAACCAACTAAGTGTGAGTGCAAAACAGCTTAGAAATTACATTGAATGATTTATTTATTTTATTTTTGAAAATAAAATAAAAAATGCTGTGATGACAGTGTTTAGGTGTAAGGGATAGAATATGCTGTTCCAGTACAAGAATCATTATGGCTATGGTTATATTGATGACATTTTTACTTTAGGTCACTGTTAAACAAAATCATTACAGTAATCTTCTAAAAGATAAATAGATTATACAAATGTATTAAAACTTTAAAGATTTAATCTTTTCATTTTAAAAGATCATATTTAATATTTTACGATTATGCTTTGAAATAAATTTAGTACGAACAAAACTTTGGCTCTGGAAAGGAGTTAGCAGACTAACATGATGCACAGAGGCTCATCTGCTCTGTCACCCTATATCCTGAAGCTAACATTATTGTCCAGTAACGTATTTCTCTGAAGATGTGCGAGGGTTCGGAAGGACATTATGAGCCGCACATCAATGGGGGATTGGTCTGAGGCATCACAGATTCTAAAATATCTTCATTGTTGCTCTCTCTCTTAATAAGATGGGCCTATGTGGTGATTTTCTCACAGATACTTAAGGAATTATTTAACATTTCACACAATGTGTGAGATGACTTGTGAGACCCATACATTTCAAAGTTCTTTACATGGACCTGATAAATAAAAAATATACTTTAAGTTCAAGTCAAGTTTTTCCATAGACCATAGATGTAGAATATTTGTTTTTATTAATTCATTGAATTAAAACAATCTTTTTATTTTTAAAAGAGATCATTTAAATTTAGCAGTAACAAAATATTTCAAAAATGCTGATTGAATCTTTTCATATAAATGAGATTCAAGACGACAGTACAGTTTTTCAACAATCTAAACAGACATTGCTTAATAACAATTATACTTTAGGGTCACCGTTAAAAAAAAAACCATTACAGTAATCTGCTAAAAGTTAAATAGATTATACGAATGTATTAACTTTAAATATTTAATTTAAACAATATTTTAATTTTTAAAAAGATCATATTTAAACTTTTTATACTTATACAATAAATTTTGCACCAACAAAATATTTGCAATGTCTCGTTCTGATCGGTGAACACACACACACACACACACACACACACACACACACACACACACACACACACACACACACACACACACACACACACACACACACACACACACACACACAGACGCGCGTGCCCTGTGCTTTGAGAGAGAGAGAGAGAGAGACATTCTTCTTTGTGAGTTACAGCCACCCAAGGTCAAAGGCCTGTGTGAAAAAACACCCCATATGAACAGAGACCGTCAAGACTTACAAAGATTGTAAGATGTTTTTTATATTTCATTTATATAATTTAAATTAATGTTTTTAAACTTTAGTCAGTGTGAAATATACGTAATTATTAGAAAATCTCTTTTATCATTTCCACAGTGTCCAGCAAACTGAATGCGCTGGGTGGGAGTGATTATGTTACACACACTTACTATATAACCCTTCTTGACTTCAAACGAACAAAAACCATTCATCAAATATAATAGGAAGACCCAAGATATTATCACACACACACACACAGGCGCGCTCCCTATGTTTTGAGACTGTGTGAGAGGGCCTTCAGGAATGACTGGATCCCGTAAAACAAGTTGTGTAAACAATATTTTAACCCATTCATAAGCTTGTTCAACTCTCTAAAAAGGTAAGATGATTTTATTTTTATCTAGACTGATTCAGTAGATGTTTATTTTAGATTTCATTTATTTTAAATTTCATTTAGAATGCTGTTTTTCAACTTTAGTAAGATATTTATATTATACATTTTATTTTATAGACATTTATATTTCATTTGCTGTTTTTCAACTTTTGTGACTCAATTTTAACTTTAAACTGAAATGCTTGGTTCAGCGGATTTTTTAGCTGTTTATTTATATTTAATTTATATAATTTAAATGATTGTTTTTTAACTTTAGTAAGATGTTCATTTATATTTCATTTATATAATTTAAATGAATGTTTTTCAACTTTAGTAAGATGATCATTTATATAGCTTTAAAACTTTAGTAAGTTATTTTATAATCATTTCAACTTTTTGTGTGAGGTTTTAGTAAGATATTTATATTATACGTTTTATTTTATAGACATTTATATTCTTTTAAATAATGGTTTTTCAACTTTTGTGTGAGATACACTTTACAGTTTTTTTTCTCAGTTCCACAGTACAACACATACACTCACTTACAGTGTGGGAGGGACGCACGGACTGATATACCCCATTCTTCAAACGATCAAAAACCATTCATCAAAAATAATTGGAAGACCAACTTCAAAACCCCAAAACACATATATTAAACCCACTTAAAAACCCCAAACCTTCTGTCAAAACACAAACACATATATTATACCCCAATCCAAAAACATAACCTTGTGTCAAAACCATTCATCACAAATAATTAAAACACCTTATCTCAAAACCATTCGTCACAAATAATTGGAATCTCTTATCTCAAAACCATGATCTATATTAGCGAGGGCCACAGGTCAAACTACATATCACTTGATCGATGGATAGCGAGGTCGCCGGGTCAAACCAACTGTCCTATTTACATGACGGATTGATAGCGGGGCACAGGTCAACCCTTTGATCTCCTATACCGGAGGAAGCGGAAACCCCCCAAGGTCAAAGGTTAGCCTTTGATCCCACATACCGGAAGGGGGCGGGGTGGGAAACCCCCGCCTAAGGTCAAAGGTCAAAGCCATTAATCACTTTGACATAAGCACCATCATATAACTACTCACTAAATATATTAAATTCATTGTATCATAGACTAAATAATTAAGGTGATTGTACATGATTTATTCAGGCAAATTCCATTCAAGAAATCAAGCCTGAACTACTCAAAAATAGTGTGTGTAATATTGTTACCATCATTTTTCTAATTAAATAGCAGTAACATTTTTTACAGTGCAATTACACAGTTTACATTTGATATGAAATACAATAAAACCATAGAGGTCAGATCCACTTATCTCAGTGTGTATTATTATTATTATTAGTAATAATCAGTGGATCTACAGTTT